>NC_058081.1:336215683-336531406 GCF_014858855.1 Bufo gargarizans | reverse complement strand
AAAGGTTGGGGGAGTGTGGGATGGGTAGGGAGAAGTGGGGAATTGGTTAAGTGGGTCGCTGGTTGTAATCCCCCAATAACGGTACTAGAAAAGGATGTGGCAGAATCAGTGAGGGTGCTCCCAATATTTAAATTAATGCGAACTATGTGGACTAAGTCTAGGGAAGTTTTAAATGTGGCAGGATTACTCAACCTGTCGCCGATTTGGAATAATCCCAAACTGAAGGAGCTGTCTCAGTTGTCAGGTTTCAAAGGATGGGAGCGCAAGGGGTTGTGGAATGTGGGTCAATTGTACTCCCAGGGAGTTTTAAAGCAATTTGAACAATTGTGTATAGAGTTTGGGTTGAATTCCAGACAATTTTACAAATACTTACAGCTTAGACATGCCTTAAGCTCACAAGCAAAAATTGGACAGATGGGCCTCGCCTCCCATCAGGTGTTCTCCAATCTGATGGTGGTGGGGTCCTCCAGAGGAGAGATCTCTAGAGCTTACGGGGCAATGCAGGAAAAGAATCTGGAAAAATATCCACTACTGATCAGGAGCAAGTGGGAAAAAGATGTGGGCCCAATTTCGGATGATCAGTGGGTGGAGGTGTTGGCATTAACTCCAACCCTGTCTTTGAGTGAGGCGGCTAGATTATCCCAGATTTTTCTTTTGCATAGAGTATACAGGTCGCCCCTCTTTTTGAAGATGATAGGGTGTCGCTCTGACTCGTCGTGTCCGAAATGCAGGACGGATGACGCTGGGCTGTTCCACATGATCTGGCAATGCAACACGCTACATGGGTACTGGTCTAAGATAATAAAATTGATTAACAAAATATACCGCGCTACATATACACTAGATGCAAGAATGTGCATACTTGGATTGTTTGACTCTGAGTCTTTGCAACCTCCTATTAAAGGGGTTGTCCAGGTTCAGAGCTGAACCTGGACATCCCTCCATTTTCACCCCGGCAGCCCCCCTGACATGAGCATCGGAGCAGTTCATGCTCCGATGCTCTCCTTTGCCCTGCGCTAAATCGCGCAGGGCAAAGGCATTTTTCTGAGTTCCGGTGACGTCACCGGGCTGCCTGTCAGCCCCATAGAGAGCCCGGTATGTCACCGGCACTGATGGGTGGGATTTGGCTCTGCCCTAGCCAGTAAAACGGCTAGGGCAGAGCTAAAGCCCGCCCCTCAGAGCCGGTGACGTCACCGAACACACTGCTGGGCGGAAGTTACCGCCCGGCAGTGTGTTATTGAAAACACAAGAACCTGAGATGCTCCGATGCCAGGCTCAGGAGGGCTGCCGGGGTGAAAATAAGGGTATGTCCGGGTTCAGCTCTGAACCCGGACAACCCCTTTAAGACAGGTATCAACAGAATCCTGTATCAAGCACAGAAGACCATCGCGGCTAAATGGATTCAGTCATCTCCTCCTAGCTTTGCAGAATTCGTGGCTAGAATGAATGTGGTTATAAGGCAGGAGAGGGGAACGTATTTAAAGAGAAATTGCCTGTCGAAATTCAACTCCATATGGGGACCGTGGGTAGACAAATCTGGGGTGTGCAGTCAATGGCTGTCCTTGCATTGTAGTAGCTGGATTGTTACAGGTCGTTCTTAAAATAGGGGAGGTACTTATGTGCTTGTAACTAATAATATATGAATATCAGTCATGGAAAGGTATACCGGGGGTACAAGAGCCAAGATCATTGTCCGTAAAGGTCACTCAATGTAAATTGTGGGGGGAGTTTTCTGTTATTTCTCTTACTTTCGCTATTGAACCATTGTTACCATTTTGGCTAGTCTGTCTGTGGGCTTGGTATTGCGGGTCTGCCGGCGTCTCCATTGTCTCCGCTGTTAAATTCATTACTGTGCTTGATGTAATTGCACATATTCTATTGTATCTGACTAATATGTTAGATTTGCTGCTCTTCTTCCACAATGTTGGGGTTATGGGGGATTCAGTTATGTATTTATTGAATACATTTGTATTTACTTTTACTTCAATAAAAAGTATCTGATTAAAAAATAAAAGAGCCGCTGCCTTCTTGAAAAGCTGATCGGCGAGGGTCCTAGTTGTTGTAGCTATTGGGGCTGGACGGCAACGCTGTAGCTTCTGGCAATGCCAGAATACAAGGAGATCCGGCAGGCTGTTCCCTGTGTGAGACTAGCCTCACAAGTTTGTGCAAGACTTCATGTTTGAACACAAAATATGGTACTATGCACACCGCACCACCGAGTTCTGCACAGTACCTTTTTTATACTGTACGTTATTCTGTAATGTCATACAAGATGCATGTGCACGCAAACAGAAAATTACCCACCTGAAGAAACTTTATTAACAGCTCAATTCCTTCAGAGTCTAACCTGAAATAGATACATTGAGCTTGTTAGAATATAATGTACACAACATAAGAACATAGGGGGTCATTTATTATTGATTGAGCCACAATCTGCAACTATTCCCTGCTCATGCCAGGTCTAAAAAAAAGTGGCCGTGGCCAGTCTCATTCATTTTCTACGCCTGTTTTAAACATAGAAAATTGCGTTCCCCAATGTATGGAACCGTGTGCATGAGGCTTAAAGGGAACCTGTCACCAGGATTTTGTGTATAGAGCTGAGGACATGGGTTGCTAGATGGCCGCCAGCACATCCGCAATACCCCGTCCCCATAGCTCTGTGTGCTTTTATTGTGTATAAAAAACGATTTGATACATATGCAAATTAACCTGAGATGAGTCCTGTCCGTGAGAGGAGTCAGGGACAGAACTCATCTCAGGTTAATTAGCATATGTATCAAATCGTTTTTTATACACAATAAAAGCACACAGAGCTATGGGGACGGGGTATTGCGGATGTGCTAGCGGCCATCTAGCAACCCATGTCTTCAGCTCTATACCCAAAATACCAGTGACAGGTTCCCTTTAAATGTGAGACAGCTAGGAAGCTGCCTTAGACTGGTGCTGAATGTGCCGAAGTTATGTAGAGGGAGGCGCCTCTTCATAACTTCATCTGATACATCGCCAAATATAGGGGTATAAATGACCCCTATAATATTATAATACTGGAAAGAAATGACTCCTGCAAATACGTCTTGTGACAGAGCTTCATGTCACTTCAAAAATATTGGGCTGATCCCTGTCACATTGCCAGCAGCTATACAGTATGATTTCATGACACATGGTGACATTTATGGTGACAAGACACTACTGGTGACAATACTAATGTATTGTGATTGTCCATATTGCCTCCTTTGCTGGCTTGATTCGTTTTTCCATCACATTATACATTGCTAGTTTTCAGGGATTATGACCACCCGGAAATCCAGCAGCGGTGGCCATGCTTGCACATTATAGGAAAAAGCGCCAGCCTTTGTGCGCTCCTGTGGCCCCTTTTCCTATACATATCTTTAACGGTACGGCCACACAAGCAGGTTTCCTGATGCCGTTTTGGCAGCCAAAATCAGGAGTGGATGATAAAAGGATATATAGTAGAAAGGACAGATACAGCTTCTCTTTTTTTCATTCACTCCTGGTTTTGGCTTCCAAAACTGCATGAAGAAACCGTGTGGCTGTCACCTAAAGAAGCAAATTACTTTTTTCCTATAACATTGTAATATTGCAAATAAAGCTAATATAAACCTAAGGGTCTGTATACTTCTATTACAGCATTCATTCAGAACGTAAAGCACAAGTGTAGATGTGGCCATAGGAAATGACTGTTTAATAAAACAGGAACTTAACCAGTTTTCCCAGTAGTGAATCATATAGAAGGATATCAAACATGTTAGTAAGCTATTTATATTCAAAAACAGTATCTAACAAATATTTGAAAAGTGAAAATGTTATTTTAGGTCCTGCCATTTTCCCCCCTTAAAATAGAATGTACTGTAAATGCAGGGGAGTCTGCCATGAAATATCCAGTGCACAGCTGAACGGTTTGTTAGAAACACAGATCACTTGTGAACTCAGATTACTGGCACCAGCTAATATTAAACGTATGACCACTATGCCATTCCAAGTGTTTGTCAGTATTTTAAGAACTCAGTGTATTACTGTACATATTTCTTTTCAATAATCTTTTTATTGAACACACTGCAATTTTAATAGTCATTGAGTACCTGTATAATATTGAGGAATACCAGTGTAATGCCAAATACCAAAAGAAATGCAGTGGAGGTCTATGGCAGAAAGTACAGAAAGAACAGATCATGGGATGGTTAGAACAAGATATTGCACCATAGCTGTATATACAGCGAGGAACAGAAGTATTTGAACACCCTGCGATTTTGCAAGTTCTCCCACTTAGAAATCATGGAGGGGTCTGAAATTTACATTGTACGTGCAGTCCCACTCTGAGTGACAGAATTTTTTTTACTAAGGCTACTTTCACACTAGCGTTCAATCGGATCCGTTCTGAACGGATCTGCTCATATTAATGCAGACGGCGGCTCCGTTCAGAATGGATCCGTCTGCATTATAACTTAGAAAAATTTTCTAAGTGTGAAAGTAGCCTGAGCGGATCCGTTCAGACTTTACATTGAAAGTCAATGGGGGACGGATCCGCTTGAAGATTGAGCCATATGGTGTCATCTTCAAGCGGATCCGTCCCCATTGACTTACATTGTAAGTCGGAACGGATCCACTCGCCTCCGCACGGCCAGGCGGACACCCGAACGCTGCTTGCAGCGTTCAGGTGTCCGCTCACTGAGCGCTGGCAGGCGGATGCATTCTCAGTGGATCCGCCTCCACTGAGAATGCATTAGGGCCAGACGGCTGCGTTCAGGGCCGCTTGTGAGCCCCTTCAAACGGAGCTCACGAGCGGACACCTGAACGCAGGTGTGAAAGGAGCCTAATTCAGGAAATCACATTGTATGATTTTTAAAGAATTTATTTGTCTTGCACTGCTGAACATAAGTATTTGAACTCCTGAGAAAATCAGTGTTAATATTTGGTACAGAAGTCTTTGTTTGCAATTACAGAGGTCAAACGTTTCCTGTAGTTTGGCCCACTCCTCCACACACGTCTCCTCTAGATCTGTCAGGTTTCGGGGCTGTCGCTGAGCAACACAGAGTTTCAGCTCCCTCCAAAGATGTTCTATTGGATTTAGGTCTGGAGACTGGCTAGGCCACTCCAGAACCTTGATATGCTTCTTACGGAGCCACTCCTTGGTTATCCTGGCTGTGTGCTTCGGGTCGTTGTCATGTTTGAAGACCCAGCCACGACCCATTTTCAATGCTCTGACTGAGGGAAGAAGGTTGTTGCTCAAAATCTCACAATAAATGGCCCCATTCATCCTCTCCTTAATACAGTGTAGTCGTCCTGTCCCCTTTGCAGAAAAGCACCCCCAAAGCATGATGTTACCACCCCCATGCTTCACAGTAGGGATGGTGTTCTTGGGATGCAACTCATCCTCCAAACATGATGAGTGAAGTTTAGACTAAAAAGTCATCTGAGCACATGACTTTCTCCCATTCCTCCTCTGGATCATCCAGATGGTCATTGGCAAACTTCAGACGGGCCTGGACATGTGATGACTTGAGCAGGGGAACCTTCCATGCAATGCATGATTTGAAACCATGATGGCGTAGTGATCTACCGACAGTGACCTTTGAAACTGTGGTCCCAGCTCTCTTCATGTCATTGACCAGCTGATCCCTTGTAGTTCTGGGCTGATTCCTCACCTTTCTTATCATCAGTGATACTCCATGAGGCGAGATCTTGCATGGAGCCCCAGTCCGAGGGAGACTGACAGTCGTCTTTAGCCTCTTCCATTTTCTAACAATTGCTCCAACAGTTGATCTATTTTCACCAAGCTGCTTGGCAATTGCCCCGTAGCCCTTTCCAGCCTTGTGAAGGTCCATCATTTTGTCTCTGATGTCTTTTGACAGCTCTTTGGTCTTGACCATGGTAGTAGTTGGCATCTGACTGACTGTGGGGTGGACAGGTGTCTTTAAAGAGCTCAGACAGGTGCTACTAAGTTAGATTAATGAGTGGAGTAGAGGTGGACGTTTTAAAGGCACAGTAACAGGTCTTTGAGAGCCAGAATTCTTGATGTTTCTCAGGTGTTCAAATACTTATGTTCAGCAGTGCAAGACATATAAATTCTTGAAAAATCATACAATGTGGTTTCCTGATTTTTTTATTTTTATTCTGTCTCTCAGAGTGGGACTGCACCTACAATGTGAATTTCAGATCCCTCCATGACTAAGTGGGAGAACTTGCAAAATCACAGGGTGTTCAAATACTTCTGTTCCTCACTGTATGTGTTTGTAACCCCAGAATCAAGAGGGTTATGGTATCTTTACACAGGGCATGCTGCAGCAAATTGTATATAAATTACATGCGGTTTCCCATGGTGTAGTAATTATTTCATCTCTGTGTAACTATACCCTAAATAGAGTTTTCACATCACATACATTGCTTACCTCCCCACTGGAGCTCATTGCTGGAAGACCCACTACTGTGATTCCCATGATCTCAAGAACGGGGATCCAGTGCCCAGATTTTCTAGTGTTTGGAGAGAGTCCCAGCAGTGTATGTCTCAGAAATCACACAGTTGGGAAATGGATATGGTTGGAAAAACTCCTTTGGGATTCCTTCGCACCATGTTTTGTCTGTGTTTTTTTTTTTTTTTTTAAACAAACAACAAAAAATGCCTACCTTGATCAATGTATTTTGTAGCTTTTTATGCCTCCTGTCATTTTTTACAGCCATTTTTTGCATGCATAGCATGTATGTCCCTTCTGTAATGTTAAGTTGTCTGTACAACTGTATGGGGGGAAAAAATATTGTTAAAAAATGCCTTTAAAAACGCATATTTTTTAAGCAGAAAAAAAACTATGGAGGTCTATGGCAGAAAACGCCAGGAATGAAGGAAAAAAGCCAGCCTCAGTGCATCCTGCAAAAAACATACCTCCAAGGTGAAAAAAATGCCACTCAAAAAACGCATGTTTGTCCTGCTTTTCATAATCCCCATAGTAAAAAGAGAAAGACATTTTGACACATTACAAGTCTATATCAAACATATGTTTAGTTGAAATAAGGCACACAAAGTAATTGCAAAGGAAGAGTGCTGCAGGTTTCTCTATCTACTATTGGTATCCGGAACCAATAAGCCAAGGCCCTATACTGCAAGCACCATATTGAATGAATATTTAAATCCACGGAGGTGGAATTAGGATGTGTTGCCTATAAAACATGGCAAAGAGATACCAGCAAATAAATGCACCAAAAATACACAAAATGCCACAAAAAATGGTCCCCCAAAAAATCTGTGTAACAAGTATCACCTCTGGCAGTCCCATAGAAGAGGAATGGGGCGGCAGCCCATTTGCTCGATCAATTGAATCACTATTTCTGTCCCATGGGACTCTCATTTTCCTAAATGGTGTGGGTCCCAGCAATCAAATGTCACCTGCTTATTCCCTATCCTGCGAATAGTGGGATAAGTTAAAGGGGTTTTCGGTTTTTCCTATATTGATGACCTATCATCAGGATAGATCATCAATATCAGCTAGGTAGGTACCTGACTGCCGGCACCCCGGCAATCAGCTATATGGAGAGAACGCGGCGCTCGTACGAGAGCTGTGTTCTCGTCACTGCTTACCTGCTTGCTGTCGACATTGCAGTGGCGAGCAGTGTAATTACATGTCATTCACTTCAATGGGATGGCTCCTTCCTATTCACTTGAATAGAATAGGGTTGCTGTAATAACACTGCTAGCCACTGCAATGTTGACGTCGAGCAGGTAAAAACACAAGCTGGTGAGGCTCACCTGATGGGGTTGCACTCAGAGTACAACACCCGAAACGGTATGTACACAGAAGAATCACTGGTGCTGCCAGGCTTCTCCCTCCATGCAAGGCCAGGAACAGCAAGTGTGAAGAATTGGGATTGTCGGCGGTGCAACCAGAATTCAATATGGTGAACAATGTAGTTTATTGAATTATTCTTTTAATGGGTGTCATGTTTCGGGGCCGCACTGGCCCCTTCATCAGATCAAGATGGTCTGAATCTATTTATGGTCAGGGCTAGGTAAGACGTCGGCGTACGCAGAGAATCCTGCCCTGAACATAGTGGCTGAATTGTGCCGGGAGCCAGGGGCGTGGGTACACCAAGAAAAGGGGGCATACCCAATGGAAGCTGAAAAAAAAGGGCGGGAGGGAGGGAGGGCCGTGAGGCTCGGGCGCCTGGCTGAACGATAGCAGGGGGAATAAGTAGCCAGACGCCCCTCCCACAAATACAGGCTGGTAACAGCCTTACCTATTTATGGTCAGGGTTAGGTAAGACGTCGGCGTACGCAGAGAATCCTGCCCTGAACATAGTGGCTGAATTGTGCTGGGAGCCACGGGCGCGGGTACACCAAGAAAAGGGGGCAAAAACAACAGTTAGGTACAACACTTTATTATAATAATTACAAAGCTAGGGAACGAAAGCCATGAGATATCTCTACTTGAGGATTGGGGATATATCTGGTGAAACAGGAGGACCGCCATCTCCCCATGGACCGAATGACATGAGCTGGCACCTGATGCCAAGATGCAGCTGAGGCCGCCCCTATGCGGAACGAATGCCCCGAAATTACTTTGGGGTCATAACCTAGACCCTGGGCAAGGGCACGGATATAGGATATGTACTGTGAGGTGTTGAGAGGCTTGCCTGCGTGCGTCAGGAGCGGGCTGTCTGGCAGTGAGTCTTGGATATGTTTTAGCAATTGATGCAGTACTAGAACCGGACACCAATTGTTCGAGGTCGGGTAGAATTTGACCTCCGTGGGGGGACCCGTCTGAGTGGTTTTGGTGGAGGGTAGCAGGAGAGTATAATGACCAAGGCCCCATGACAAATGTTGCTTCAACAGATGGCCTTGACGATTTGGGCCGGCTAGAACTTCCCCGGCCTAAGGAACCCTTAAAAGGTGAGATACATGGCCGCTTTCAGAATCAAGCTAGTGGAGGGCCCAAAAGGATTACCATCCAACACCAGGGAGAGATCTCTAAACAACTTGCTAGACACTGGTTGCCTGCGTCTCGCGGACCCCTTACCCTCCTTTTGAATACCCCGAAGGGTGGCTTTAATGGCCTGAATGGAAAAAAAGGACCTGCGATGAGGATTAGTCAGCATAAAGCGATGTTGTAGTCCGGCTAAATAAAGTCTGATGGTACTATACGACAGATAGTTGTGAGTGACAATAAGCCAAAAAGGCCATGACATAGGAGGTTTCGGAATGGTGACCTCTCGGATGACTCTTGGAGAATTTATCAAAAGCTCTTAAGCCGGCCTGATAATTCCTTGCCGTATTGCGTGACAAAGATTTTCTAACCAGACCCTTGGCCTCGTCTATGAGAGAATCTAATCCAGAATGAGAGTGCTGAATTGGGGCACGGGCGTGACTGACTGATCTGCGTCGGGCATTTCCTGAAAGAAAACCGGAAAATTAAAACGGGAAAGTGCGTCCGCGGCCCTATTTTGTTCGCCTGAAATGTGGACACATCGCATATGGAAATTGTGGTGGAGGGACAACCAAACTAACTTGCGCAACAAGGCCATGATCTTGGAGGACTGGGCCCTGCCTTTGTTGACAATGTCCACCACGGTCTGACTATCCATAACGAAGGTCACAGAAGCATTAGACCCCAAACCTGAGCTGCCGCCACGACGGGATACAGTTCCAGAAGGGGAGAGGATTTGAGAGCTGCTGAGTCTGAGGCTAATTCTGGCGGCCATCCGGCAGCCAGCCAGTGAGGTCTAAAAATGGCGGCGAACCCGAAGGAACCTGCGGCGTCGGAAAATACAATGGGAGAAGAAGAGTCCCACTGTGGAATGAACAAGGAAATGCCATTCCAGTCAGAGAGAAAACTGTTCCACATGACAAGGTCTGCAATGGCCTGGCTGTCCAGATGGACGACGGAATCCTGTTCTGGGGCAGAGGGCAGGAGATATAACAACCTGGAAAGGAAGGCCCGGCCTTGAGGCATAATTCTAGTGGCGAAGTTAAGCATCCCCAGCAAGGATTGTAGCTCCACCTTGGTCAGAGAGTGGGACCGAACCGCCTGGGAGATAGCTGAGCGGATCCCGAGCAACTTCTCGCTGGGGAGGCTAGCCTCCATCTTGACGGTATCTAAAATGATGCCCAGGAAGGTGGCCTTGGTGGCTGGACCCTCAGTCTTGGCAGCAGCCACAGGGACCTGAAGATGGGAAAAAATGTCCAGGAGTGAATGGGGAATGGAAGGGACCTGACTGGGCCTTTCAACGAGAAGAAAGTCGTCCAAGTAGTGGACGACCATGGATAAACCGCCGTGATTGATGAGAATCCAATGCAGGGCTTTGGCAAGTTGTTCAAAAAGCCAAGGGCTACTCTTAGACCCAAAAGTGAGCCGGTTGGCAAAGTAGAATTTATCCACCCACTTGATGCCATAGTACCGCCAAAGCTGCGGATGGATTGGAAGCAGCTTGAAGGCATCGGCGATATCTACCTTGGCCAACCAAGCCCCGACACCTGCTTGTAGAATATACTGAATGGCCTCATCAACTGAAGAATATTGCATAGAATATTCCTCAGAGGGGATGAGCGAGTTGAGACTGGGGATGGAGGACATATGAGGCGCGGAGAGATCATAGATGAGACGCTTTTTATTGGAAGATTGTTTTGTAACAAGGCCAATAGGATTGATACGCCATGACTGGAATGGAATCTCTAGAAAGGGACCAATGACGAAGCCTTTGTCGACCTCCGATTGGATGAGGGTAGTCACTGCCTCAGGGTCACTGGAAGCGGATAGCAGATTGGGGCCCATCCAGCAGCCCTGGGGGAGTGTAATGAGACCGGTGTGGAAACTCTCTCTGCACCCATCCAACAAGAAGGTGACGAAAGGACGGTCGGGGGGGTCCCGCAGAAGTGCAGCCAGTAACTCCAAATTGATGTCGGCTAGTCAGGAGTCCCTGGCTGTCTTCCTGGGACAGGAGGGACGGGGGTGGGCCCGAAAACAAAGAGAACAAATATGAAGCGCTCGGCAAGCATTGAAGGCACAGCCCTTGGCATTGAAATTATTGCATACCTGGCTACTGCCGAGGTACACAATTGGCCTGCCCAGCTTATCTAGAGAAGATGAAGACCTGGAGGACCCGGAAGGACCTGGCGTGGGCACTGATTGCGGGTCTTGCACCGGATTAGGGCACCATTCAGTGGAATGAAAAATGGACTGACAGATGGCACACAGAGGAGCCTTCAGACCCGCGAAGTGTCGGCAAAACAACTCCATGTCTAAGTCTGCTCAGTTTGATATGAACTGAAACTGGTTCAGGGCAGCAGCGGCTTTGGCAGAAAATGAACGATGGTAGTCGTAGAATGCCGAGCCGCCGTACTTGTGCCCCAAATCCGTAATCCGGTACAAATAAGTGTCCAACTCTTCCCTGCGACTAGGCTGAGCGGAGCACACCACGTCCCTGTAGAGGCTGAAGGCCAGAACGAACTCGGAAACAGATAACTTCCTATTTAGCCGAGCATCCTTAGCCTTCAAAACCACAGAAACCTCTCCGCAGTTAATGACTCGATTCTCAGAACTATCCTGGGAGGCAATAAGAATGGACGCCAAATTTACGTCCTTGCCTGCCAGGATATCCTTTTTGATATGCTCCAGGACAAAATGAGAAGGAGCAATTTGAGGAGTGGCAGAAGGCCTACCTACAACGTCCTGATGAATGGCAGGAATGGCTGCCGAACCTGGATATTGCGGCGAGGCTGCTGGCCTGGTTTCCAAGACTGCTACCCTAGCCTGAATGTCCGTGACCGAGCTAGCGAGACCAACGATGGAAGACTGGATCTGAGCTAGCGCCAGCTGTATGGCCATCTGTATGGAGTCGAGATTGGACTGCTCAGCTGTCGAACCCGGAGCAGTCATCAGGAGACGATATAACTCGGCCTTGCGGGCAGACGCGGGATGCCGAATCCCCCTGCGATTAAGCTCGGCAATCAATTTTGGCACCGTCCAATTTCTCAAGGATGTACTGCTGTTGTGCCCCGAGATGGAAGTTCCTGGCATGGAGATGTTGTCATCCATATCGGACATGTGAGACATGTTTGACCTGAGAAAAAAAGGCGAATTATGGCCACCTAGAATAACGGAAAAGAAGCACAGACGGATGCGGAGAGAGCGGCCGGGAGAATGTGAGAGACTGAAGGCGTGTGAAAGTGACCATCGGATGAAAACCTACCTGGCGGGACGCAAATGGATTTGGAAGGACGGCTCCAAAACCCCAATTGTTTATGTTGTAACTAATGAGAAAGAATGGTCCTGAATATCAAAACTGATGGTTGACCCTGCCCCAGTAACCATCTCTAAACCGACTTACCTGGGAGCGCCTCGGAATTCCTAAACCAAACGTAGGAGAAGAACAAAAACTACTGCCCATTCTAAAGGAAGGAACAAAACAACATCAGAACAGACGTAATAACCCTGGATAAAACAAGACAGACACCCTGGGCGAACCAGGAACATTGATACCCTGGGCGATCCAGGAACATTGACAACCTGGGCGATCCAGGAACCTTGACAACCTGGGCGATCCAGGAACATTGACAACCTGGGCGATCCAGGAACATTGACAACCTGGGCGATCCAGGAACATTGACAACCTGGGCGATCCAGAAACATTGACAACCTGGGCGATTCAGGAACATTGACAACCTGGGCGATCCAGGAACATTGACAACCTGGGCGATCCAGGAACATTGACAACCTGGGCGATCCAGGAACATTGACAACCTGGGCAATCCAGGAACATTGAGAACCTGGGCGATTCAGGACCATTGACAACCTGGGCGATCCAGGACCATTGACAACCTTGGCGATCCAGGACCATTGACAACCTGGGCGATCCAGGACCATTGACAACCTGGGCGATCAAGGAACATTGACAACCTGGGCGATTCAGGAACATTGACAACCTGGGCAATCCAGGAACATTGACAACCTGGGCGATCCAGGAACATCGACAACCTGGGCAATCCAGGAACATCGACAACCTGGGCGATCCAGGAACATTGACAACCTGGGTGATCCAGGAACATTGGCAACCTGGGCGATCCAGGAGACACAGAGACCCTGTGTGGTCCAGGGGACCCTGATAATACAGGAAGACCAGGAGACAGAAGCGGAGTGAGACAGAACACAAAACCCGCTGTTTTAGAGCAGCAAAGTGAAATCACCAACTTCACATAAACAGCAAATTCTGGTATTATGATGCTATGGCAGAGGAATAGGAAGGCAAACTGCTGACGTGCAAACGGAAAAAGTCCCTTATTCTAAAAGGATGCCCTTTTTCTTTTTTAACGGCCTATGTATTGTTGCTCTGTGTTTAAACAGGCACATACATTAGGGACGGGTGCTGTAGCCTGCAGAAAATCTGCTGTGTGCTGGTTATGAGGCACACGTGCTGGCAGAGGGAGAAAGAAGAGCCCGCAGAGGGAACCCTAGGCAGATGAACTTGAATTAAACGTACAGAGCCCCAAGCAAGCTGGCTGAGGGCACAGATGAAACTGCGCCCCCTTGAAAAACGGGAGCACTACCTGCATCACAAAACCAGAATTTGTCATTTGCTACAAGAAAGCCCTTGAAATATGACTAGGTTCCAAATGAGATTTAGATGCAGTATATATAGTAAAATAGAATGAGTATCCTGCCTATTTATAATACATAAAATCTTTATTTATGGTCACCCATTCTGTGCCGGCATGTGACCGGCAGATCACTTAACTAGGATGCTGCTCCCCGAACCCTGCCGCATGTACTTGTGTGAGCGGATCATGCTGGGGGAGAGCGGCATCTAACCTTGCACCACCAGGGGGCTAGAGACCAGGTCGGGCGTGAGGCACAGTTGAGCCCCGATTACCTGGTAGGCTGGCGTGCGGCAATCCGGACCTCGGCGGCACGTGTGCGCAGGATACCGGAAGCAAGACTCGAGTCGGAAGAGGAAGGAGCGCAATAACACAAGTAATGCGTGAGGCTCGGGCGCCTGGCTGAACGATAGCAGGGGGAATAAGTAGCCAGACGCCCCTCCCACAAATACAGGCTGGTAACAGCCTTAGGGTAACATAGAAACATAGAATGTGTCGGCAGATAAGAACCATTTGGCCCATCTAGTCTGCCCAATATATCTGAATCCTATGAATAGTCCCTGGCCCTATCTTATATGAAGGATAGCCTTATGCCTATCCCATGCATGCTTAAACTCCTTCACTGTATTTGCAGCTACCACTTCTGCAGGAAGGTTATTCCATGCATCCACTACTCTCTCAGTAAAGTAATACTTCCTTATATTACTTTTAAACCTTTGCCCCTCTAATTTAAAACTGTGTCCTCTTGTGGTAGTTTTTCTTCTTTTAAAAATGCTCTCCTCCTTTACCGAGTTGATTCCCTTTATGTATTTAAAAGTTTCTATCATATCCCCTCTGTCTCTTCTTTCTTCCAAGCTATACATATTAAGGTCTTTTAACCTTTCCTGGTAAGTTTTATCCTGCAATCCATGTACCAGTTTAGTAGCTCTTCTCTGAACTCTCTCTAGAGTATCTATATCCTTCTGGAGATATGGCCTCCAGTACTGCGCACAATACTCCAAGTGAGGTCTCACCAGTGTTCTGTACAGCGGCATAAGCACTTCACTCTTTCTACTGCTTATACCTCTCCCTATACATCCAAGCATTCTGCTGGCATTTCGTGCTGCTCTATTACATTGTCTTCCCACCTTTAAGTCTTCTGAAATAATTACTCCTAAATCCCTTTCCTCAGATACTGAGGTCAGGACTGTGTCACATATTCTATATTCTGCCCTTGGGTTTTTACGCCCCAGGTGCATTATCTTGCACTTATCCACATTAAATTTCAGTTGCCAGAGTTCTGACCATTCTTCTAGTTTTCCTAAATCCTTTTCCATTTGGCGTTTCCCTCCAGGAACATCAACCATGTTACATATCTTTGTGTCATCAGCAAAAAGACAAACCTTACCATCGAGGCCTTTTGCAATATCACTTATGAAGATATTAAACAAAATTGGTCCCAGTACAGATCCCTGTGGAACCCCACTGGTAACATGACCTTGTTTTGAATGTTCTCCATTGACTACAACCCTCTGTTGTCTGTCACTCAGCCACTGCCTAATCCACTCAACAATATGGGAGTCCATGCTCAATGACTGCAGTTTATTGATAAGTCTTCTATGTGGGACAGTGTCAAAAGCCTTACTAAAATCTAGATATGCGATGTCTACTGCACCTCCACCATCTATTATTTTAGTCACCCAGTCAAAAAAATCTATAAGATTTGTTTGACATGATCTCCCTGAAGTAAACCCATGTTGTTTTTCATCTTGCAATCCATGGGATTTTAGATGTTCCACAATCCTATCCTTTAATAGGGTTTCCATTAATTTGCCTACTATTGATGTCAGACTCACTGGTCTATAGTTGCTCGATTCCTCCCTACTACCTTTCTTGTGAATGGGCACGACATTTGCCAATTTCCAATCTTCCGGGACGACTCCTGTTACTAATGATTGGTTAAATAAATCTGTTACGGGTACTTTCACACTTGCGTCACAGGGGCTCTATACCGGAAAAGAACTGATCAGTTTTAGCCCCATGCATTCTGAATGGAGAGTAATCCGTTCAGTTTGCATCAGGATGTCTTCAGTTCAGTCGTTTTGACTGATCAGGCAAAAGAGAAAACCGTAGCATGCTACGGTTTTCTCTCCGGCGAATAAAACTGAAGACTTGCCTGAACGCCGGATCCGGCATTTTTTCCCATAGGAATGTATTAGCGCCTGATCCGGCATTTTTTCCCATAGGAATGTATTAGCGCCGGATCCGGCATTCAGAATACCGGAATGCCGGATCCGTCGTTCCAGGATGCGCATGCGCAGATCGGTAAAAATGAGATAAATGTACAACACGGATCCGTCGGTCCGCATGACAAGCGGAGAGACGGATCCGTCCTTGCAATGCATTTGTGAGACAGATCCGCATCCGGATCCGTCTCACAAATGCTTTCAGTCAGTGGCAGATCGGCGGATCCGGCGGCCAGTTCCGACGACAGAACTGCCCGCCGGATCACACTGCCACAAGTGTGAAAGTAGCCTTACCTATATATAAGAGCTGCATATACTGAAATTCCTAATAGGGCCTCTTTAAGAAAAAAATGCCATAGGAACTGCTTGTGGTTTTTTCTGTTTTTGGTGCCATTGGTGTAAACACCATTTTTTCTGCTGTTTTATTCCCTATAGAGAAAATTTCAACGAGGAAATAACACCAGAGTTTCAACCCAGTGCATTTTTAAATAAATGCCCAAGACCCAAAATACACCAGCCAATTAACACAAACACTAGAAGAAAAAAAATACTTGTGTGCTGCATTTCATATTCCACATAGACCTTCTGCTCACATTTGGAGTTAGTGTTTTAAACTGCAAAAAAAAACAAAAACAAAAAAACACTAAAAACACTAAAAACACAGCTGCAAAACAGGGCTGTTAAAATGCAAAAGTGAACAAAAACCTATGTGTGAACCAATCCATAAACTTAAATTATATAAAAGAGGGTGGAGTGTGGGCAGAAGGTTGTGGGGCCTATAAGATTATTTACACCAGACATCTGGTGCAAGTTAAACCTCAAATCTATGTCAGCTCCTATCTCGTGGAGATTTCTGCTTTTGGTGCACCTTCCGCAATGTGCCAAAATTAAGAGGCATGTACCTCATTAAATTTGGTGCATTTTACAGCAGCAGAGTTTATACTAAGGCCTCATGCACATGACCGTGCCGTTTTTTGCGGTCTGCAAACCGCGGATCCGCAAAAAATTGAAGCCGCCCGTGTGCCTTCCGCAAATTGCAGAACGCACACTACGGTACTGAATTAACAGTTGCACTTATAATCACCCTGGGCCCTAATTTTGCTCCTAAATTTGAGATTTTTTATCTTTTTTATTTTTGGGGAATACAGTATGTGAAAATATGTAGACGTAGGCATAAGGGACATGTATTAACTGGTCAAAACTTGAAATTTTATTGTTTTGAGATGCTGTACATCTCAGACTCTACATGGGTGAAGGCACCCAAGACGGTAACGTGCAGGCAGGGGGGTAGCTAAAAGCTCATGGGCCCTGGTGCAAGAGTTCAACTTGGGCCCCCCTCCATCAGTGCTTGTTGGCAAGGGGCAGGGGAGCACAAAGCCTTCCTGCTGCCTGAGGCAAACATTAAAAGGGCACCCCCTCATGCCAAATTCTTAACCTAACCCCTTCCCTCCAGCCAGCGGTGTAAATTGACCAGTATGCACTTTCTATAATGCCAGTGTCTTATGCAGCACAAGGGTCTTTGAGACCCCTCAGGCTCCTGGGCCCGGAAGCGACTGCTACCTCTGCACCCCCTATAGCTACGCCCCTGCGCGCAGGGTATCATTTTCCTAATGTGTCAAGTATCTACTTTCTGAAAGTTTGCCAGAATTTTGAAAATTGTCTTCATAGTTAAAGGGACACATAATTTTATGAAGTAAAAAAATGTATGCAATACAGCAATGTATAAAACTCTTCAGTGGCGTGCCAGTCCACCAGTAATTGTGAGCCATGGAAACAATTAGAAAAGTCCTCTGTATGCAATCTAACAGACAGGAAATATTTCCAAGACGGCGGTAAGGCCACTTGCCTCCAGAGCCCCTGGGTAGCTGCACAGATTGCGCAAATGGTAAGGCTCCCCTGTATCAAGCATCATAGAATTAAATGGACTAAATACAGTAAGAAATGTACCACAAATGGTAAGACCACCGTGTTCAAGCATTATATAATAACTAAACGGACTACTGTATATACATCAGGAAATGTACACCAAATGGTAAGGCCACCCTGTATCAAGCATCATATAATAACTAAATGGACAAGATACATTAGGCATTGTAACACAAATGGTAAGGCCACCCTGTATCAAGCATCATATAATAACTAAATGGACAAGATACATTAGGCATTGTAACACAAATGGTAAGACCACCCTGTATCAAGCATCATATAATAACTAAATGCACACCATACAACAGGAAATGTACCACAAATGGTAAGGTCTACCTGTATCAAACATCATATAATAACTTAAAGGGATTCTGTCACCTCTCATAACCCAAAATCGGATTTTAAACCAGTCATGCTCCACAGATTACCTTGAATCGGCTGTGCTCTTCTATCTTGTAATCCGTCCAGTAGTTTATGTGAAAATCGACTTTTATGGTTATGCAAATTAGCCCTGAAGGTGCGCCAGTGCGATTTGCTGGAGACTGAGGGCAGGAGCTTCATCGTCGTCACTGGGCATGCGCCGAGCCCAGTGACATCCGATGCTCGCTCTTCCCTCAGTCTCCAGCAAATCGCACTGGCGCAGCCCTCAGTGGGTACTGTGTCTGCGCGAGACTTCGCTCGTCCGTCAGGGAGGGGGAGGAGAGGGATGAGACGCTGTGGGCGGTTAGGGATTCTGGAGGAAGGCGGGCTGGGCACTGTAAGAGGGGCGTTACTGGGCACACAAAGTGGAACATAACGCCCCTCTGGGCACCTTCAGGGTTAATTTGCATAATTATAAAAGTCTGCTAAACTACTGGATCTACAAGATAGAAGAGCACAGCCGATTCAAGGTAATCTGGGGAGCATGACTGGTTTAAAATCCGATTTTGGGTTAGGAGAGGTGACAGAATCCCTTTAATACACAAGATAAATCAGGACTTGTACCACAAATGGTAAGGCCACCCGGTATCAAGCCTCATATAATAACAAAATTGACTAAATACAGTAGAAAATGTATCACAAATGGTAAGGCCACCCTGTATCAAGCATTATATAATAACAAAATGGACTAGATACATTAGGAATTGTAACACAAATGGCAAGGTCACCCTGCATAATATAATATAAGCATAATATAACAACTAAATGGACAAGATAAATCAGGACATGTACCCCAAATGGTAAGGACACACTGTATCAAGCATCATATAATAACGATATGGTCTAGATACATCAGGAAATATACCACATCTACCAATGTATTACTGAGGTGTAGTGGCGTCGCTACAGGGGGGCGAGGGGGAGCAATTGCCCCCCCCCATGTTATTCTTTGCCCGCCAGGTGCCCCCCCACTGATTCCCCCCAAAGCAGGCCGTGAATACTAATGAGCGCTTCCATTATGGAAGCGCTCATTAGTACCGAAGGACCAAGAAGTGGTGAACGCTCTGTACTTACCACTTCCTGGTCCTCCGCTGTCGGCTGTGCAGGGCTGCGCACAACGTGAGGGCGCTTTGTGACCTCACGCTGTGCGTGCCAGTTCAGAGCACAGTCGACTGAGGAGAGAGAAAATTGCAGGCGGCGTCCGTCCAGGAGCAGGAGTGGTATGTGCTTTTTTATTTTATAAAAAATGTGGCTGCTGGGGGCATAATAGGGGCTAATCATGAGAGGCATAATGGGGCTAATTGGAGGCATATGGGGCTAATTAGAGGCATATGGGGGCTAATTGGAGGCATATGGGGGCTGATATGGGGGCTGATATGGGGGCTAATGAGCTATGGGGGCTGATATGGGAGCTAATAAGGCATGGGGGCTAATGAGGCATAAGGGCTGATATGGGGGCTAATGAGGCATAAGGGCTGATATGGGGCTAATGAGGCATAATGGCTGATATGGGGGCTAATGAGGCATAAGGGCTTATAATGGGGCTAATGAGGCATAAGGGCTGATATGGGAGTGATGAGAGGCATAATGAGGGCTAATGGGAGGCATAATAAGTGTCATCCACAGATGCCCCCATAACAGTGTGTCTTCCACAGATGCCCCCATAACAGTGTGTCTTCCACAGATGCCCCCATAACAGTGTGTCTTCCACAGATGCCCCCATAACAGTGTATCTTCCACAGATGCCCCCATAACAGTGTGTCTTCCACAGATCCACCATAACAGTGCGCCTGCGCACTGACGAGAGACAGAAAGAAGGGGAAAGAATCCGCGGAAGCAAGCAGAGGACGGCACAGCAGACGACTGAATAGCTTCTTTTGTAAGTAAATTGTTTTATTATAAATGTATCCCTGCATACCGCAATTCTCTTGTATTTTGTAATCTTATTTATATATACTTATTTTGTTTTTGCCCCCCCATTTTGACTGTAGTATCTTTGTGCCCCCCTATATATTGTTCCTAGAGTCGCCACTGCTGAGGTGGGATTCACACACAGCGTTTCACGCCGGTCTATGGTCTCCCTGAGCGCTGCTGCAGGTTGTGCCTAAGTTATGATGAGTCTCATACCTTGTTATACAATAGGCACAGCTTCGACAGTATGTGCCCCTAAATTGAAATCTACGCCAGCTAGGAGCTGGCGTACATTTCAGTCTTCTTTTATGCCAGAAAAATGGCGTAAAAGGAAAAAAAATATGCTGGGGTTGCAGGCCCGCCCTTGTCACTCCTCTTTTTTGAGAAAAATCATTTGTGCTAAATTTTTTTTGCAAGTTGCAAACACAGTGTCTGTACATTTTTTACTCCAGAAACTAGGGAGAAAGGAATGATAAATTCCCCCAACTGTTTGCAAAAAAAGCAACAAAAGCAGCAGGTGACCAATAAAACTGCAAGCAGTTATTCTGACTTTTTTTAGTGGTTAAAAGGTGCCAGTGCCAAATTCATAAAGGACCCTTAAAGGCTATGCCAATTTTTTTTATGATTGTATTATACTCATTTTGGGCTAAAAATCTTTTTTTCTATTGTTCTTTATTAAAAATATTGAGCCGTTCTGTCACATAGGGTTAACAGTTTTTTTTTTAGCTGTGTGTATACTACTATCACTTTCCCTTTGTGCCAGTGTAATAAACCTTATCTCTAAACTACTAAGAGGTCATAAACACTAATTTAAGCCACATTCTTATCAGTAAGATAAGAACTGAGCTATAATGAGTAATTATAATGCCAGAGAGCAGAGATTAGGAGCCTGAGCTGGCTGGCAAAAGACAGAGAAAATTCAAAGGCTGCTAGTAGAGCATCTCAACTATGTACAGAAAAAAGGGCTCTATATTTTTAATAAAGAACAATCAAAATCATTTTTAGCTCGAAATGAGTACAATGCAATAATAAAAAAAATTGCCCCCAAAGATATACATAGCCTTTAAATATGCTAGGCTGGTTTAGGCTGCAACAAAGTATCTGACAGCGTGTTACTAAATATGTGCAAACAACAATATCGCTACATAGTATTAGGTACTAGTGATGAGCGGCAGGGGCAATATTCAAATTTGCTATATTTCGCAAATATTGTGTCGAATTTTCCTCAAATATTAGCAAATTCGAGATTATATTCTTGATTGCAAAAATAGGCAATGTAATATTCGCGTAATGTGCGTGAAATACAGGCATGGATCACTTATGCTACATTTTTCAAGCTGGTATAAGTTTCCTGAGACTGGAGAAAATGGTTGGCACGGCAGAACATTAGAATAGCTTTATATGCAGATAGAGTGCTCCAATATATTTGCACTTGCGAATTTTCGGCAATTAATGATGCACATATTTTTTTGCAATACGTGCAACTTGTGACATCACAGCACTATGTCTGTAGCATGTATGTATGGACAGCAGAACCTATAGATCAATCTAACCTACACTGACTATCTCCCCCTCACTATCTGAATTATATATATAAGTTAACTGTCTAATGTAATAACACAAAGCACAGAGCACAGCAATGACACCGCTGTCTCTTTCATAACTGCAATAAACTTTAGAAAATAGCTGCTGGGGAGGTTCTTATATACTAAGGGGTAGGCAACTTTTCTATTGGTTGCTAGGGATGTTGCTAAGCTGTGACAAAGCCTTCTCATTGGCCCACAAACTAGAAGGGAGGGATGATCACCTGATGTGTACTGTGTTAAAAAAAAACTGAATATTCAATTTTACCAATATATATAGCGCTATAATCTAAATATTTGCGAATTCTCGAAGAGCCGATATAAATGATAAAAATTCGCAATTTGAATATTCGCGCTCAACACTATTAGGTACAGAAAAAAATTAATAGCCTCCTGCAAAACTGAATGACTGCAATGATTAAGGCCATATTTACGAGAGAAAAAAAATTGCTGCCAAATAATATGGCCTTTTTTTAAAATAAACATTTAGCCTATGATGGAGGAATCTAAAATCCACAGATTTTCTTCACTGTTTTATGAGTAGGGTTTTGTATTGCTTTGTATTGTACTACCGTATTTTTCGCCCCATAAGACGCACTTTTTCTTCCCCCAAAATGGGGGAGAAATGCCCCTGCGTCTTATGGGGCGAATGCGTGGAGTTTTACATCGCTGGCAGCGATGTATCAGTGAGCGGGGACTCGGGGAGGGACTGGGAGGAGCTGGGGGCCGGCAATAGCGGCGGGGCGGTGCAGTCAGTGTAGTATAGCACCGCCCCGCCGCTCCGGTATACTAATATAAGATCTCATATTGAAGTAATAGTTATTAAACATGCCCCCCAACTGCTATTACTACCTTCCCTCCTAATCGCTGCTGTAGAATTCAGGCCAGGCGGGCGGCAGCGTAACTCGTGTCACGTGCCTGCGCTGCCTACTTTATGAATGAAGTAGGCGGCGCAGGCAAGTGACGTCAGAGAGATTTCTACAGCAGCGATTAGGATGAAAGGTAGTAATAGGAGTTGGGGGGCATGTTTAATAAATATTAATTCAATATGACAACTTATATTTTGTGCGGCGACGGGCGGGGGGGGGGGGTCGACGGTTCGGATTGCGATCTGTGGATGGCACTGTTACAGGGGGGGGGATCTGTGAATGGCACTGTTATGGGCTGGGGGGGTCTGTGCATGGCACTGTTATGGGCTGGGGGGTCTGTGGATGGCACATATATAACAGTGCCACCCACAGACCCCCCCCCCAGCCCATAACAGTGCCATTCACGGATCCCCCCTGTAACAGTGTCAGCCACAGACCCCCCCCTGTAACAGTGCAAGCCACAGATCCCCCCCCCCATAACAGTGTCCGTCATCCACAGATCCCCCCATAACAGTGTCCGTCATCCACAGATCCCCCCATAACAGTGTCTGTCATCCACAGATCCCCCCCATAACAGTGTCCGTCATCCACAGATCCCCCCATAACAGTGTCCGTCATCCACAGATCCCCCCATAACAGTGTCCGTCATCCACAGATCCCCCCATAACAGTGTCCGTCATCCACAGATCCCCCCTATAACAGTGTCCGTCATCCACAGATCCCCCCTATAACAGTGTCCGTCATCCACAGATCCCCCCTATAACAGTGTCCGTCATCCACAGATCCCCCCCATAACAGTGTCCGTCATCCACAGATCCCCCCCATAACAGTGTCAGTCATCCACAGATCCCCAGTAATAGTGCCATCCACAGACCACCATTAGTTCCAAACCCACAGCACACCTTTTGGTTAAAAATGTTTTTTTTCTTATTTTCCTCCCCAAAAACCTAGGTGCGTCTTATGGGCCGGTGCGTCTTATAGGGCGAAAAATACGGTATGTTGCAGATCGTGCACTTGTGAACTTGGTCATTGCTATTTAGGCTGGAGCTACAAGAGTCACAGAAGATTGCATCTGATGATTGGCAATGCTGTTGCAAGGCGACCCATGACATACAATGACTGCGACGCCACAATTTCTGGTCACAGATCACAAAATGGATGAGTCTGTGCTAGTATAAATCACAATGAAAGTCTTTGGTTTAGTTTTTAGAGCCAACTCACTGCTCTGAAATAGTCATGTGACAGCACCTTGTAGACTAATGGTTTTCTTGTCTTCCAACTTTTCCACAACCTGCTGCTGTACAATATGTCGCCGGGTTATCCCATCCTTAGGCCTCTTTCACAGGTCAGTGAATCATGGACGTATGCTGACCTCTGTCCACGTATGTGCCCGCTGATTTTAATGTGTGTATATTCAGACTTCAGTGGTTTTCCATGGACTGTTGGTGACCCTACGGAAGCATGCTCTATTTTGTCTGTGACTATGGATTCCTCACTCACATCCGTGTTTGGTCTGTGGATTTCATGGACCATTGGTAGGAGATACTCTGGAAACACATTATCAGCCTGGCAGTGTTCATGGAATACGACCAAACTCGGATTCTTCATGGACATCTTCATGGATGGACCATCTTGTTACAGATGTCATCATGCATACAGACATGCAAAAAAGATCTTAGGCCTCGGTCACATTTCATGTTTTTTATGGTCTGTCTGCATTTTCCACGGACAGCACATATAGGGATGACATCAATGTGACGACCGTGTTGCATCAATTTTTTTGGAGGATCCATTGTAAGGGCTCATGTACAGTGCTGCCCATAATTATTAATACCCCTGGCAAATTTTGACTTAGTTACTTTTATTCAACCAGCAAGTAATTTTTTGACGGGAAATGACATAGGTGTCTGCCAAAAGATAATAAGACAATGTACTAGAGGCATTATTGTGGAAAAACAAACATTTCTCAGCTTTTATTTACATTTGAGCAAAAAGTCTCCAGTCCAACATTATTCATGCCCTTCTCAATAATCCATAGAAAAGCCTTTATTGGCTATTACAGCAATCAAATGCTTCCTATAATTGCAGACCAGCTTTTTGCATGTCTCCACAGGTATTTTTGCCCATTCATCTTTAGCAATGAGCTCCAAATCTTTCAGGTTAGAGGGTCTTCTTGCCATCACCCTGATCTTTAGCTCCCTCCACAGATTCTCAATTGGATTCTAGTCTGGACTCTGACTGGGCCACTCCAAAACATTAATGTTGTTGTCTGCCAACCATTTCTTCACCACTTTTGCTGTGTGTTTTGGGTCATTGTCATGCTGAAATGTCCACTGGTGCCCAAGGCCAGGTTTCTCTGCAGACTGCCTGATGTTGTCAGTGAGAATCCTCAGGTATTGCTCTTTTTTCATGGTGCCGTTTACTGTGATTAGGTTCCCTGGTCCATTGGCTGAAAAACACCCCCAAAGCATTAGGTTGCCACCACCATGTTTGACAGTGGGGATGGTGTTCTTTGGGTTGAAGGCTTCTCCTTTTTTACGCCAAATGAAGGAAACATCATTGTGACCAAACAATTAAATTTTTGTTTCATCTGACCAAAACACAGAAGACCAGAAGTCTTCTTCTTCTTTGTCCAGGTGAGCTTTTGTAAAGGCCAAGTGAGCTTTTGTGTGCCTTAGGCCTCATGCACACGACCGTTGTGTGCATCCGTGGCCGTTGTGCCGCTTTCCGTTTTTTTTCACTGACTCATTGACTTTCAATGGGTCCGTGGAAAAATCTGAAAATGCACCGTTTTGCAGCCGCATCCGTGTATCCTGTCCGTCAAAAAAATGTTTGACCTGTCCTATTATTTT
This sequence comes from Bufo gargarizans, assembly GCF_014858855.1. Taxonomy (NCBI): domain Eukaryota; kingdom Metazoa; phylum Chordata; class Amphibia; order Anura; family Bufonidae; genus Bufo; species Bufo gargarizans. The sequence continues at coordinate 336,506,026 of NC_058081.1, read as the reverse complement.
GACGGACAGCGGTTCACGGACCCATTCAAGTCAATGGGTCCGTGAAAAAACACGGATGCACACAAGATTGGCATCAGTGTCCGTGATCCGTGGCCGTAGGTTACTTTCATACAGAAGGATCCGAAGATCCGTCTGCATAAAAGCTTTTTCAGAGCTGAGTTTTCACTTCGTGAAAACTCATATCCGACAGTATATTCTAACACAGAGGTGTTCCCATGGTGATGGGGACGCTTCTACTTAGAATACACTACAAACTGTGTACAAGACTGCACCCGATCTCTTACAGGGGGCTGTGATCCGCACAATTAACCCCTCAGGTGCCGCACTGTGCCACCAACCTATTATTACAATAGAGGGAGGGAGGGGGGGGGGGCCGCACTGGCCACCAATGATATTCAAACTGGGGAGGGGGGGGTCTGCCCCCTGCTGCCTGGCAGCCCTGATCTCTTACAGGGGGATATGATAGTACAATTAACCCCTTCAGGTGCAGCCATTGAGGGGTTAATTGTGCTGATCACGGCCCCCTGTAAGAGATCGGGTGATGCCAGGCAGCAGGGGGCAGTCATGTACACAGTTTGTAGTATATTCTAACTAGAAGCGTCCCCATCACCATGGGAACGCCTCTGTGTTAGAATATACTGTCGGATATGAGTTTTCACGATCTAACTCTGTATTAGAATATACTGTCGGATATGAGTTTTCACGATCTAACTCATATCCGACAGTATATTCTAACATAGAGGCGTTCCCATGGTGATGGGGACGCTTCAAGTTAAAATATACCATCGGATTGGAGAAAACTCCGATCCGATGGTATAAAAGGGACTTCAGACTTTACATTGAAAGTCAATGGGGACGGATCCGTTTGAAATGGCACCATAATGTGTCAACGTCAAACGGATCCGTCCCCATTGACTTGCATTGTAATTCAGGACGGATCCGTTTGGCTCCGCACGGCCAGGTGGACACCAAAACGACTTTTTTTTCATGTTCGTGGATCCTCCAAAAATCAACGAAGACCCACGGACGGAAAAACGGTCACGGATCACGGACCTACGGACCCCGTTTTTGCGGACCGTGAAAAAATACTGTCGTGTGCATGAGGCCTTATCTGGAGAAGTGAAACCCAGCAGTGTGCAGTGTCCGTTGGATTGTCTGCCTTGAGACATTGCCACCAGCAGAGCCCAGATTCACGAGGATGGCCTTGGTGGTGATCCTTGGATTCTTTTTAACTTCTCTCCTCTCTAAGGCTACTTTCACACTAGCGTTCGGCTGTCCGCTCATGAGCTCCGTTTGAAGGGGCTCACGAGCGGACCCGAACGCTTCCGTCCAGCCCTGATGCAGTCTGAATGGATGCGGATCCGCTCAGACTGCATCAGTCTGGCGGCGTTCAGCCTCCGCTCCGCTCGCCTCCGCACGGACAGGCGGACAGCTGAACGCTGCTTGCAGCGTTCGGGTGTCCGCCTGGCCGTGCGGAGGCGTGCGGATCCGTCCAGACTTACAATGTAAGTCAATGGGGACGGATCCGTTTGAAGATGCCACAATATGGCTCAATCTTCAAGCGGATCCGTCCCCCATTGACTTTACATTGAAAGTCTGGACGGATCCGTCCGAGGCTATTTTCACACTTAGCTTTTATATGCCAAAATAATGCAGACGGATCCGTTCTGAACGGAGCCTCCGTCTGCATTATTATGATCGGATCCGTTCAGAACGGATCCGATCGAACGCTAGTGTGAAAGTAGCCTAACTATGCTCCTGGCCAGAACAGGCGTCACTTTTGGCTTCCGACCACGTCCTCTGAGATTTTCCACAGTGCGGAACATCTTGTATTTTTTTGCTCAAATGTAAATAAAAGCTGAGAAATTGTATTTTTTTTCCACAATAATGCCTCTTGTACATCATCTTATTATCTTTTGGGAGACACCTATGTCATTTCCCGTCAAAAAATTACTTGTTGGTTGAACAAAAGTAACTTTAGGTTAAAATTTGACAGGGGTATGAATAATTATGGGCAGCACTGTACGTATATTTTATTTCTATGTCTGTTCTGTTTGTTTTGCAGACCATATGCGAAACCATTCATTTCAATGGGTCCGCAAAAAAAGCAGAAGTTACTCCGTGTGAATTCCGTTTCTGTATTTCCGCAAAAATGTCATTATTGTCCACATAATGAACAAGGATAGGACTGTTCTATTAGAGGCCAGCTGTTCTGTTCCACAAAATACGGAATGCACATGGACATCATCCATATTTTTACGGGGTCAATTTTTTGCGGACCGCAAAATACATACGGTCGCAGACAAGAATAGGACATGTTCTAATTTTTTGGGGCGGAACAGACATGCAGACATACGGACACGGAATACACATAGAGTAATTTCCGTTTTTTTCAAGCCCCGTTAAAATGAATGGATCTGCATACGGACCTGTAAAAAAATTAAACGGAAATGGAAGGAAAATATGTTCGTGTGCATGAGCCCTTAGGCCTCATGCACATGACCGTTGTGTGCATCCGTGGCCGTTGTGCCGTTTTCCGTTTTTTTTCCGCGGACCCATTGACTTTCAATGGGTCCGTGGAAAAATCTGAAAATGCACCGTTTTGCAGCCGAGACCGTGATCCGTGTATCCTGTCCGTCAAAAAAATATGACCTGTCCTATTTTTTTTGACGGACAACGGTTCACGGACCCATTCAAGTCAATGGGCAATGGGTCCGTGAAAGAACACGGATGCACACAAGATTGGCATCTGTGTCTGTGATCCGTGGCCGTAGGTTACTTTCATACAGACGGATCCAAAGATCCGTCTGCATAAAAGCTTTTTCAGATCTAAGTTTTCACTTTGTGAAAACTCATATCCGACAGTATATTCTAACACAGAAGCGTTCCCATGGTGATGGGGACGCTTCTAGTTAGAATACACTACAAACTGTGTACATGACTGCCCCCTGCTGCCTGGCAGCACCCGATCTCTTACAGGGGGCCGTGATCAGCACAATTAACCCCTTCAGGTGTGGCACCTCAACGGGTTAATTGTACTATCATATCCCCCTGTAAGAGATCAGGGCTGCCAGGCAGCAGGGGGCAGACCCCCCCCTCCCCAGTTTGAATATCATTGGTGGCCAGTGCGGCCCCCCCCCTCCCTCCCTCTATTGTAATAATTTGTTGGTGGCACAGTGTGCGCCCCCCCGCCCCCCCCTTCCTCCCTCTGTTGTAATAATTTGTTGGAGGCACAGTGTGCGCCCCCCCTTCCTCCCTCTATTGTAATAATTTGTTGGTGGCACAGTGTGCGCCCCCCCCCCTCCGCCCACCTGGCCCCCCCCCCTTCCTCCCTCTATTGTAATAATTTGTTGGTGGCACAGTGTGCGCCCCCCCATCGGCCCCCCTCCCTCTATAGCATTAACAACATTGGTGGCCAGTGTGCGGCCTCCCATCCCCCCCCCCATCATTGGTGGCAGCGGAGTTCCGATCGGAGTCCCAGTTTAATCGCTGGGGCTCCGATCGGTAACCATGGCAACCAGGACGCTACTGCAGTCCTGGTTGCCATGGTTACTTAGCAATAGTACAATAGTAGAAGATTCATACTTACCTGCTGGCTGCTGCGATGTTCGTGTCCGGCTGGGAGCTCCTCCTACTGGTAAGTGACTGGTCTGTGCGGCGCATTGCTAAATGAACTGTCACTTACCAATAGGAGGAGCTCCCGGCCGGACACAGACATCGCAGCTCCCAGGTAAGTATGAATCTTTTACTATTGTACTATTGCTAAGTAACCCGCTGCCACCAATGATCGGGAAGGGGGGGGGGAGATGGGAGGCCGCACACTGGCCACCAATGTTGTTAATGCTATAGAGGAAGGGGGGCCGATGGGGGTCGCACACTGTGCCACCAACAAATTATTACAATAGAGGGAGGAAGGGGGGGGGGCCGGTGTGCCACCAACAAATTATTGCAATAGAGGGAGGAAGGGGGGGGGGCGATGGGGGGCGCACACTGTGCCACCAACAAATTATTACAATAGAGGGAGGGAGGGGGGGGGCGGGGGGCCGCACACTGTGCCACCAACCTATTATTACAATAGAGGGAGGGAGGGGGGGGGGGGTCCGCACTGGCCACCAATGATATTCAAACTGGGGAGGGGGAAGGGGGTCTGCCCCCTGCTGCCTGGCAGCCCTGATCTCTTACAGGGGGATATGATAGTACAATTAACCCCTTCAGGGGGCAGTCATGTACACAGTTTGTAGTATATTCTAACTAGAAGCGTCCCCATCACCATGGGAACGCCTCTGTGTTAGAATATACTGTCGGATATGAGTTTTCACGATCTAACTCTGTGTTAGAATATACTGTCGGATATGAGTTTTCACGATCTAACTCTAATCCGACAGTATATTCTAACATAGAGGCGTTCCCATGGTGATGGGGACGCTTCAAGTTAAAATATACCATCGGATTGGAGAAAACTCCGATCCGATAGTATAAAAGGGACTCCAGTCAATGGGGACGGATCCGTTTGAAATGGCACCATATTGTGTCAACGTCAAACGGATCCGTCCCCATTGACTTGCATTGTAATTCAGGACGGATCCGTTTGGCTCCGCACGGCCAGGCGGACACCAAAACATAGATCCTACGTCTACGGACATCATGTCCGTAGATCCTCCAAAAATCAAGGAAGACCCACGGACAAAAAACGGTCACGGATCACGGACCTACGGACCCCATTTTTGCGGACCGTGAAAAAATACTGTCGTGTGCATGAGGCCTTAAGCAGAGACGTAGCTAGAAGCTCTTGGCACCTCATGCAGTAGTTGGACCACCAACCTCTCCATAAGTGCGATTTGCACTCTGCCCCTATTACTAGACAGAAGGGCTGTGGAGCCACAGGTGTGGGTACAACCGCTGCCCCTGTTTCTAGACAGAAGGGCTGTAGGGCCCCATGTGTGGGTACAATCGCTGCCCCTGTTTCTAGACAGAAGGGCTGTAGGGCTCCAGGTGTGGGTACAACCTCTGCCCCTGTTTCTAGAAAGAAGAGCTGTATTACTCCAGCTGTGGGTACAATTGCTGCCCCTGTTTCTAGACAGAAGGGCTGTAGGTACAACCTCTGCCCCTGTTTGTAGACAGAAGGGCTGTAGGGCCCCAGGTTAGGGTACAACCTCTGCCCCTGTTTCTGGACAGAAGGGCTGTAGGTACAATCTCTGCCCCTGTTTCTAGACAGAGGGGCTGTAAGTACAAACTCTACCCCTGTTTCTAGACAAAAGGGCTGTAGGTACAACCTCTGCCCCTGTTTCTAGACAGAAGGGCTGTAGGGCCCCAGGTGTGGGTACAACCTCTGCCCCTGTTTCTGGACAGAAGGGCTGTAGGTACAACCTCTGCCCCTGTTTCTAGACAGAGGGGCTGTAAGTACAAACTCTACCCCTGTTTCTAGACAAAAGGGCTGTAGGTACAACCTCTGCCCCTGTTTGTAGACAGAAGGGCTGTAGGGCCCCAGGTTAGGGTACAACCTCTGCCCCTGTTTCTAGACAGAAGAGCTGTAGGACTCCAGCTGTGGGTACAATCGCTGCCCCTGTTTCTAGACAGAAGGGCTGTAAGTACAACCTCTGCCCCTGTTTCTAGACAGAAGGGCTGTAGGTACAACCTCTGCCCCGTTTGTAGACAGAAGGGCTGTAGGGCCCCAGGTGTGGGTACAACCTCTGCCCCTGTTTCTGGACAGAAGGGCTATATGTACAACCTCTGCCCCTGTTTCTAGACAGAAGAGCTGTAGGACTCCAGCTGTGGGTACAATTGCTGCCCCTGTTTCTAGACAGAAGGGCTGTAAGTACAAACTCTACCCCTGTTTCCAGACAGAAGAGCTGTGGGGCCCCAGGTGAGGGTCCCACCTCTGCCCCTGTTTGTAGACAGAAGGGCTGTAGGGCCCCAGGTGAGGGTCCCACCTCTGCCCCTGTTTCTGGACATGTTCTCCACCTCTGCCCCTGTTTGTAGACAGAAGGGCTGTAAGTACAACCTCTGCCCCTGTTTCTAGACAGAAAAGCTGTAGGGCCCCAGGTGAGGGTCCCACCTCTGCCCCTGTTTCTGGACATGTTCTCCACCTCTGCCCCTGTTTGTAGACAGAAGGGCTGTAGGTACAACCTCTGCCCCTGTTTCTAGACAGAAGGGCTGTAGGGCCCCAGGTGTGGGTACAACCTCTGCCCCTGTTTCTGGACAGAAGGGCTATATGTACAACCTCTGCCCCTGTTTCTAGACAGAAGAGCTGTAGGACTCCAGCTGTGGGTACAATTGCTGCCCCTGTTTCTAGACAGAAGGGCTGTAAGTACAAACTCTACCCCTGTTTCCAGACAGAAGAGCTGTAGGGCCCCAGGTGAGGGTCCCACCTCTGCCCCTGTTTGTAGACAGAAGGGCTGTAGGGCCCCAGGTGAGGGTCCCACCTCTGCCCCTGTTTCTGGACATGTTCTCCACCTCTGCCCCTGTTTGTAGACAGAAGGGCTGTAAGTACAACCTCTGCCCCTGTTTCTAGACAGAAAAGCTGTAGGGCCCCAGGTGAGGGTCCCACCTCTGCCCCTGTTTCTGGACATGTTCTCCACCTCTGCCCCTGTTTGTAGACAGAAGGGCTGTAGGTACAACCTCTGCCCCTGTTTGTAGACAGAAGGGCTGTAGGGCCCCAGGTGAGGGTCCCACCTCTGCCCCTGTTACTGGACATGTTCTCCACCTCTGCCCCTGTTTCTGGACAGGTTCTCCAGCCTGTACCCATGGCCAGGCATCATTCTGAGAGGGCTGGACGGACTCCTCCCCTGAGGCAGAGGGGAGCAGCAGCCAGATGGAGCACTTGTAGCTTTTGTGTTGTTGCTGTTTTACTATGTGTACGTCTTATATTACAGCCATGCTGAACATCAGTGGCCGGAGAGAGGAGAGGGAGGAAAAGCCTGTTTACACAGACTGCAAACCGCCTGGGGAATAATGCAGGAAAGGAAGTGAGCCGGCTCTCTGTCTGACTGCTCCAACTTCCTGCTCACACACACACACTCACATTAACACAGCAGAGAGAAAAATCAGGATCTCATTACAACAGTGAGGCGACTGACAGCATGGACAAGCCAGGGACTGTACCACAGCCTTCCTAGACAATCAACCCAGGAGAGAGTTGCCAGGGTGCAGCGCCAGTCTGGGTAGGTACCGCTGGGCATGGTATGTGGCACTAGTTGCACCCTGTACCGTTGGATGCACTTATTCCTACTGTTCTTCGTGGATGGAGGGGGAGGGGCTGCTGTGGTATACACGAAGTTTGCCTTCATTAGTGTTAATAAATGGCATGTAATTAGCGAGCAGCAGCCCCTTCATCTCAGCGCCCTTTACATTACACTGGGTGGCAGCTGAAGAGCCGTGTATTGCCCTAATGAGCTTGATATGGGTGTGACTGGCATGACAGAAGACGGGCAGCTCCTGGGAGGACGATAGTAATGCTGCTTGTGGCAAGGAGCCTCGTCTAACGCTTGTGCCCAGCAAGGGGCACGGGGAAAGTTCTTCATATTATTACCTCAGTGGCACTGGCATACCGGGCATCAGTCAGTGTGCCACGATGCTTTATGGGCACAACGCCTGTGCCCTTCATATTATTACCTCACAGCAGCACTGGCAGTGGTTATAATGAGTATAATACTGAAAGGGCATCAGTCAGTGTGCCACATTGCTTTATGGGCATCAACGCCTGTGCCCATTATATTATTACCTCACAGGAGCACTGGCAGTGGTTACAATGAGTATAATACTGAGCTGGCATCAGTCAGTGTGCCACATTGCTTTATGGGCTTCAACGCTTGTGCCCTTTATATTATTACCTCACAGGAGCACTGGCAGTGGTTACAATGAGTATAATACTGAGCGGGCATCAGTCAGTGTGCCACATTGCTTTATGGGCATCAACGCCTGTGCCCTTTATATTATTACCTCACAGGAGCACTGGCAGTGGTTACAATGAGTATAATACTGAAAGGGCATCAGTCAGTGTGCTGACTTGTGGGCATTAACGCGTGTGCCCACTTCACAGGGGTACTGGCAATGGTCATGGGCATCAGTCAGGTACTTGTCTATTTCTGACAGACCGTTATAATATTGCCTTGGCATCACCTGTAATTGTGTCATTGTAATAAGGACCAGGCAGCATCAGTATTAGTGACAGGGGGTTGAACTGAGTGGTGACTGGCATGTCTGTGTGATAAGGAGCAGCCAGAGCACCAGTGCCAGCGGGACGGTGGCACCAAGGCCACAGTGTATCTGAGAGGACACGTCACGTCAGTATGTCATATAAATGACTATGACGTGTGGTAGGGTCACTTCTGCTGGCACCCTGGGCACGAATGTCCCGGAGAGCCGAGCTAATGATCCCCTGGCATGTAGAAGCCATTACTGAGCGAGCATCACTGGAGCGCATTTTCCTCCAGAAAGTTGCGAGTCCGTCCTGTCTGGAAACACAAGACTAATTGCCATGCGCTTCCGGTTGGGAGCTGGCAGCAGACAACATCTTGAGAATGAGTCAGTGAGCGCACAAAGAGACTCTGTGGTTTCCTTCTCCTCAGGTTCATGCATGTGCAGCTTCCTTTGTAGTCTTCCGAGGATTTCTCTAGGCTCCGGCCATTTCAGAAGGCGCTTGAGCCAGAGGTAGAGGAGAAAGCTGCCGTGTTGTTTTTGGAGGGGAGGTTTTCTCTTTTATAAGGTTACAGGACCTGATGCTGCCGGGGAAAAAGTTCCCTTCAATTTTCCACTGGCTGCAGGAAGAGAGCGCATTTAGTCATGGCTCAGTAATGTCTGCCTATACCGACTAATCTCATTAGGAGTTTCCGCTCCCAAACACTGGAGGGTTTTGTGTGGCTTATAGAGGACCCTGCCACCAGCATGCACACCCCCTACTCCTATATACAACCCCCTGCCACCAGCATGCACCCCCTACTCCTATATACAACCCCCCGCCACCAGCATGCACACCCCCTACTCCTATATACAACCCCCTGCCACCAGCATGCACCCCCTACTCCTATATCTATAACCCCCTGCCACCAGCATGCACACCCCCTACTCCTATATACAACCCCCTGCCACCAGCATGCACCCCCTACTCCTATATCTATAACCCCCTGCCACCAGCATGCACACCCCCTACTCCTATATACAACCCCCTGCCACCAGCATGCACCCCCTACTCCTATATCTATAACCCCCTGCCACCAGCATGCACCCCCTACTCCTATATCTATAACCCCCTGCCACCAGCATGCACCCCCTACTCCTATATCTATAACCCCCTGCCACCAGCATGCACACCCCCTACTCCTATATCTATAACCCCCTGCCACCAGCATGCACCCCCTACTCCTATATCTATAACCCCCTGCCACCAGCATTCACACCCCCTACTCCTATATCTATAACCCCCTGCCACCAGCATGCACCCCCCTACTCCTATATTTATAACCCCCTGCCACCAGCATGCACACCCCCTACTCCTATATCTATAACCCCCTGCCACCAGCATGCACCCCCCTACTCCTATATACAACCCCCGGCCACCAGCATGCACACCCCCTACTCCTATATACAACCCCCTGCCACCAGCATGCACACCCCCTACTCCTATATCTATAACCCCCTGCCACCAGCATGCACCCCCCTACTCCTATATACAACCCCCGGCCACCAGCATGCACACCCCCTACTCCTATATACAACCCCCTGCCACCAGCATGCACACCCCCTACTCCTATATCTATAACCCCCTGCCACCAGCATGCACACCCCCTACTCCTATATCTATAACCCCCTGCCACCAGCATGCACACCCCCTACTCCTATATCTATAACCCCCTGCCACCAGCATGCACCCCCCTACTCCTATATACAACCCCCGGCCACCAGCATGCACACCCCCTACTCCTATATACAACCCCCTGCCACCAGCATGCACACCCCCTACTCCTGTATCTATACCCCCTGCCACCAGCATGCACACCCCCTACTCCTATATACAACCCCCTGCCACCAGCATGCACACCCCCTACTCCTGTATACAACCCCCTGCCACCAGCATGCACCCCCTACTCCTATATACAACCCCCCGCCACCAGCAGGCACACCCCCTACTCCTGTATACAACCCCCTGCCACCAGCATGCACCCCCTACTCCTATATACAACCCCCCGCCACCAGCATGCACACCCCCTACTCCTATATACAACCCCCTGCCACCAGCATGCACCCCCTACTCCTATATCTATAACCCCCTGCCACCAGCATGCACCCCCTACTCCTATATCTATAACCCCCTGCCACCAGCATGCACACCCCCTACTCCTATATACAACCCCCTGCCACCAGCATGCACCCCCTACTCCTATATCTATAACCCCCTGCCACCAGCATGCACACCCCCTACTCCTATATACAACCCCCTGCCACCAGCATGCACCCCCTACTCCTATATCTATAACCCCCTGCCACCAGCATGCACCCCCTACTCCTATATCTATAACCCCCTGCCACCAGCATGCACCCCCTACTCCTATATCTATAACCCCCTGCCACCAGCATTCACACCCCCTACTCCTATATCTATAACCCCCTGCCACCAGCATGCACCCCCCTACTCCTATATTTATAACCCCCTGCCACCAGCATGCACACCCCTACTCCTATATCTATAACCCCCTGCCACCAGCATGCACCCCCCTACTCCTATATACAACCCCCGGCCACCAGCATGCACACCCCCTACTCCTATATACAACCCCCTGCCACCAGCATGCACACCCCCTACTCCTATATCTATAACCCCCTGCCACCAGCATGCACCCCCCTACTCCTATATACAACCCCCGGCCACCAGCATGCACACCCCCTACTCCTATATACAACCCCCTGCCACCAGCATGCACACCCCCTACTCCTATATCTATAACCCCCTGCCACCAGCATGCACACCCCCTACTCCTATATCTATAACCCCCTGCCACCAGCATGCACCCCCCTACTCCTATATACAACCCCCGGCCACCAGCATGCACACCCCCTACTCCTATATACAACCCCCTGCCACCAGCATGCACACCCCCTACTCCTGTATACAACCCCCTGCCACCAGCATGCACCCCCTACTCCTATATACAACCCCCCGCCACCAGCAGGCACACCCCCTACTCCTGTATACAACCCCCTGCCACCAGCATGCACCCCCTACTCCTATATACAACCCCCCGCCACCAGCATGCACACCCCCTACTCCTATATACAACCCCCTGCCACCAGCATGCACCCCCTACTCCTATATCTATAACCCCCTGCCACCAGCATGCACACCCCCTACTCCTATATACAACCCCCTGCCACCAGCATGCACCCCCTACTCCTATATCTATAACCCCCTGCCACCAGCATGCACACCCCCTACTCCTATATACAACCCCCTGCCACCAGCATGCACCCCCTACTCCTATATCTATAACCCCCTGCCACCAGCATGCACCCCCTACTCCTATATCTATAACCCCCTGCCACCAGCATGCACCCCCTACTCCTATATCTATAACCCCCTGCCACCAGCATTCACACCCCCTACTCCTATATCTATAACCCCCTGCCACCAGCATGCACCCCCCTACTCCTATATTTATAACCCCCTGCCACCAGCATGCACACCCCTACTCCTATATCTATAACCCCCTGCCACCAGCATGCACCCCCCTACTCCTATATACAACCCCCGGCCACCAGCATGCACACCCCCTACTCCTATATACAACCCCCTGCCACCAGCATGCACACCCCCTACTCCTATATCTATAACCCCCTGCCACCAGCATGCACCCCCCTACTCCTATATACAACCCCCGGCCACCAGCATGCACACCCCCTACTCCTATATACAACCCCCTGCCACCAGCATGCACACCCCCTACTCCTATATCTATAACCCCCTGCCACCAGCATGCACACCCCCTACTCCTATATCTATAACCCCCTGCCACCAGCATGCACACCCCCTACTCCTATATCTATAACCCCCTGCCACCAGCATGCACCCCCCTACTCCTATATACAACCCCCGGCCACCAGCATGCACACCCCCTACTCCTATATACAACCCCCTGCCACCAGCATGCACACCCCCTACTCCTGTATCTATACCCCCTGCCACCAGCATGCACACCCCCTACTCCTATATACAACCCCCTGCCACCAGCATGCACACCCCCTACTCCTATATACAACCCCCTGCCACCAGCATGCACACCCCCTACTCCTATATCTATAACCCCCTGCCACCAGCATGCACACCCCCTACTCCTATATCTATAACCCCCTGCCACCAGCATGCACACCCCCTACTCCTATATACAACCCCCTGCCACCAGCATGCACACCCCCTACTCCTATATCTATAACCCCCTGCCACCAGCATGCACACCCCCTACTCCTATATACAACCCCCTGCCACCAGCATGCACACCCCCTACTCCTGTATCTATACCCCCTGCCACCAGCATGCACACCCCCTACTCCTATATACAACCCCCTGCCACCAGTATGCACACCCCCTACTCCTATATACAACCCCCTGCCACCAGCATGCACCCCCCCTACTCCTATATACAACCCCCTGCCACCAGCATGCACACCCCCTACTCCTATATCTATAACCCCCTGCCACCAGCATGCACACCCCTACTCCTATATATATATATATATTTATATATAACCCCCTGCCACCAGCATGCACACCCCTACTCCTATATCCATATATATAACCCCCTGCCACCAGCATGCACACCCCCTACTCCTATATCTATAGCCCCCTGCCACCAGCATGCACACCCCCTACTCCTATATCCATATATATAACCCCCTGCCACCAGCATGCACACCCCTACTCCTATATATACACTCACCTAAGGAATTATTAGGAACACCTGTTCTATTACTCATTAATGCGATTATCTAGTCAACCAATCACATGGCAGTTGCTTCAATGCATGTAGGGTTGTGGTCCTGGTCAAGACAATCTCCTGAACTCCAAACTGAATGTCAGAATGGGAAAGAAAGGTGATTTAAGCAATTTTGAGCGTGGCATGGTTGTTGGTGCCAGACGGGCCGGTCTGAGTATTTCACAATCTGCTCAGTTACTGGGATTTTCACGCACAACCATTTCTAGGGTTTACAAAGAATGGTGTGAAAAGGTAAAAACATCCAGTATGCGGCAGTCCTGTGGGCGAAAATGCCTTGTTGATGCTAGAGGTCAGAGGAGAATGGGCCAACTGATTCAAGCTGATAGAAGAGCAACATTGACTGAAATAACCACTCGTTACAACCGAGGTATGCAGCAAAGCATTTGTGAAGCCACAACACGCACAACCTTGAGGCGGATGGGCTACAACAGCAGAAGACCCCACCGGGTACCACTCATCTCCACTACAAATAGGAAAAAGAGGCTACAATTTGCACGAGCTCACCAAAATTGGACTGTTGAAGACTGGAAAAATGTTGCCTGGTCTGATGAGTCTCGATTTCTGTTGAGACATTCAAATGGTAGAGTCCGAATTTGGCATAAACAGAATGAGAACATGTATCCATCATGCCTTGTTACTACTGTGCAGGCTGGTGGTGGTGGTGTAATGGTGTGGGGGATGTTTTCTGGGCACACATTAGGCTCCTTAGTGCCAATTGGCCATCGTTTAAATGCCACAGGCTACCTGAGCAGTTCTGAAGGCAAAAGGGGGTCCAACACCGTATTAGTATGGTGTTCCTAATAATTCTTTAGGTGAGTGTATAACCCCCTGCCACCAGCATGCACACCCCCTACTCCTATATCCATATATATAACCCCCTGCCACCAGCATGCACACCCCCTACTCCTATATCCATATGTATATATATATATATATATATATATATATATAAAACCCCCTGCCACCAGCATGCACACCCCCTACTCCTATATCTATAACCCCCTGCCACCAGCATGCACACCCCTACTCCTATATATATATATAACCCCCTGCCACCAGCATGCACACCCCCTACTCCTATATCTATAACCCCCTGCCACCAGCGTGCAAACCCCCAACTACTATATATATAACCCCCGGCCACCAGCATGCACACCCCCTACTCCTATATCCATATATAACACCCCCTGCCACCAGCATGCACACCCCCTACTCCTATATCCATATATATATATATATATAACCCCCTGCCACCAGCATGCACACCCCCTACTCCTATATCTATAGCCCCCTGCCACCAGCATGCACACCCCCTACTCCTATATCCATATATATATAACCCCCTGCCACCAGCGTGCATACCCCCTACTCCTATATCCATATATATAACCCCCTGCCACCAGCATGCACACCCCTACTCCTATATCTATAACCCCCTGTGCCACCAGCATGCACACCCCCTACTCCTATATACATATATATAACCCCCTGCCACCAGCGTGCACACCCCCTACTCCTATATCCATATATATAACCCCCTGCCACCAGCATGCACACCCCCTACTCCTATATACATATATATAACCCCCTGCCACCAGCGTGCACACCCCCTACTCCTATATCCATATATATAACCCCCTGCCACCAGCATGCACACCCCTACTCCTATATACATATATATAACCCCCTGCCACCAACATGCACATCCCCTACTTCTATATATATTATCCTCTGCCACCAGTATCTCTTATATACATATATATAACCCCCTGCCACCAGCATGCCACTGGCATCTCCTATATCCTATATACATGTATATAACCACTTGCCACCAGTATGCACAACCCCTACTCCTGCCACTGGCATCTTCTATATACATATATATAATCCTCTTCTTCCAGCATGCACACCCCCTACTCCTATATATATTACCCCCTGCCACCAGCATGCCACTGGCATCTCATATATACATACATATCACCCCCTGCCACCAGCATGCACACCCCCTAGTTCTGCCACTGGCATCTCATACATACAAAAATATAATCTCCTGCAACCAGCATGCACACCCTCTAGTCCTCTACTCCTATTTATTTACTCCTAGTACCCACTATACCAGCTATATACCCTGCTTATATTTCCTATATACATATAGAGTGGCATGCAAATGTCTGGGCACCCCTGGTCACAATTACTGTGAACAGTTAAGCAAGTTGAAAATGACAGCTGCCAAAGGGCATAAAGATGACTCTCCCTTTTTTTAAGCAAAACAATTCTTTATTTTCATCTTTTATTTTTTGAAAAGAACAAAAAAGGAAAAGGTCTTGAAGCAAATCTTTGGGTACCTTGCATGGTAAAGTACCTAGTAGCACCCCCTTTGGCAAGTGTCACTGCTTAAAATAGCTTTTTGTAGCCAGCGAAAAGTCTTTTAATTCTCATATGAGGGATTTTCATCCGTTCTTTCTTTCAAAAGTCTTCCAGTTCTGTGAGATTCCTGGGCTGTCTTGTATGCACTGCTCTTTTGAGGTCTAGCCACAGATTTTCAATGATGTTCAGATCAGGGGCCTGTGAGGTCCATGTTAAAACCTTCCGCTTGTGCCTTTTGAGGTAGTTCCAGGTTGCCATTTCTTCAGTTTGAAATGTAATTAAGAAAACGCAGTTAGCAAGAGCAGTGGAGGTCAAGAAAGGGTCTGGAAAACTAAGAAACAGCTGCTCGTAGGATTGCTAGAAAGGCAAATCAGAACCCCCTCTTGATTGCAAAAGACCTTCAGGAAAACTTAGCAGACTCTAGAGTCGTGGTAAATTGTTCTACTTTTTAGTGACACCTCCTCATATATGGCCTTCATGAAAGAGCCATCGAACAAAAAAAAAAACTCTCCTGTGTCCTTACCACAAAATCCAGTGCCAGAAGTTTGCAAAGGAACATCTTAACAAGCCTGATGCATTTTGATAAAAAAAAAAACTCCTGCGGACGGATGAGGTTAAAATATAACTTTTTGGCCACAATGGGCAAAAGTATGTTTGGAGAAAAAAGGGCACAGAATTTCTTGAAAAGAACACCTCTTCAATCATTAGGCATGGCAGTGGATCAATCATGCTTTGGGGTTGTGTTGCAGCCAATAGCACAGGGAATATTTCATGGGCAGAGGGAAGAATGGATTTAAGGAAATCCCAGCAAATTCTGGAAGCAAACATAACACCAACTGTAAAAAAGCTGCAGTGAAAAGTGGATGGCTCTACAACTGGATAAGGATCCTAAACACACCTCAAAATACGATAGGCCTCAAAAGAACAGTGAATGCAAGAAACCCGGGAATCTCACAGAACTGGAAGACTTTTGCAAGGAAGAATGGAGAATAATCCCTCAAACAAGAATGGAAAAACCCTTGCCTGTCTAAAAAAGTTATTACAAGCAGTGACACTTGCCAAACTGGGTGCTACTAGGTACTAACCATGCATGGTGCCCAAAGCCTTTTCCTCTTGTGTTATTTTGAAAATGTAAAATATGAAAATAAAAAAAATATATTTGCTTAAAATACTAAGGAAATGTGTCATCTTTAAAGAGGACCTTTCACCGATTTTTACACTGTGAACTAAGTATACAGACATGGCGGCGCCTGGGGATCTCACTGCACTTACTATTATCCCCGGGCACCGCTCCGTTCTCCCGCTATTTCCTCCGGTATCTCCGCTCACTAAGTTATAGTAGGCGGAGATTTCAGTCCCAAAGTTATGGTAGGCGGAGTCTGCCCTTGTTCTGCTCTAGCCAATCGCAGCGCAGAGCTCACAGCCTGGGAGGTTATTTTCTCCCAGGCTGTGAGCTCTGCAATGCGATTGGCCAGCGCTACAGAA
Organism: Bufo gargarizans; assembly: GCF_014858855.1. Lineage (NCBI taxonomy): Eukaryota > Metazoa > Chordata > Amphibia > Anura > Bufonidae > Bufo > Bufo gargarizans. Next base: position 336,489,191 of record NC_058081.1, on the reverse strand, counting down.
GAACAAGGGCAGACTCCGCCTACTATAACTTAGTGACCGGAGATACCGGAGGGCATAGCAGGAGAACGGAGCGGTGCCCAGGGATAATAGTAAGTGCAGTGAGATCCCCGGGTGCCGCTCTACATGTCTGTATTTTTAGTTCACAGTGTAAAAATCGGTGAAAGGTCCTCTTTAACTGTATGCATTTTGAAGATCATTGCATCTTCAACTTGCTTATCTGTTCACAGTAACTGTAATTTTGACATGGGGTGCACAAACATTTGCATGCAACTGTATGTACGTTCCCTGCCACCAACATGCACAAACCATACTATTTATTTAGTCCCGGGTGGGGGAAAATGCTGGAAAGTAAATATGGTTTTAATAGTAGACGTGTTAATAGCTTATTATTTTATCAGTTAACAAAATGCAAACTAAATGAAAAAAAGAGAAATCAAAATCAAAACAATATTTGGTGTAACCACCCTTTTAACAGAGCAGCAGTTCTTCCGGGTACAACTTCGGCAGGATTGTTATTGGAGAATAAGCACAGATCTTTTTTCTATGTGGGCTTGCTCAAATCCTTCTGTCTCTTCTATAGATTTCTTATTATGACGGAATGCCTCTTATAGGCTTCCGTGGTGCATGCAGTCATAGAATTCCATTATGGTTTGTGGTAGTGGAATCCATAATGGGATTCTTAGATAATCCGAACGCTGAACTTGAAAACACAAGTTCGCTCAACACTTCCTACAGGAGCTTTTTGTGACATACCATTTTAATTCCATATCTATTAATATGGAATTGGTTCCCTTTTGCAGCTAAGAAAGCTTTCAGTCTACTTGAAGGCTTTTCATTAAGATTTTAGATGTGTGTGGTAATATTGCTCATTCATCCAGAAGAACATTTGTGAGGTCAGCTACTTATGTTGCACAAGCGGGCCTGGTTTGCATTCTTTGTTCTGGTTCATCCCAAAGGTGTTTGATGGGTTAAGGTTGGGGTTCTATGAGGGCAAGTCAAGTTCTTCCACACCAGACTCACCCAGCCATTTCTTTATAGACCTTGCTTTGGGGCACAATCAGTGGTGGATTAACATAGGGGCGTTGGGAGCGCATAGATGACATTATCGCACGCCTGCGCCGGGACACAGGACCATGGAGAACGCGCGCCTGCTGCCTGCCTCACCATTCTGGACACAGGTAAGTATTAGCTTTTATTTTTTTTATTTTCTGTGTGTGCTAACTTAGGGGGGCAGAGGAGGACATGAGGGCAAATCATTTCATGGGGGGGGGGGCAGATTACTTCATGGGGGGCAATTATTTCTTAGGAGGGCAGTGTGGGGGGAAATTACTATATGGGGAGTGTGGGGAAATTACTATATGGGCAGTGTGGAAATTACTATATGGGGCAGTGTGGGGAAATTACTATATGGGGCAGTGTGGGAAATTACTATATGGGGCAGTGTGGGGAAATTACTATATGGGGCAGTGTGGGAAATTACTATATGGGGCAGTGTGGGGGAAATTACTATATGGGGAGTGTGGGAAATTACTATATGGGGCAGTGTGGGGGAAATTACTATATGGGCAGTGTGAAATTACTATATGGGGCAGTGTGGGGGAAATTACTATATGGGGCAGTGTGGGGGAAATTACTATATGGGGAGTGTGGGGGAAATTACTATATGGGGCAGTGTGGGGGAAATTACTATATGGGGCAGTGTGGGGGAAATTACTATATGGGGCAGTGTGGGGAAATTACTATATGGGGCAGTGTGGGGGAAATTACTATATGGGGCAGTGTGGGGGAAATTACTATATGGGGCAGTGTGGGGAAATTACTATATGGGGCAGTGTGGGAGAAATTACTATATGGGGACAGTGTGGGGGAAATTACTATATGGGGACAGTGTGGGGGAAATTACTATATGGGGACAGTGTGGGGAAAATTACTATATGGGGACAGTGTGGGAGAAATTACTATATGGGGACAGTGTGGGAGAAATTACTATATGGGGACAGTGTGGGAAAAATTACTATATGGGGACAGTGTGGGGGAAATTACTATATGGGGACAGTGTGGGGGAAATTACTATATGGGGACAGTGTGGGGGAAATTACTATATGGGGACAGTGTGGGGGAAATTACTATATGGGGACAGTGTGGGGGAAATTACTATATGGGGACAGTGTGGGGGAAATTACTATATGGGGACAGTGTGGGGGAAATTACTATATGGGGACAGTGTGGGAGAAATTACTATATGGGGACAGTGTGGGAGAAATTACTATATGGGGACAGTGTGGGAGAAATTACTATATGGGGACAGTGTGGGAGAAATTACTATATGGGGACAGTGTGGGAGAAATTACTATATGGGGACAGTGTGGGAGAATTACTATATGGGACAGTGTGGGGAAATTACTATATGGGGACAGTGTGGGGAATTACTATATGGGGACAGTGTGGGGGAAATTACTATATGGGACAGTGTGGGAATATCTATGGGACAGTGTGGGGGAAATTACTATATGGGGACAGTGTGGGGGAAATTCTATATGGGGACGTGTGGGGAAATACTATATGGGTGACAGTGTGGGGAAATTACTATATGGGGTAGTGTGGGGAAAATTATATATAGGGGGTAAGTGTGGGGGCGTTGCTATTAGGGGACATTATTTTTGGGGACAGTATACAGGCATTATTATATGGAGAAAAATATAGGGTATTATTATTGGGGGCACTCCACGGGACATTATAACTGCTGTTGACACTATAGGGACCTTTGGGATAATTTATCAAACTGGTGTAAAGTAGAACTGGCTTAGTAGCCCACAGCAACAGACTCCACCTTTCATTAATGACAGCTCCTTTGGAAAGGTGGAAACTGATTGGTTGCTATGGGCACGTAAGCCAGTTCTATTTTACACCAGTTTAACAAATGACCCCAATTATGAGAAATCTAATGTGTCTGTAACAAACTCTGTAGAGACGAGATGCGGCTGAAAGAATTTGTCATGTCGGTCTGGGTCAAATGGAGGAGAAAAGGAAAGAGAAGCTCTAAATGACAGGAGATGCCACTGGATGTAAGAGGTATGTGGTGCTGTATTCCTGTCACAAACCAGCGGGCGTGAACCCACTGTGCCACGTGTCCTACCTCTTCTAAGGGCATTGTCTAAATGAACCCCTCAATCTTCACAGTACCCCTGATGGTGGGGATAGACTTTTCCAAGGGGAACACCAGGTCGCTACCTCTTGAGGAGGATAGGCACATGAGGCAGCTGGTCCAGAAGGTACCTGAGAAAGGTACCAGAGGTACAGGCGTCATCAGCAGGATGAGTCGTTACCAGGAGCAACAGTGCAGGACCGAAGAATGAGGCAGAGGCGAAGTCAGAGAGGCAATAGGTCAGGCAATCCGGATCGGCAACAGGAGAGTCAAGGCAAGCAGGCAGGGATCAAACAGGTAGCAGAGTCCAGGAACACAAGTACGAGTCAAACCCACAAGTGGATATCAGGAACCTTAGCAGGACACAAGGACCTTGACACTGAGGCATCTGGGAAAGGTGCTGAGCCACTTATATATGTGGATGATGGCTAGAATTGGTTGGCTAGTTCACATGATCCAACCCATAAAATACAGGAAGTGATGCGCTCTGGCCCTTGAAACAAGCATGCTGTGGCTAGAGCTGAAAGGAATCCCTGGCAGCAGATCAATTCCCCTATATGTAGAGCTGGCTCACTACTGTGATCTGTGTCTCATCTTCTCCTTCAAGTCTTTCTTATTATAATCATATGTATTTTAAATTTGGCAAATTTGTAACATCTCAGATAAAGCCTCATTCACACATTAGTGTTTCACGGACGTGTACTATACGTGTTCTCCACAGACAACACACGCCCCTATTCATTTTAATGTGTGTATTCACACATCAGTGTTTTAGCACGGTCCATGGGTCAGTGTTTTTAGCACGGATGCATGCTCTATTTTGTCCTTGTTCACGGATCTATCACGCCCATTAATAGTCTATGGGTCAGTGAAAACCACGGATGCAACATGGATGCCATCCGTGTTGCACCTGTGTTTCACGGATCATTTGGAAGAGATGCTTTGAAAATGATTTTTCAGCTGTTCAGTGTCAGTGAACACGGATGGCACACGGACAGCAAAAAACAGACACACAAACCCAGCATGGATCCTTCACGGACAGCTTCATGGATGCATCACTGACCACCTGCTCACGGATTTGAGCACGGACACGGATGTGTGAATGAGGCTTAACAGTGATACATTTCTGTGTACAGATAACGTAGTAGATGTTCCCTGCAGTCCTATGTAGCACCACACATAACACAATATTTCACTGTCATCTATGACATCTGTACACAGAGAGTTATGAGATGGTGGGGGTATGACTCCTGGCACCCCCGACGATCAGCTGTTTGAGGAGACCGCAATGTTCCAGTGAGCGCCGCAGCCTATTTGTTCCTTACAAGCACAGCTCTGTCTATTGATAGCACTGCGCTTGGTATTGCAGCTTAGCCCCAATCACTCAGATGGGACAGAGTTGCACCTAGACCATGTGAACGATGAATGTGATGTCATATAGAAAGAGACTGTGATGCTCACGAAGCACCGCAGCCTCTTCATACAGAAAAAAAACCTTAAACTTAAACTAAAATGGAAGGAGGGGCCCGAGTTGTGTAGGCAGCCCCGGGCCTATCAGGCCTACACAACTGGGCACAGTTATGCCAGAACAGGAAAGGGCATCCTCCAAACGGTTCCCACAAGGTTAAAAGCATACGATTGTCTAAAATGTCATGGTGTACTGAAATATTAAAGGTTCTCTGAGATGTTTTCTCTTTCCAGAATGCATGAGGAATAAACGGAAACTTTATTTTTCTGGCATTGAGATCCTCTGCCGGATCTTAATACTAGAAAACAACAACACAAGTGTGAAAGTGGCCTTAGATACTGGTAACAATGTATCACAGGCTCAGGCTACATCAGCCCATGTGCCAACATTTTGGTAGTAGGAGAGGGGCCCAGTATCAGGGGTCCTCTTACTATTCTACTGTTAGTCTGTCCACTCGAATCCACATCAGGATCGTGGACATACTCTGTTTCTGTTTAGGGGACACAGCTGATATCTTTGTCAGTGTACCCGATGCAGTTAAATAGCCCAAGCTCCCTTGTTTCCCCTGATGAACTTTACACTCATCTTTGTGATGCAACATGCGTGTAGGGACTAGGCAGGAAAGGGCTTTGTAGGGCGCACTAATTCCAGGGTTAGGTTCCTGACTGATCGGTCACGGGGATCCGTAATCAGGTCACTTAGGCCAGTGTAGGTCCCTAGGGTATCACTAGGGCCAGCTAGCCTAGCATTCCTAACTCTGCGTTTGACAACTGCCTCCAGCAACGGTGGATGTACATCATCCAACACTGGTGAGGCATTCGTTGTACCAAAGAGAATCTCATCAGAGCGGTAGGACCACCTGGTTACTTTTTTGGTGCTGCCGAGCACCTCTTGCTATCTAAGTGTGTTCTGGTCACTGAGTGCCTTAATTACTTGTGTGGTCACCCTCCGCATTGCTTCCTTTTTTGTATTTTCTATATTGTTATCCATTTATCTTGGTGCCAATGATTTCTATGATTACTTTATTAAAAGTTAAGTTTTAAATAATTGATCACTTACCTTAATTTTCTGTTTGACTCAGGTGGTCTTGAATTGTTATCTATACTGTTATATACTTAACAATGTATCACAGGTCACAAATAGCCTGGCCAGCGATCACCACCCAGTGTTTTTAAAGGCTGACTCTTCAGGTAAAAATCGCATGTTCTTTTTCACGCAGCTCTGGCCCCATAGAAGCGAATGCGGCTTGCGAGAAAAACTGAAGGCATCTGGATGCAATGTGGTTTTTACTGTTGGTTTCTGAGATGTTGAGTACTATTCTTCAGCACATAAAATATGCTGTATATTCTCCATCTGCGCACTCCATTAAAAATACTGCAATGAGAACAAACGTTTGTAGGATAGTAATTGAGAGTTTCTCGTAATTGTAATGGGAAAGTTCACTGTCGCTACTGTCGCTCAGAGCAAACTGGATGATTTACCAAAGACAGGTCATTATATGACACTGCAAAGCAAATCCTCCAAATGAATACCTTTCTTTTATTCATTGTACATCCTTTTCGCTTGTGGAGCATTTTGTCCTGCTTACACAGTAACCACAAGTCAGGCATGTTTTCCATTAATGTGAACGGACGACGGATACGACCAATCAGGTTTTCTATTAATTTATATTAATAAACTTTATTTTAATTTTAGAAATGTGGATCCTGATGCCAAATGAAAGCTTTAAGTGTCAATTCACACTTTTTTTTCCTGGCGTTTTTGCCGACATTTTCATTTAAAAAAAAATAATTTATTCTGTTTTGGTGCTTTTTTTCCCCCCAAAAAGCAACCACTTTTAGATGTTAGTTGAAACATTGTACATACATTCTTTTTTCACTTTTTTTCATTCTTTTGTGTCCATGCTAAGGCGTTTTCCCATTGTCTCCACCTAAAATAACATGATAAAAAACATATGTAACATGAAAATAAGCCATCCTGTAATCCAGCAGTGGTGCCCGTGCTTGCACAGTATAGGAAAAAGCACCAGCCTATGTGCACTCCCATGGTCCCAGACACCAGAGAGGCCGGTGCTTTTTCCTATAGTGTGCAAGCACGACCACCGCTGGTGGATTGCAGGGTGGTTGTAACTATGGAAACAAGCAGTGTATAATGTAATGGAAAAATGAATCCAGCCAGCAAAGGAAGCAATATGGAGAATCACAATACATTAGTAAGTGGCTTGTATTAACTTTCTCTACATGTTAATGCCATTTGCTGAAGTGAGACAACCCCTTTAAATACATTTATATTTTAATAGTTTAGGCATTTTGGGATGTGGCGATGCCTATGATGGTTATTTTTTTTTTGTGATTATTACTTGATGGGTAGACTTGAACATGTGATCATCTGATTGCTTCTCCCATAGACTGCAATGAATTACTATTGCAATCTATAGGAGACTTGTCATGTTCCAATGGAGCCCTGCCACAAACGGGGGCTCCACAGGAACTTCACTATGGCAGGTTTCCGAGTCTTTAAGGACCCAAGGCTATAGCAACTGAATGGCTCCCTTGATTTCAGCAAGGAGGAGCTGTTCAGGACCTGGAAGCACAGCACCCCCAGGAAAAGACCTCTTAAATGCCATGGTCACAATTGATCATGGCATCTGAAGGGTTAAAAGTCTTGATCGGTGTAATCGTGGATTGTGGACTTTAACTCTGGGCGTCTTCTTGGTAAAAAAAATCTTTAAAAATCCTACTGCTGGCACTCCTACCGATCACAAGAACAGGGACTCAGTACCCTACGAGGTCAGGCATGCGCACCAGCACTTTATAGGGAATTTACCTAATTCCTGCCTAATTGATATTCACACACATGCTTTACTTATTTGTTCCATCAGGTAGTGCCACAGTCGGAGTGGAACATTACCTATGTGTGAAAGCCGAGCCAGAAGCGCCAATGTGCTACATTTAACCTGACACAGTTCATGTGCCCCCTGGACAGCTGCTGTTTTTATTCCGAATGGTCACTTTCTCAGAATAAATGACTGAATTGTGACTTAACTCCTTAACAGCTGTTGAATAATAATTTTATGGGAGCCCTTCAAGGGACTTCTTCTGTTCCACAAGCAGCGTTCTGAAGAAGATTGCAGCTGACAGTCCGACACTGCCCGACCCCACAGCACTTTACTTAAAGGGGTTATCCGATTCCTGAAATGCCCCCCCATATGCCCGGGCCCCTCACACACAAAATACAGTGTTAACCAAGAGAAATAGTCGGATTTTGCTTTTTGCACGCAGCTTTGCACTCTGACGATGGAGAAAAGAAAAATTCTCAGCTACCCAATTAATGCCAGTGCCCGGGTATCTTTCATTGTACAGAAGTGCCATGGGACACTTTCTTCATCTACAGGTTTTATAAAGAAATTGTGCTTATTATTACTTAACGGGGCATCTGTGTATACAAGTGTAGATGCCTGTCAGTTACTACCATGAAGGGTGGGAAGAGGCAGAGCAGTGCAATGCATTCCTTCATCGCTCATATTAGCCGAATGGCACAAACCTGCAGTTGTAATATACAGTTCTTACGTAGGACAGCATATTCAGCTAATGGATCAGCTTAATATAAAGTAATTTCCTTTAACTTATCTTCCATTGTTCCGCTCCTACATGAAACTTTCGTCTGCATTCATGTCTAAGGCCTTATTCACACAGTCAGGGCTCATGCACATGACCGTATGCCCTCCGAGATATACAGTCCGTGAGTGGGCCATATATCCTGGAGCGGCATTGATCATACATAAGGTATAAGGGACCTTGCACACGACCGTATGCCCTCCGAGATATACAGTCCGTGAGCGGGCCATATATCCCGGAGCGGCATTGATCATGCACACGGGAGCACACAGCATCATAGATTACAATGATGCTGTGCACATCGGGCCGCCCGCGGGACTATTGTCCGGCACTTATATGATCCCAATTCTGGTTTTGGTTCACAATCACTGATGGAAATCACTGACAAAACACTGACGTGTGAATGAGGCTTGAAGGGATTGTCTGGGTTCAGAGCTGAACCCGTTCATACCCATATTTTCACCCAGGCAGCCCCCCTGACTTAAGCATCAGAGCAGTTCATGCTCCGATGCTCTCCTTTGCCCTGCGCTAAATCGTGCAGGGAAAAGGCACTTTCTGGAGTTCCGGTGATGAACCGGGCTCTCCTTAGGGCTGACAGACTGAGGCTTCCACCCAGCAGTGAGTCCGGTGATGTCACCGGCACTGATGGGCGGGCTTTAGCGTTGTCCTAGCCTGTAAAACGTCTAGGGCAGCGCTAAAGCCCGCCCATCAGAGCCGGTGACGTCACTTAACACACTGCTGAGTGGAAGCCTCCTCCCGGCAGTGTCTTATGGTAAATAAAAGAACCCTTGCCATGCACGATACTGCGCAGGGCGAAGGGAGCGCATCGGACCATGAAATGCTCCGATTCTAACATCAGGGGGGCTGTCTGGGTGAAATTATGGGTATGTCTGGGTTCACAAGTGGTAGAAAAATCTGCCAAGAAATAAGCAGGTGTGGATTATTAGGGACTAGGGTGCAGATTTCTGTGCACATTACATAGCCCATTGAAATGAATGGAGACATTGTGCATCAGAAAAGCTGTAACACATCATTATTAACGCTGCAAAACACAGGACAGGGATTTACACTTTTCTACCCCATAGGATAACCCGGGCAGAGTAAATCATGGCCATGCACCTCTGGCAGCTGCATTTCTCTCCTGAGAAGAAAAGGATCAGACATGTTGAAATCCAACAGTCTGATCCTTTCTTCTTTTTATAAAGAAGTTCTAGACACCACTATACAGAGGATCAGCTGAAATCAACAGTTTGGGTCAACATTAAAGACATTGTCTCACCTCAGCAAATTACATTTATCATGTAGATAAGTGAATACAAGTCGCTTACCAATGTATTGTGATTGTCCATATTGTATCATTTGCTGGCTGGATTCATTTCTCCATCACTTTCTACACTGCTTGTTTCTAGGGGTTATGACCACCCTACAATCCAGCAGCGGTGATCCTGGAAAAACCACCTATAGTGTAAGCAGTGCCACCGCGGCTGGGTTTCCAGGTGGCCGTAACCATGGATACAAGCAGTATATAATGTGATGGATGAAGCCAGCAAAGGAAGCAATATGGACAATCACAGTACATTAGTATGTGCCTTGTATTCACTTTCTCTACATGATAAATGCCATTTGCTGAAGTGACACAACCCCTTTAAAAGTGTTTTCCAGAGGAACAAAATGTGTTTTAAAAAGGTCCAGAATGGATTAAAAAAAAAACATTGCATGACCAAATCCCTTCTCCTCCCTTTTTGATGCTGCTCTCCCGCTGCTCTTTGCTTCCTGATCCTGGCTTGACACACTGGAAAGGCCCCAGCAGTGACTAGTGATTGGCTGAGTGGGCCTGTCCAGCCATCGGAAGCAGAGAACAACTGGAGCTAGAGCAGCATCGCAGCTAGTGGATCGGTGAGCGCAGTAAAGTTTCTATGATTTCTTATTTTGAACCCATTCTTAAAAAATCAATTTCTTACCTTGGAAAACCTCTTTATTGTGTATGGTCACACAAAGCAGAATTTTACTGAGAGTTTTACTGAGATTGAAAGCGATTAGTAATTCTAAGGAGACACATGTCAATGGGAGGCAGAGCCTGTCCCTTCTCAGTGTGGCTTTAAGCTGCTACTCTGGAATCCTCAGCACTGCCTACTGTTGAGATGTATGGGAGACAGAGAGGACAAGGCCCTAGGCGGATTTTCGGCGAAATTTCAGTGCGGCTGTCCACAACAAAATTCTGCTCAAAAAGCCGCCGTGGGAATGTCCCCTAAATTTTATGTAGTTTAAAGTTGCCTTTTTCTATATATATATATATATTATTAGTGGATGGAGCTATGCTTTGTGAGTTCCATATCCCCTAGTTATTCTAGTTTACACTAGCACTGAAGTAGGCTCTTCCAGCAGATAAGATTCTCTGAAAAGAGGTTTATTTAGATACAGTTGAACTCAGCCATAAACATGTCTGCACTTAGCTTCGAGTCTCCCCCTAGTGGAGGGTGCAGGCTGGGAGAAAGTCATCTTTTTGCAGCCCCATTGATGTGAATGATTCTGCATGTGAGCCGCCTAAACAACGGAATGGAAACGGACAAAAAAAATATGTTTCTGTGCATGAGCCCTTAAAGGGAACCTGTCATCTTCAATTTAGCTATTTAACTTATCCTTTCTAAATCTTTATTGTGTTTCCCCAGTCATATAAATCACAATTAGAATTAAATCTGCTGCCGATTTAACTAACTAACCATCTTTTCTTTACTTTCTGCCATCTATGCGAATGTGCATAAAAGAGTCATATCTTACATCTCTCAGCAGAGAAGAGTCATATCTTCCCGGAGTGAAGAAACGCCCCATATCGATGTAATCTCACGCATTATTCTTATCATTGAAAACGAGGTTGCGTCACTGTGAAGCAGGAATTAACGCACCGATATCTACTATCGCTGGGGACTGGATAGTTGGGAAAATTTCAGCACGTTGTGGCGTGAGGGGACATACACTGAGCTATCTGATTGCTCCAAGAAAGAAAGAGCAGTTGCGCATGCACGATTTCAGATGCGATTTCGAACGAAGATGCAGAATATTGTCTGTCAATCAAAGTCTAGGGGGAGGGAAATAGGCGCTGATGGTGTGAGGGGAAGGAATTAAATATGCTGATGAGTATAACGGCGAGAAAGCTTTAGGGGCGATATATTAGGATAACAGAGAAGGTTATGGATGGATCGCTGGAAACTCTCATGGGAGACAAGATTTAAGGTACCTTTAGTTTAATATGTAAAAACCTGGTGACAGGTTCCCTTTAAAGACAGACAAGAAGCATAAAATCTCAATGTATTATTGTATCACAATGCCATGCTGGGCTGCAGCAGGAGATGGGCTCATAGGCCATCTGGCTTTGCTGGGGTCTGTTTTCTGGCTATGTTGTCACCCAGTGCCGTGGCTAAGGTGCATCATTTGCGGTGCTTCTGAAGGGCTGCATGAGATAAAAAATAACTTGGCTTCCATAAGCAGTGCTACATGGGCTGTGCTCTATTGCAGCCCTTTTAACTTGGGGCTCTTTCACACTTGCGTTGTCCGGATCCGGCGTGTACTCCACTTGCCGGAATTACACGCCGGATCCGGAAAAACGCAAGTGAACTGAAAGCATTTGCAGACGGATGTTACTATGGCAGCCAGGACGCTATTAAAGTCCTGGTTGCCATAGTAGTAGTGGGGAGCAGTATACTTACCGCCCGTGCGGCTCCCGGGGCGCTCCAGAATGACGTCAGAGCGCCCCATGCGCATGGATGACATGCCATGCGATCACGTCATCCATGCGCGTGGGGCGCCCCGCTACACTTTACCATGGCTACCAGGACTTTAGCGTCCTGGCAGCCATGGTAACCATTCAGAAAAAGCTAAACGTCGGATCCGGCAATGCGCCGAAACGACGTTTACTTTAAGGCCGGATCCGGATTAATGCCTTTCAATGGGCATTAATTCCGGATCCTGCCTTGCGGCAAGTGTTCAGGATTTTTGGCCTTAGCAAAAAGCGCAGCATGCTGCGATATTTTCTCCGGCCAAAAAACGTTCCGGTCCTGAACTGAAGACATCCTGATGCATCCTGAACGGATTTCTCTCCATTCAGAATGCATTAGGATAAAACTGATCAGGATTCTTCCGGCATAGAGCCCCGACGACGGAACTCTATGCCGGAAGAAAAGAACGCAGGTGTGAAAGAGCCCTTAGGGACTGAGCTGAAATAGCACACACTACCCAGGGACAAGTGGTGCAAGACAGAGGCCATATTATTAAAGGATAACCCCTATAATGACCCCCCCCCCCCCCCTTCCCAATGCTCGGGCACCTCATATAGGTTATACTTACCCCGGAACCCACGTCGCTCCTGATACCTGCACAGCCGCCGTGCGGGCATCAGGAGAGACGCGGGTACTGGGGAGCAAGGCAAGTATAATCTATATGAGGTGCCTGGGCATTGGGGATCATTATAGGGGTTGGATAACCCTTTTAAATCACCAAGAAACCCTTGAATAGCTCCCAGTTCATACTGGGAGTAAGGGGAGAGAGCGTGATAAAGTAAAAGTCTCCACGTCAAGACGGCAGAATAAATCTAGGGCTGAATTACTAGGAACCTAACGTGAACTCAGTCTACTAGGAGGAGAAAGAGCAGCAATGAATGCCAGGACCAGAGCGCAGGTTGCTCTTACTGGTATCTGACCATTGGCTGGAAAGCCTCTGGTGTCAGCTGAGGGGCATGTGAAAATATATATGAGGACATAGCCCTGGAAACAAAGTATTGCTCTGCAGGATTTCATTCATGTGTGGTAACAGAGGGGCAGATGGAAGTCTACATACATTTTACACAAGTTTCTCATTGAAAACAGTCTCCTCATTACAGACAAACAGATATGTAAAACGTAAAAGAGAATATTATAGCATATTATGAAATGAAATGGAGCGTGGTTAGACAAATAGCAATGTGCCTTCTGTGCAATGAAAATGTCCAAAATCTGGATGCAGTAACTTTTAACAGGATATGAATTTAATGGGCACATTCACTTTTATATTATGGAGGTCGCCATGCAGAAATCCTCCAGCTGTTGCAAAACTACAACTCCCATCATTCCCAGACAGCCTACACCTATCAGCCTACAGCAGAGCATGGTGGGAGTTGTAATTTTACAACATCTGGAGGGCCACAGGTTGAGCATCCTTGCCATAGACCTTCAGCTAACATCTGGAGCTGGTGCTTTTTCAGCAAAAAAATAATAAAAGTAACAAACAAAAAGGTAAAACCTGTGTAAATCCATCCTAAAAGAAATAAAGTTAACTCTGTCAAGTTTATTTTTCCTCCTATACAGCATTAGAGGGTTTAGCCAATGAATAATGTAAAAAAAATTATAATCAGACATCGCATAGGACATGACATCCTCTTTCTAACAAAGCTAGAACCAGCCCTGTACCTCTCATGGATCCAGAGATCTCCTCATTCATTGCTCTGCTAGATTTATATCAAGCTGTCAGCTCAGGGGTGTGCCCTTTCTGCTGCAGCTTAGGGGATGTTTCCTTTCTGCTGCAGCTATTGGCAGTTGAAGGATGGGACTGAGCTTCCATCTGAGCAGGGCAGAGAAATGAGAAAACGAGCAAACAGCGGGTGAAATTTAATTTAATTGAATAACTCAGTAGCTATAATACATATTTTATTACATGCAATTACAAAAGTATTCAGATCCACATGCTGGTTTTGAGACTGTAGACTGTTTTTGTGGGACAACCCCTTTAAGACACCCTATTCAAAATCTATAGAAGAATTGTTTGATACTTATCGATTTCGTTCCCTTAATTTTTTTTAAATAGATTTAGACTTTGGGAAAGCCTCCTCCTGTCATTATGCTTGTGTTTTAGAATGATTGATAACATTTACGCCGTTTTATATGTATACTGTATATGTTATTCCCAGTGCACTGTACATGAGAAAAAGGGTTTAAATATATCATGTATGACAAAAAAAAGCTGAACTGAGTGGCAGACTAGTACAGAAGGGAGGGGAGTGTTGCCACCAGGGTTACAGTCTACAAGGAAAGAGGGAAGGAGACAGTAGGGGAGGGTGGGAGCTGCTTATATGGCTGTGTAGGGGAGGCAGGGTATTTAGGTTGCTTTTGAGTCTGATGTGTTGGGGCAGCGAGTCTCAGAATTTGGGGATGCAGGGGAGAGACGTTGGAGGAGACAGGGTGTGGATGGACTTGTACATTATTGTTTATATTTTAGACTGAATTAGCTGGGCAATGGGTAACCAGTGAAGGGACCAAAAGAGTGGAGAGGTGGAGGAGTAGTGAGGGCAAATAACTGGGCAGAGTATAGAATGGAGTGGAGGGCCCAAGAGGTGGGAGGCCACAGAGGAGGATGTGGTAGTAGTCTATGCAGGCGTTAATGAGGACTTGTACTAGCATTTTTGTTGACTTGATGTCGAAAGAGCAGAATTGAGAAATGTTTTTGATTTGGAGGCAGCAGAAGGTGTTAAATCAGCGTTCCTCAACGCCAGTCCTCAGGGCCCAACTACCGGTCATAATTTGAGAATATCCCACAGAATAAATACCTGAGGTAAGTCCTGATGCATGGACACTAATCACCTGCTCGGTACTAAAGAAATCCTGAAAACATGACCGGCAGGTGGTCCCTCGGGACTGGAGTTCAGGATCACTGTGTTAAGGGATTGGTTGTGAAGTTTGAAAGACAGGACAGACTCAAGGGTTATCCTAAGGCAATTTGCGGTCCGCAATAGACGGGCACCATCCGTGTGGTTTCCGCAGACGGATCCAGACCCTTTAAACTTAAATGGGTCTGTGATCCGTCCATGTTCTATTTTTTTGCGGTGTGGAGGCACAGAGAGAAACACCATGGAAGCGATCCGTAGTGCCTCCGTTCTGCACCAACCGTCCAGATTGCGGACCCATTCAAGCAAATGGGTCCGCATCCGTAGATTATAATAGGTGTACGGCCGGGAATGAGGCCTAGAGCAGAGGACAGGTAGGGAGAAGAGGCCCGAATAATTTTGTCAGGCAGGTACAGTAGTGACTATGAAGTCACATAACAGGTTACAGATTTTTGGAAGGTGTCAGTAGTATTGTTTTAGTATAAACATATGTCATCATATGATTGCACCAGGTTGTCATGGAGTCAGTCAGCATTCCTGACGTACATAAATACTCTGAAGCAACTTTTTGCCTATGTTGAGCAATTCTTCAGTTAATCCTCCTGGAAATGTACAAATAAATTGGCAACTGGTTGTTACCACATCTCTTGTCAATGAGGCACATCCTTACAAACTCTAAGACCTCGTTCACAATGCAGTGTTTAATCAGTGATTTGTGAGCCAAAGCCAGAAGTGAAGCCTACCCAGAGATAAGGTATAAGGCAGGCATCTCAAACTGCAACTCCCACAATGCCCTGCTGTAGGCGGATACCTGTAGGCTGTCCAGGCATGCTGGGAGTTGTAGTTTTGCAACAGCTGGAGGGCCGCAGTTTAAGATGCCTGGTATAAGGGAAAAATCTGCACCTGCTCTGTGTTTAGAGCCGCACCTGGTTTTGGCTCAAAATCACTGACGGAAATCACTGACCAAACACTGACATGTGAATGAGGGCTAACACTGTCCAGTCAGTGCTGACGGCAGCACACCCTGTTTTCAAGGGGAATGGTAAAGTCCAGTTGTCAATTTATTGATAAATTTTCAGGAGGAATAATAGGGGAATGGTACAATGCAGAGTACTAAGAAAATATGCTAAAGATTGTCATTTTATGTATCTATCCAGTGCTGCCACTCCAGCTCACGCCTATGTGTTTACAAGCTGCAGCCATGACTGCATTATTTATAGTGCCATATACCACTGAGGTCAGCGATTGGCTGCAGCAGTCATGTGCTGTATTTACAGGAAAAGCACAGTAGAGAACCGGAGCACCAGCGCGGGAAAGGATGGGGAAAGTAGTGAATATATGTTATTTTCTTATTTTAACATATTTAGGGGCTTTGGAGAGATTTTCACATTAGGCTACTTTCACACTAGCGTTCGATCGGATCCGTTCTGAACGGATCCGATCATAATAATGCAGACGGAGGCTCCGTTCAGAACGGATCCGTCTGCATTATTTTTAGCATATAACAGCTAAGTGTGAAAATAGCCTCGTACGGATCCGTCCAGACTTTCAATGTAAAGTCAATGGGGGACGGATCCGCCTGAAGATTGAGCCATATTGTGGCATCTTCAAACGGATCCGTCCCCATTGACTTACATTGTAAGTCTGAACGGATCCGCACGCCTCCGCACGGCCAGGCGGACACCCGAACGCTGCAAGCAGCGTTCAGCTGTCCGCCTGTCCGTGCGGAGGCGAGCGGAGCGGAGGCTGAACGCCGCCAGACTGATGCAGTCTGAGCGGATCCGCTCCATTCAGACTGCATCAGGGCTGGACGGCTGCGTTCGGGTCCGCTCGTGAGCTCCTTCAAACGGAGCTCACGAGCGGACCGACGAACGCTAGTGTGAAAGTAGCCTTAGTCAGACAATCCCTTTAACTTCAGGTTCATCTTCTTCTGCTGATCTTTTTGTATTTGAGGCTTTATCGTCATCAACGACCCTTTAGTAAAAAGAGTTTATTTTTCAGATATTCTGCAGGCTCTTTCATAAAATTGCCTTTATGGTTGTTTTTATGTGGCTGTAATAGAGGCACATTCTTTCATCCATATTACAGCTGCAACACCTGTAGCTCCCATGGCTCGGGCTGAGATCACCGCAGGATTGTATAATGATCTAATTCAATTCACTTCATCTGCGGGAGTCCAAGTCTGACCCTACAGTGTCAGTGTAATATACCGGAGCAAACAGTTGTAACAGACTATATTCTCGCTGTGTTCACCGTGCAACTGATATCTGGACCTTATTGATTTATACACAGTGAAGTAATACCCAGACTGACCGATAAAATCCGAACTATATCAAGTGGTAATATCAGGACTAGAATGCCATCAAAATATTATTCCCAATGCTATGTACACTGCTACAACTTGCAGTCTGCTTCTGATCCGTCACCCATTCACGCATTTGGTTCTTGGTAAGGGCTCATGCACACAAGCGTGTGTGCCCCGTGTCCGTATTGCAGACCGCAAACAGCAGGTCCATAATATACTGGCACCGGCCGGATGCAATCCGCAAGATACAGAGTGTAGGCACGGATTGGAAGTGAATGGGTCCGCATCCTCAAACGGCGTGCACTTGACCAGTAACCATGCATTGCGGACTGCTATTTGCAGTCCGTAGCACGGGTGCACACGCTCGTGTACATAAGACCTAAATCAACAATATATTTTAAAAAAAATATCAGATAGTAATGACCATTGAATGAGAATGTAAGAGCGTGCTGCTGGGAAAGAGGTTGGTGACTCAGTGACAGGGCCCATTTTCTTTGTGATGATATTATTGCTAGACGTGAGTCACATACTTTAATGTTCAATTATTATTAATATAAAAAATAAGGGAGCGGAGCACAGAACATGCACGTCATGTTCGTACTTATAGATACATTTTAGTGTAAAGTCTTTTGATGGGAATAGACTTTCTGTGTTACCAAACCTACAGCAGCCAGAATACCAACTACTTGTCATAAAAACCAAGAAAAAAGTCAATCTCACTTTCCATAAAGTATACAGTGTCCAGAAATCCCATGTCCAGGCGGAAGGGGACACACTGGAATGGTTACTTTTGTGCTTGAAATCATTAGTGTAAGTGAGACCACATTGAAGCATTACCCCAGTTGGTTTCAGGTTCACCCAACCTTTAGTTAATTCACTCTGCTATGAGAAAAACCTGGGTTTATTGATATCCCAAAATTTGCTTTTATGGGTACCAAGGTAGGTCGCCGGAACTGCCTGCCGGATCAGGAAATCTGCATGCAAACGGACAACATTTGTAGATGGATCTGGATGCGGATCCGTTTTACAGATGCATTACAAGAACGATCTGTCTCTCCAATTGTCATACGGACAAACGGATCAGTTTCTGTTGCGCAGACAAGAAGGGCGGATTTGGCATTGCAGTGTTTTTAATGCCGGATCCGGCACTAATACATTAATGCCATGCTAGTTTTCCGGAATTTTGTCCGGGGATAAAACCGTAGCATGCTGCGGTATTATCTCAGTCCTGAAAAGTCAAAATGACTGAACTGAAGACATCCTGATGCATCCTGAACAGATTGCTCTCCATTCAGAATGCATTAGGGTAAAACTGATCAGTTCTTTTCCAGTATAGAGCCACTAGGACGGAACTCAATAACGGAAAAGAAAAACGCTAGTGTAAAAGTACCCTAAGGCAGCAGTCTACTTCTCAGAAACCATGCATTGACCAGTACATTGTCATGTTAGTAGAGTAGCAAGCTTTTCATTCATTTTTATGATGTTTCAAGGTTCTTTATATTCTTTGAAATGTCTAGAAGCAGCCTTGTCATTTCACCGTACATAGGTATCCCACTACTCTGTGAGGCCACCATAAGCTATCCTCGTTCCTGTTCTGGAGAGGTAGCCACACCTCAGCAATGCATATGGCCAAAATCCTCTTAATCCAGCACTCTATAAAATCTGATGAAACTGTTTTCCAAAATATTGAGGTCATTGTAGCACAGGTGTAGAGTTTTTATTATTTCCCGAGTCCTTACCTAGAAACTCAATGACATAATCGGATATTTTATGGGAAACACTGAAGTCTTGTTTGCTTTCATTGAATGATCATGTACAGTCTCCCTATATCAGATAGATGAGAAGAATGTTCAATGTGAAAACAAATAGTGGAACAATTGA
Source organism: Bufo gargarizans (assembly GCF_014858855.1). Classification (NCBI taxonomy): domain Eukaryota; kingdom Metazoa; phylum Chordata; class Amphibia; order Anura; family Bufonidae; genus Bufo; species Bufo gargarizans. The sequence continues at coordinate 336,470,147 of NC_058081.1, read as the reverse complement.
AAATTGGAAATAGTCACAGTATATACTCTTGAGCCTGAAAATTCAGTTGCAAGGGTAATCATGCTGCTTCGTACCATGCATACATTTAGTTTGGGTGCTCCATCCCCTTAAGTAGAGGGATACATATCCGTATAGGCTTCTCATAAGAGGGGCACCCGCTCAGAATGACACAGAGCAGGGATCAGCAACCCCAGGACTTGAGCTGTTCTGAAACTACAGCTCCCAGAATCCTCCTTTTACTTCTGTGGGAGTTATAAGAACAGACAAGCAAGTTTGCATGCTGGGAGTTGTAGTTTCACAGCAGATGGAGTGCTGAAGGTTGCTGATCCCTGACATAGACCTTTGCGGTTGAACAAAATAGTTGTTTATTAAAGGGGTTGTCAGAGTGTTTAATACTGATAACCTATCCTCAGGATAAGTCATCAGTAAATGAACGGTTGGGGTCCAACTCCTGGCACCCATGCCAATCAGTTGCTCGGAGACCTCTTCCTAGGCCAAGAATGTCATGTTCATTGGTCTCATGGCCTAGGTGCAGCTCAGTCCCTTCAAAGTAATGTATATTAGAAATTTTTCATTTAAAGGATAACTGTTATATATATATATATATATATATATATATTTATAGCTAAAGTGTAGGGCAAGTGATAGGTAACAATTTTGCAATATCTTTATTTAGCCAAAATGTTTATTTTTGGTAGAAAACTAAGGCTGAAATGGCCCTTAGCAGCACTCTTCAAAAGAGCTTTGCTAAGGGCCACCCGTCTCCGATTAGACAAGGGGAGACGGGCTGTGCAGACGCTGTGCTTCTGCCTCGTGCTTCCCTGGGAGACAGAAGGCTGGGCATTAAAATTACATTTATATTCCCCCTTTCTATGCAATCTAATGCTCCATCACATTCACTGACCTGCGATCGCTGTGATAATTTATGAATCAGCAGCCGGAAGTAGAAGCAGTGTGCTCAGTGAGCCGGCGGCTGCTTCATGAATTATTATCACAGGGATCGCATAACATTGTAAGCCAGCTTCAAAGGCTATGGACACATTTGTATCATTTTTTTTTATTGAATGTGATAAAAAGATCATTTTTCAAATTTGTTTCCGTAAAAATTCTCAACCATTTAAACCATTTACCTTTCGTAGCCTGTATGTTTTCACACAGAATGCTAGCTGCTCAGTCTGGCTCAGGGTGAAATCAGATGAGCTTCCTGATGGGTCAGGCTAGAGTCCTTATCTCTGTTCTTTAAGGCCAGATTAAAAGGTGGATTTAGACGAGTTAATTATCGGGCAGATTATCAGGAATTCTCGTTCCCTACAATCTGCCCGTGTAAATGGGCTGCTGTTCACTAGATGAATGAGCGTTTTGCTCGTTCATCGGGTGATTCTGTCGTTCGTGCAGGCACACCAGTCATCATTTCTGGGCAGTAGATCGTGCTGTCTAAACAGTGATCTGCTGCCCAGAAACAATGATTCTGTATGAGGACGAGGGATCGCTATAGCAATTACTTGTCCTCATACTGTGAAGGAGATCTATGTAACACATGGGCTATGTTATCTGTCCATATTATGGAACGTGTCAGGGCTGCACTGTAGGTTAGGTGCCTGAACTTACAGCATCGTTGATGCCTATGTTTTCTAATTGTTCCTCCTGCTCCACTTTGGCTGTCTATCTCGCTCCTTCCGTGCTGATCTATCCTTTATCAAACTTCTTCAGTTTATTGTTTTTGATGTTTAATAATACAGTTGCATCATAAATTGTAGCATGAGGACCAATACGCATATTTCTGAGATGATTGTTGCAATTAATTGAATTCCAATCACTTGCAATGGAGTGCACTCAAGTGCATGCTTTAGACATGATGTCCAGAGATGATGTGGGAGAACCCTTCCATGCTGGCAGCATTTTGGCAGATATGCTACCATCCACACACCTCTAATAGGTGGTGCGATGGGGGGCTATTCCTTCAGGCAGCAAAAAACAAACAAAAAAAAGCAACATTCTTCCCTCCCAGAGGGATTTCTCACTCTTGGATTATTGTATAGTTCACCACTATGTGGGTTTCAACTCACTCATGCCCTCGTGTTTCGAGGTTTACATCTTTCCTTAAGTCCCTGGCATGTATTAGGCGAGTGACCTTGTTGTAGAAATCACGGCATATACTGATATTGACCATACAATTATACAATTATACGCTAAGCTAAGCCCACATCTAATAGATAAGTCTATCTCAATGGGCTCTGGCATGGTTTTGTAACTTTTTCAGTTTGGTGAGCATCAACAACTCTTCTTCTGAAGTCCACAGAAATGTCCTTTATTTGTGCCATGATATACTTCCACAAACATGTTGTGAAGATCAGACTTTGATACAGTATATCCCCGTTAAAATAAAGCAGGTTGCCCACTCAAATCTACTTGTCATCCAATTGACTCAAAACTCCAGTTTCATCTTCAAATTATCTTCTAATCTAAAAGGTTCACATACTTTTGCAATTCACAGACATGTGATATTGGATCATTTTCCTCATTAAATAAATGACCAGTTCTAATATTTGGACTCATTTGTGTGATGAGGTTATCGTTATCTACTGAAAATCTGGTGTAGTTTTAGGAGTGCACAATAGAAGTATGGTCATACTTGCATGAATCCCTATCTATTCTAGTAAATTTCTCATTTACAGTGGGGGCCACCTTATCACATGTATAGCGTACTTGGGGTATTCAGCTGGGTTTGCAGTGTACATTCAGTGTTTTGACCAGGAACTGCGCTTTTCCATGCCACTGGACACTGCAAAAAATGTATACTGCTAGATATATGTTCTATTTCATAGTGACAGGTATATTTAAAGTGTTCAGCAGTACGGTATACAGTTGCTGATACCTACATCAAATAAATACCACAAAGACTAGATAGAATAGAGCATAATGAAGGAGATTTATCAAAAGTGGTTTAAAGGAAAACTGGCTTAGTTGCCCATCTATTCTTTTTTTTTTTTTTTTAGCTCCTTTAAAAAATGAAAGGTGGAATCTGGTTTTCCTTTACACCAATTTTGATAAATCTCCTCCAATGTGTATATTGTCAGCTCTGATTTATGTGTACTCCTTCCTGTATATTATTACATAAGATGTTTGCTTGGCTGTAGGCTTAGGGTACCAAGTATCACAGTGTAGCGGGTCTGCCATAGAAATGAATGGGGTCACAGGGTTTTCTGCGTCCGCAAACCGCTAAAAATCCAGCGGACATGGTCGCGGCCAAAATCACAATGTAGACGTACCCTTAGTCTTTCCTATATTTTCCACTGGGTGGTGCTGCAGGAATTCCTACCTTGTGTTGATTTCCCAGCACGACGCCTCACAAATATAATAGGAGGAAGTCCTGATATAGAACATTTTTACAGCTTGAGCACAATAGAAACACTGAGGATGCTCTGGACGGAAACATTAACAGAACTGCATATGGAAAGATCAACCTGACTAGTTGTTATTCTGGTGTATTGCCTGTGCTTTGTGGGTTTATTATCAGTGTTATTGGTGCCCGCTGCTGAAGCTATACAGGAGTGAAGAGCATCTGCAGCAGTGTGGCAGACAATCTGTCATCTCAAGCATTTCTGAACAGGAACTGTCATTCGGATGGTGCAGTTATTTTCGTGTCTACACGTACCACATCCTGCATATATGTGCAGACTGAAAATGTTTTATTGTCTTGTAGACAGATTGTAAATGCCTTTCATTAAAGCAAATCTGTCTCCTCCACACATTACACTTAAAACATCATATTCTTAATTTTTTTCCCCACTGAAAACTGTGCCAACACATTTAAATGGCTTTATTCACATTTCTGTTGCACCTTCTCTCAGCCATGCCTCGTCTCTGCAGAGTGTGACGCACAGACATCTTAGCTTCCCTACTTTTATGTACCCCCAAATACTATCCTGAAGAAAAATATTAAGTGCCCCCATAGTAACAGTATTCAAAATCTTGCGCCTGTGCCGTACCGGTCTTCAATCGGCGCAGGCGCACTGAGAGGCGGCCGCTCGCAGGCGCGAGATTTTGAATTCAAACAGGGCCAGCAGAGAACGATCCCGTTCCCTGACCCTGTCAATCAACATGCGGAGGGGGCGTCTTTAGGATCGGAGGATGCGGCTGCTACCAGCAAGTAGCCGCCCTACTTGCTGGTAGCAAGGTAATTTGCATATTTTAAAATTACGTTTTTAACAAATTCTACTGAACCAAAATGATTATTTAGCTTATGTATGCAGAAATCGCACTATAGGGATTATAAGTAAAAAAAAAAAAAAAACGGTTTAGTGGGGTGACAGAAGCCCTTTAACACTCAATCCCATGTAAATAATATCACTCCCTCCCATAGCTGCTTTCAACATGCAGTTCCATATAAATAACATTACCCCTCAACATACAGTCCCATGTAAATAACATAACCCTGCCCGTCACCTCCAACATGCATTGCCATGTCAATAACATCACTCCACCCCACTGTCCCATGTCAATAACTTCCCTCCCTTCAGCCCTAACATACAGTCCCAGTTAAATAACGACAACTCCCAACATTGCTCTGCCTCTCCCTTCACTTACCTCTCCTCATGTAGCAGACCTCACCTCAGCTTCCTACCCAGACTTCTCTTTACTGCTGAACCCTCCTCTCCTGCACTGGGCACATGATGGTGATATCATCGCAGGTCCTTTTCAGCTACTGCATTTAGAACTTATCACAGGTCCTTCAGCACTTGCAGTGCATTAGATTCAAAATACAGTTATATCTAACAGGCAGGCAGGACATTCAGGGCCTGGGACAAAACATCAGGGGCCCAGGCCCCAAATGTTTTGACCTAGCAACACCCTTGTGCCAGCATATTTTTCTATTAAGACTTGAAGCTAATAAAAACCTTACATAAAAACTGCTTAGATATAGAAAGCAGTCATGCAGGAATGTTTTCCAATGGTACAGTCCCATACGGATAAAGTGACCCAACAGTTATTAGCAGCCTTTGTGCAGTATTGTAAAAGAGAACTATGGCTACTGTACATATGCTTGAGGCATAGAGGTTAGTTCTGATGAACATATCAAAACTAATGTACTACAGAGGGCTTTCCATCTCACACATATATTGGCTCAAAGACAATAATCAGTTATAGCGAGAGAGGTGTCACAGAAGAAACGTACAGAGATAAGGAAATGCGCAGCTAGGACTGGGGCAAATGTAAGAGTCCAGATATCCTGTGGGGTGTTTTCCAGTTTCCTGCCTGCAACTTACAGAGAAACCGGAACTAGAAGTAAAAGCAAAACCAAGGCCTTTATCACATAGTCTGTTCCTGTCTAATAGCTTTAAATCACCAAAGATAAACAATTGGCCCCGGGTCTGAACAAAGAATGCTTTAATGGCCATCGTATATATATATATATATATATATATATATATATATATATATATATATATATATATATATATATATATATATATATGAACCAAATACCTTTTTACTTGAACTACAACCATTTAAGCCCCTGCATACCCCCCTGCTCCTTTTTTAAGAATAAGGGTGACATTTTTTGCCTTCCAAAACCACGTTTAAATCTACATGTCTGATGTTTTGTGCAAAATGTCAGGTGTATGTTTCTTTTTAGCATTGCCAATTATGGGAGTCAATAGCAGACGTACACAAACTTAAAGAGGACCTTTCACTGATCCTAACATTCAAATATTACCTGGCAGTATACGGCTTTATTAGGAGATGTCAGGGCACTTGGCTGCTCCGTTACCCCACTGTGTGACCCATTCACTTTTGCATCGGTACAGGGAGGAGGAGATGGCTGGGTTTCTCAATGGTCTTCTCCCTGGCTGTGAGCGGTCCAATCATCGCGGAGAGCGTCACAGCTGGTGAGAAGGCGAGTTGTTTTTTTCCTCCCTAGCTGTGATGTGCTCAGCTGCGATTGGGTCAGTAATGTTAGGACCAGTGAAAGGTCCTCTATTACTGATGACCTCTGGATAGGTCATCAGTATCTGATCAGTGGGGGTCTGACCCCCGCTGATCAACTGTCTTAAGAAGACACTGGCACTCCTGTGAGCGCCACTTTCTCGCAGATTACCAAGCACTGCGCCGTACATTGTATAGTGGCTGTGCTTGGTATTGCAGTTCAGCCGCATTCACTTGAATGGGGCTGAACTGCTCCTAGGCCACGTCAACGATAACCATGATGTAACTGGGCTACGAGAAGCAGAGAGAAGGCTGTGGCGTTCACAGGCGCACCAGTGCCTTCTCAAACAGCTGATCTGTGGGGGTCCCAGGTGTAAGACCCCACCGATCAGAGACTGATGGCCTATCCTGAGGATAGTAAATGAAGAGCGGTAATGGCAGCATCTCCAGTGAATCCTTTATTGGACGGACTTTACAGAAAGTGTGCCATAAAGTCAAGCTTGACAAAGTCTGGGATACAGCCAAAAGTTGCTGCTTGACTTTATGGCACACTTTCTATAAAGTCCGTCCAATAAAGGATTCACTGGAGATGCTGCCGTTACCGCTCTTCATTTACTATACGGTCGACTGCTGAGGATCTGCGGTCTTGGCTCGGGTGTTGCATTACCGGTGTGGCCATTTATGTCTGTGGCTGCTCTACAAACACTTTTGTCCATCATCCTGAGGATAGGTCATCAGTATCAAAATCTCGGAAAACCCCTTTAAGTATACATGTAAACCTAGCCCTAAAGGGGTTTTCCCAGACTTTACGACTGATGACGTACACAAACTTACAGGACAGGTCATCGGTTCTAAAGTTTTGGAAAACCCCAGTATTATTGTGTATTTCATTATGCAAGATACAGGACTGTAGGTGGTGTTATGGCATATAGCTTGTAAGGGCCATAAGACCACAGGCATCCCATACTGCCGTTGTATGTATGCTGTATGAGAATGGGGTATCAACCTGACAAAAATCAGCATAGGATGAGCCGTCTGGTTCATTTACACACATTACCAGATCTATTGCACGCTTGAGTAATGCTGTTAGTCAGAGCTGAATGTGCATGAGCATTCGGACACAAAGCAGGGGGTCCAATGTTCTTCACCCATTTTTTTTTGTGTGTGTGTGTGATGTGAAAACCTGCAGCTATAGACTTGCTGTGTTACTAATCAGGGTTCTTACTCATAAACCTTAATGCAGCAGCGGCTCCAAATACAACACTAATGCTCTGTAATCGTCTAAGTATTTTAAGTTTCAGCAACCACACTTTGTTTCACATTTACCATGACAGCTGACCGGATATTTAGCTTTATGATTACATCAGCAAGACTGAGCTGCACGCTATCCCTTCACATCGATGTTACTGAACACATAGCAAAATCTGATCAGAACAATGACAGGTTTGGTCAATCTGCATAGCATGCTGCACGAGCCTGCCACCAAGTGGTGGAATGGCAGACAGCATTCTACTTGTGCACTGCAAGGATGGATGTAGTCAGAACAGGCCTATGACAAGTATGACCAGGAAGACTTTGCATGGTTTCATATTGGTTATATGAATATACTTTAATTGCAACCATTATTTTTCATACAAAACTAAAGAATGTCTATTGGACTTACAGGGTGGATCATGTTAGGTTGGAACTGAAAATGTTATTAGTGTTCCCTCCCCATATAGTAGTTCATTTAACGGTGGTCTGCTTAGAGAATAAGTGTCCCATTTCCTTCTTGTAGGTATGGAGAGTGCAATCACTCTGTGGCAGTTTCTGTTGCAATTGCTCCTTGATCAAAAACACGAGCATCTTATCTGCTGGACATCCAATGATGGTGAATTCAAGCTGCTCAAGGCTGAGGAGGTGGCCAAGCTATGGGGACTGCGGAAGAATAAAACAAACATGAACTACGACAAGCTGAGCCGTGCTCTCAGATACTATTATGATAAGGTATGAGCATGTGTTGGGAAACATCATATAAATTGCTTTAATAACTTATTGTATGCCAGCAAGACAGTAGAAAATACAGTACATCCTGCATATTATTTAGCAAACCTGTGAACTTACTTTTCTTCTCATGTACTTCTGGTATCTTTCTTGTGCTGGATGTAAATGATTATGGACATTGTAAACACGTTGAGAATAGTCTGTCATATACATTAGCTAATGAGTACGGTATACCATAATACTCTGATTAATATAAGAAATTCTCTCCCCATCCCAATTGGTCTGATGGATTCCTAAAACTATAGTATTAAATAGCAGTCTACGTCTAAAACAGGAGTAGACCTGGCATGAGGGGGGAAATTAACAGATTGCACCGCAACTAACCTTTGCGCCGCAATCTGCTCCAGAAATACGCCTAATATAGGCGTATTTCTGGATAATAAATGACCCCCATAATGCTTTGGAATACATATAATCTGTCAGCGTAATGCATTAGCAACTCACAGAGTGCTGATGGGCAGAGAGAGGGAGCCCTCCGACTGTCGATAGATGCCGTGGTCACTATTGACCAGGATCGGTTTTCTCCGACACTGGCCATTACAGCAGGTGCCCAGCTATCAGTTACAGCCAGTCTGTTGCAGCTCCTGTGCCCTGGCACTCATTCATGACATACCTGTACATCATGGTGCCTTAAAGCGGCAATTGAAGATTACACAGGTACGCAGGTGATTTTACATCATGGTAAGCAGATTGGCAAATGTATTGGGCAATGGATGACTTGCCTGTGCCCCGCCAACTATTTGTTAAAGTGGTGATGGCTGAAAATGGCAAATTTTGGCACAAAACGGCACATGCCAGTAAACTAGCATACAAGAATGTCACATTCCCCTCATCTCATTTAAGACAAATTTATTAAATTAAAGAATGCACCACAAAATAATAGTCCACCGCACCCTAGCTCATCTGGTTTTGGTTTCCTAGCTCAACAAGGCATGGCTTAGGATGCAAGTGTCCACCAAAATTTCTGCAGAGTAAGCCAACCAATAGTGTGTGTAAAGTTAGAAAAAAAACGTCTAGCGATGTGTCAAATATATCTCTTGGCAGGTGCCTCTTGTTTCCTTGAGCTTGATTTGATTGTGCGAGTGAAAATGCGATTTTTTTTTTAACCTAACAATTCATTATTTGTATCTTTCTTCCAGAACATTATCAAAAAAGTTATTGGCCAGAAGTTTGTCTATAAGTTTGTGTCCTTTCCAGAAATCTTGAAAATGGACCCTCACACTGTAGAGATGAGCAGGGATAGCCTTTTGCTGCAGGACAGTGATTGCAAGATCCCAAGTGATCTCCATGAGAGGCACAAGCAAACCTTATCAGCCTTGAAGAGTGCTAGCCGCAATGAGTACATAAACTCAGGATTATATTCCTCCTTTACCATAAATTCATTGCAACACCAAACTGACAACTACAAGATTATTAAACGTGAAATGATTGAAGAGGAAGAGGAGGAGCTTCAAGAGGAAGATGATGATGAGGAAGAAGAAGAAAGACCAGAAGCCAAAAGTCCTATCGAGGAAGTCAGGACTGTTATAAGATTTGTTACAAACAAAATGGACAAAGAAACTGTCCGGCCTGTAATTTCACTGCCTTCTACTTCAGAATCGGCAGCTGCCTCAGCCTTTTTATCATCAACCTTGTCTGCTAAAGGGTCTCCTCATTTGTCACCAAATGCAGCTAGTGTTTCTTCTTCACCACATTCATCACGATCCCCTTCTCTGTCCCCTAATCTGCCAATAGAGCAAAGAAGCTTCTTTGTAGATTATCCTGATACCATGGAACCATTAAACCTCTCATCAGGGTCTAAATCAAAGCTTTCCTGTTATCCCCCAAAAGCCAAGAAGCCGAAAGGCCTGGAAATATGTTCTCCACCGCTTCTCCTTTCCAGTTCTGATATTGGCTCAATTGCCCTTAACAGCCCAGCACTTCCTTCAGGATCTTTGACACCAGCCTTTTTTACTGCTCAGGTAAAATGCTGTCAACAGTGCAACAAAGCATGACTTAACAAAAGACCTCTACAATTTAAAGCCATGTAAAATAACTAAAAAACAAAAAGGTAGTTAAAGAAGTGAAATTCACTAAATCATATTGAAATGTAATAAAGAGCAAACGAAAAGTAGTAAAATGTTTCCAGAGTGTCAGGTGTTACCTGGGAGGGTTTTGGCCCAGAGGGAAATCCATTCTTAACTGCTCCATGACCATGACATCAGTGAGGAAAATAGTTTAGTGATGGTTGTCTTGATTTGCCTTCCATTCATTTCCCTTCAGAATCACTGCAGAAACTATGCTCTTAAAAGTATTGTCTGAGATTTTGATAGGACAGGGCATTAATATCAGATTGGCAGGGGTATGACCCTTGGCACCCCACTGGTGAGCTGTTTGAAGAGGCTGTTACCCTTCCACTGATGTTCGTCAGTCCCGTTAGGTATCAAACACAGCCACTATCCAATGGATGGAGCTGTGCTTGGAAAGCTCAAGGAGGCCATGGCGCACTGAATTATTCTTTTGTGTCCCAATCTGTTCACTAGAAGGCAAAGAAAAACAGCTCTGCATGCAAATGAGATTAAGGCTCCATATACACAGCAAAGTCACAGTACATGACTCTGTACAGCAGCACATCTCCACAGTTCTGTAGGGATTCGACGTGCCACCACATAACACTTTCACAAAGTTTCTAACCTATGGAATGTGTAGGGGACATCTCTGTTTTACAGATTAGGGCTTATTCACACCTTTGTTGGAAGATCCGTTTGGGGCCGCTGTTGCAGATTTTGTCAAAAAGACCACACTAAAAAGTCTGAGCATCAAAATTCATTAACAGGACCATGCACATGACAGACAGGCTCAAATAGTAATCACACATAGCGATTTTACATATGCGATTTCTCTTTGCCCATTTCTAAACCGGCAATGAGGTGATCATAATATCTTGGGGAAACTATCTGTAATCTTTTAAATTCCCCATTCTGGTATATGTCAGAGCAGTGGTACAGTGCTTGCTTGCTTTATTCTCTTCTTTTACTTATTCCTACTATTCAAATACTACACTTGAACATATTTTGTCGCTGTCATTATATCCATGTCTGAAAATTATGAAGGGGCTTTCTCATCATAGAAAGTAATTGCATATCCTAATCGGTAGGTGTCAGGCTGCCACAAGTTTTCCCTACTCAGCAATGTCCCTGAATTTGCAGGGAACTGCTGCCTCTTGCACACGACCGTATGCCCTCCGTGACATACGGTCCCTGAGCGGGCCATAAGTCCCGGAACGGCATTGAGCGTACGCACGGGAGCGCACAGCATAATAGATTACAATGATGCTGTGCACGTCGGGCCGCCCGCGGGGCTATTGTCCTGCACTCAAAAGATCATATGAGTGTAGGGAGTCCCTGAAGTCAGGCCCCTACCAATCAGAAAGCGATATCATGTATTTGCAATATGCTATCACTTCCTATTACAGCCCCTTTAAAATATACATGTCTGATTCAGGCAACAGTTTGTTTTTATTATTTGAGGCTGGGTAACCATGTCACAGAAACATGGACACCTGAACTGCTGCCATGCTATCAGGTGAATAAATGACACCGGAATGACTGTAGGCAATATCTGAAAATGGAGTGCTACACGTGTCACAAGAGCCTGTTATTAAGGATGCTTTGACATGTGGGGGGAATGTATTTGCAAAAACAATATGCACAATAAATAGTTCCCCATGTATTCCTATGGTGTTTAAAGTTGTCTACTACCTATTTGCATGTGTGCCGCAGAAAACATTAGGGGGTCATTTATTAGGACTGGCGTTTTAGATGCCGGTCTTAATAGTCCCTATAGATGGTGGTGGAACCGCTGATTTTTTTGAACAGGTGCAGACCTCTACATAACTTCGGCAGATCTACCGCCTCTTCTAAATGTAAGCCAGCTTCATTGCGGTCTTAAATTTTGACCATTTTCTATGCCTAAAACAGGCGTAGATAATGACGAATGAGACAGGCCTGTTGGCCCATCCCCTTACCGGTCATGCCCACTTTGTTAGACCTGGCGTGAGCGGGGAAAAGTTGCAGATATAGGCATATTACTGGACAGTAAATGACCCCTATTGTGTTATGGATTTTGTGAGGCTCAATTTCCCCTTAGACGTCAATGTGAAATCAACATCTACAATAACCTAAAAATACACACTTGCGGATTTCAGTGCTGTTACATGGATGTAACATTAAGCCCTATGACAAAGTTTGGTCTATTGCTAAACAAATAAATATTATGTCCTTTATAAATCTGTTTAAATATACATTTTGTCTTGCAGACGCCTAATGGACTGTTGTTAACTCCAAGTCCACTCTTGTCCAGCATCCACTTCTGGAGCAGCCTCAGCCCAGTAGCTCCATTAAGTCCTGCCAGGTTGCAAGGACCAAACACCCTATTCCAGGTAAGTGCAAATACATACATCTCATCTCAATGTTACTAAGGCGAGATAGGACAGCCTCCACCACCAGGTGGCCGGGAAACAGCAAAGTGGGCCAGCGCTCTCTGGTTCAAGCTACAGAAACATGGTTGCACAGCAAGCTATGCTTATGCTCCAACTCAGAAAACGCATAGCTTGCTGTGCTGTTTCTGTAGCTCCCGAGCACTGGAATAAGAGCTACTGAAATTGTGAGCGCTGACCACTTTGTGGTCATGGCTTAGTCTCCTCTCGCCTTAGTCTACTTTCACACTGGCGTTTTGGCTTTGTGAGATCCGTTCAGGGCTCTCACAAGCAGTCCAACGGATCAGTATGCATTCTGAATGGAAAAGGATCCGCTCAGAATGCATCAGTTCAGTCTCCATTCCGCTTTGGAGGCGGACACCAAGCAGCGTTTTGGTGTCCGTCTGATGAAACTGAGCCAAACGGATCCTCAATGGTGTTCAAGACGGATCTGTCTTGGCTATGTTAAAGATTATACAAACTGATCCATTCTGAACGGATGCAGACAGTTGTATTATCTGAACAGATCCATCCATGACGGATCCGCACAAAATGCAAGTGTGAAAGTAGCCTTAGTCATGGCAAGATGAGACAACCCCTTGAAGTATCCACTTGTTTTAAACAGATCTAAGCAGTTTTTGTTTTGTTTTTGTCTCCAGTTTCCAAACCTGCTGAACAGTCACTTGCCATTGCAGCTTCCAGGGCTTGATAGGTCATCATCTCCAGTGCTGTTGTCATCAAGCTCTCAAAAGTCCTGATGTTATCTCAAGGCACTATGGACATGTTCAATTCCATAAGCACTCCTGGATGTCACACAAACAGCGGGCAGGCCTGAAGTGAGCAAGACTGATCACCTCATAGTATTCCCATTCTTAAGAAATTTCAGGCTAAAACATTGTCTCCCGTCATCCTGGATTTCAGTATGTATGTCACAGGGTGGATAGCTGAAACTGGCCTGGACACAGTGTTAACCAAAATGTCCCGCATATATAAACTGTACCTGGACTGGTTGGTAGCTAGCTCCTTGATAAAAGTCTGATAGACTGTTGTTTACTCGTATATTCCTCGTCCTGCCTCGATACAAAAGACTCTGAATGGTATCCCATGTATGTGTGGCGCATCACGAACAAGTACAGCATTGTTCCTATGACCCAGAGCAAACTGCTGGAACATTTACTAGCAGGACAAAGGATTTATCATGTATTACAGGTTTTGTATTCCAATTTTAAAAGGTCAATGCGTATTGGAGCAGAGAAGGATGGAAAGCTCCTCGCCCCAATTCTATGTTATGCACTTCAGCTTATAGAAACTATAACCGGCTGTGCCTTCTTTTTGCATCATTTTTTTTGTAAATGTTTTATATATTTTTTTTTTTCCTGCATTAGGGGAAACCTTTAGGAAGACATACCTCTGATAGAATTTCTGTGCCCGTTTCCCCAAATATGTACTCAGCAATGTTTATATTTAGTGCTTTTTTTAATGTACATGTAATTATGGACATACACTGTTTCCATTGTAGGGAATAAAAATAATAAAATACTGTATGTAAATGTAAGATTCCATAAATTACTTTTATCAGACTCCACATAAGCCCAAAATATACTATAAGTATATTTATAATATTGCAGCATAAGAAATTGATGGTGTTATGTCATACTCCAGTGATCTTATTTTATCGGTGGGGAAGCTGTGGGGGTGCTCACAGTTATTTAAGTTACTTTTCTACCCATAGAAACCTGGCATCACATTGAATAACTTGAAAACTGAACTCTGGTTGCTACAGACATCAAGGACACTTTCCCTGGCACTGTTTTTATACACAAGATACCAGAGTCCTCAGCATGTAAGAAAATATAGAGTACAAAAAATTTCTTCCAAGACCGGTCCCAGATCTTGACACTGCAGAGTGGCCTCTACCCGACATTGTTGAGGTTTCAGATACATTAATGGTTCAGTTAACAATATCTGAACTAAATTATAGAAGCACAACATGAAAATGTTAAAATCCCAGTCACACAATTTAAACCTGAATTTGTAGGGCTGGCTGTGTTTGAAAGACGAGGCCAACAAATAAGGCATGCTCAAGTATATGGTGGAGGACAAGAGTGCAGAATCCCTGGAGCAACTGAGGGATGCTGTTTTATGGATATGTCCATTTAGTCAGCATAAGACAGCGGTTCCCCATCACTGTAAAGGGAAAATATTGCAAAATGAGACCAACTGTTAATAGATGAGCTCCACAGGTAACATCTATAAGCTGCACCATCAGTGCAGAGGCTTGTATATAAGGGCTGATTCACACGGACGTGCTCAGTCTGGGAAACATCGCCCATGTGCTTGACCCATCTCACAGAATGACCATAACTCCCCTGACCCATACTGACTGCATCATAGTGTATTGATACAGTCAGTCTGAGCTGATCTCGGGTGTAACATACTGTACTCAAATCATGTGAGTACGGTATATTAGACCCACTATTCGATAGGAACCGACTATGATGCAGTCAGGACGGTCGGTCCGGATTATGTGGCTGACACGTTTCCCAGAACAAGCACGGTCGTGTGAATCAGCCCTAAGAGTTGTATGAGAGCAGTGGTTAATAAGCATTTATAAGGACATTGTTATAATAAACTGACAAATTGACAAATTAAATGGGAAACGCTGAAGATTCTGCCAATATATTGTGTGGCATTCGAAAGTGCATGTTGAATGAAGAGCCATTGTAGTGAGCATATGGTTATGTGAGTACTGTAAACTCAAAACAGGATTTATTATTGCTGAGGTTACCTACTGAACTATTACCACAAACGGGAAATGTCAAATATTAAGAACCAGTTTATTTATATTTTTTCAACCTGGACAATTTTATAAAACACCGTAGAAATCAGCACCAGGGGATGGGAAGTATAAAGCAAAAAAACAAAACAAAAACAAAACCCAAATTGAACATATTCCTGTGTTGTACAAGAAATTCAGATGGAAGGAAAGTGCCTTACAACAAAGAAATATTTGTCCCCCATGAGATTGAAAACAAGACTATTGTATACCACTGAATATTCATACTTCAAAAGGTACAATATTAATACAGGTTTGTCAGTTCAAAATAAACATTGTTAGCTCTACGGATTGGTTTCAGAAATTTATGAAAAGTAGTAGTGGTCCAATATTCACTGTTATTGGACGTGAACTTGCCGTTCTCTAACAAAATCAAAATCAAATCCCATATCATATTGGTTATATTGACAAAACAACCCACGTGCTCCACAATCACTATTCACAAATAAAATAAAGGGGGAGAAGGTCACGTAATACTGTTAAATTGCCTAAAAGTCTATTTTTTTTTATCAAAACAGAAATAGCAGATCCCCGAATGCTCTACAGAGTTAGCTCAAAGAACCGCCATACAGTCCATTCAGGATATACCAGCTAGTTTCTGAAGATTTACAGTCATAATAATGTGTTCATGATAAAGGTGCACGCAGTACTTCAGATAATAAACACACTGACCCCAACTTCAGGACGATGTGTGACAAGTGAAGTCAGAAAAGAAGATTAGAGGGGTTGTCTGAGGGCATAAAATATTTGGGCATGGGGCTCGAGGCCAGTGATTGCAGGCTGCAGCCCTCTGTGTGTAGATGCACACGGCACCAGAGTGGTGGCGGTTCTAACAGGTGAGTGTTTCTTCTTTTATCACATTGCCTTCTTTTGCCTACATTTTGTATGAACTTAGATCACCGTTTTTACTTTTGGAGACTGAGAGCAATTTTCATGTTGCACTTTTAGGCCTGCTGGTTAGGAGAACCCAATACTGCAATGGCTTAGACATTTAACCTGTTCTGGGGGCCAGACAGGTTTCATAAGTTTTCAATTGTACATTTTCTCAGCCATTAGGAGCCCTCTAGAATGCAGAGTTGTCTCTTTAACAGCTATAGTAGAACAAGTGTATAATCTGATCAGAGGGCAGGGAAAGGTAGTAGCATGTGACATACACACTTCATTGAGCTCCAACAATCCGAACTGAGGCCCATCAAGTTTAGAATCATTTTAAAATTATTTTCTCCAAAATGATATTGTTTTTCAGTAATAAAACCGTCCCTCTCCGCAGAGCATCTTTATTTTTTATTCTGTGGTTTGAGGGATTTAGTCATATATTATTTAAAGTATTTGGTATATCAATTGAACCTCTATGAACAGTATGAGGTCTAATGGCCATACAAAGATCACTTATGTATCTTCCCAGCAGTATAATACTGTATGGTACATTAATGCTACAAAACCTTATCTGACATCTTCTGCTATCCAGCATATGATGGTATGTGGCATGTTTTACCTTTGAATACTATACACACAGTAAGAACATCTGGGGTCATTTATCAAACTGGTGTGAAGTAGAACTGGCTTAGTTTGCCCATAGCAACCAATCAGATTCCACCTTTCATTTTTGACAGCTCCTTTGGAAAATGACAGGAGGAATCTGATTGGTTACTATGGGCAACTAAGAATTCTATTTTACACCAGTTTGAAAAATTAACCCAATCAGTTTTACTATTTAGTCATTCTGGCGGTTTGTATCAACCAATTCGCACCACAGTTATCCATGTGTGAGCATTGGAATCTTTTGATACACATGTAGCTGCAAGGACTCATTAGCTGCTATATTTATTCTTAAAAGGGGTTGTCCACTTTCTAAAGAGATCTGTAAAAAGGTCAAACTGGTGGGTACTGCAGCACCCCAAATACAAGACCCCCACTGCCCACAGAATTCATGTGTAAATGGTGGATGCTGGCAGCCTCTGCATCCATAGCAATCAGGATGGCAGCGGTCCCATGATTTACCCAGGAAACCACTTTCCCAGCAGTGTCCTCTTCTGCACCGACATTAAAAAAATTCAGGAAATGTGCAGATACGTTCAGAAGAAATCTCCTCTATCTGCACATGCGCTGAATGCTTTAAGCACTGGTACAAGAAGATACACAGAAAGTGGTCATGTAGCAGGCACCATCTTTATTTCTATGGAAGTGGCAGGCTCCGACACACAAGGAATCCACAGGCGGGGGAGGGGGGTCCTTGAACTCTGGTGCTGTAGTAAGAAATCAAGAGCACTAGAACACTTAAGGCATCCTTATAGAACTACATCATGTCAGTGGGAATATTTATGCAACATCTACAATACATTTTCTTCATAATAAAGGGGCAGCAGCTGTAGTGAAGTGCTGCAAATCCTTCAATTACTTGCCCTGAACAATGTTAGGGCTCATGCACACAAACATGTTCCAGCCGTTCCCGTATTGCGGCCTGCAAACAGCGGGTCCGCAATAAAGGAGGACGGACAGTGTGCGCACCATATCACGGATGCAGACTCCTTCACTTGAATAGGTCCGCTATCCGGAAGATACAAAAGCGAAGGCACAGCACGGAAGCACTACGGAGCGCTTCTGTGGCGTTAGGTGCGTGCCTTTGCAACACAAAAAAAAAAAAGAACATGCTTTATTTTTCTGCGATGCAGACGAATTAAATGGGTCCGATTCTATCAGCACAGGCCACACAGACGGTGCCCGTGAATTTTGCCGTCCCTAATGCAAACGTTCGTGTGCATGAGCCCTTACTGTCTCTTTGTTTAAATTATTGGAGGGGTCCTGCTATAGTGATATGCCATAAAACTATAACCTAGAAATATCCCTTTAAAAAACTGTTTCAGTTCTGCTACTACATGTACAACAGATTCAACCGAACCTAAAAAACGCTGGGAGAAAAAAAATGAAAAGCAAAAATATCTTAGACCTGTTTTTGCATATTCTGTTCCAGAAAAAACATCAGAAGTCTAACGTTTCATACACCAGTCTTAATCCAAATTTATCAAGTGGTGCACGCTTCTTTATAAATTTGCCACATCTTTGCCTGTCAATATGGCAGGTATAGATTTGTGCTATTTACACCAATTTGGGATGTAAATGATAGTGCCAATAATTCCCCCAGCCCCTTCTGCCTAAATCCACGCACATTTTTCAACAGCTATAAAAGAAGTAAAAATTTGCAAATATTAGCGCAAATATGGCATGCTTCAATTCACAACTGTTATGTATCAGAGAAATTGGCTTAAATTATAAAAAAAAATTCCCTTACAATAGGTCTCCGGCCCTCCCCACTTTATGAACAAATACATTATCTGACTTTTCTTAATAAAACTGCCATAGAAAACTTCTCTTGCTCCTTACTAATCGTGCTAGAGGCACATTTTGGTAATTTTACAACACAAATTATTACATTACGAGGGAGAGTCATTTTTCATCATAAGATATATGTGATTTTCTAGTAAACAGATTACCTGCTACCTCAGGAAAATATTGATTTCTGATATTTGTTGGGTACTCAAAAAATATTGTGGCCAATTATAATTTGAATGGAAGAAACTGATGGTCGGCTGAAACGTCAAATGTGGTCCAATATATTCAAGGCCAAGCAAAGCAAAATAGTATTAATGGAAACGATACAATTTAATAAAAAGAGAGAGAAAAAAAAAAAAGGGATAAAAAAAAAAACATTGGGCTTAAAAAATAAACAAAAACGATGCATTCACAGATTGTAAAGCCACTGCAACTTCTTCAGGCATTCAACTGTTGTGGTAAATATTCAGACAGTAGTCATTTAGCAGCAATGATTCGGCAATAAATAACGACGCGTTGTGTCTCAGTCCTGCACGAGAATTGCAGCTACAGTCACATCGACAGCTGTAACCTACTGGCTCTAACAGCAGAGGAGACCTCAAAACCGACTGTACAAGCTTCGTCACACTGTGACAACAAATATATATATATACACATATATATATATATATTAAAAAAGAGGGGGGGGGGGGGGAAGGAAATCTGCAGGCCTGAAATAAACAACTCCACTGTCAGTAGGTCAAAGTTGACAAACAGTCCATAGTCCACCAGAAGTAAGAGTTGTCACCAAAGCTTCTGATCTTGGTATGAAACAGATCGTAAAAACTGCTTAAAAGAGCATGCTCTGTCTTCTGTTCTTGCCGTGCCCTACAAACAAGACGGAAAACACATTGTAACCAGACTGTGTATGAAGGAAAATTGTTTCAAATATTAGCTATTTTATCCAGCTAAGCTTAGTATTGTGTACAATGACATGGAGATCATTTTTGACAATGCCAGAGAGGAAGTCCAAAGGATGGACTGAAAAGGACTAAAAAAACTCTTGTTAAGTGAAGGTTAAGCAGGGGGGTTTGTCACTTTATGAATGGAAGTGGTTCTTGTATACATTTTGATGTAAGCTGGTTATCCTCTGATTCCGAGAAGTCAAATCTGTAATGTGTGCATCGGTTCCGGAAAAACGCAAGTGAACTGAAAGCATTTGAAGACGGATCCGTCTTCAAAATGCTTTCAGTGTTACTATGGCACCCAGGACGCTATTAAAGTCCTGGTTGCCATAGTAGTAGTGGGGAGCGGTATACTTACAGTCCGTGCGGCTCCCGGGGCGCTCCAGAATGACGTCAGAGCGCCCCATGCGCATGGATGACGTGCCATGTGATCACGTCATCCATGCGCGTGGGGCGCCCTGACGTCACTCTGAAGTGCCCTGGGAGCCGCACGGACGGTAAGTATGCTGCTCCCCCGCTACACTTTACCACTTTAGCGTCCCGGCAGCCATGGTAACCATTCAGAAAAAGCTAAACGTCGGATCCGGCAATGCGCCGAAATGACGTTTAGCTTAAGGCCGGATCCGGATTAATGCCTTTCAATGGGCATTAATTCCGGATCCGGTCTTGCGGCAAGTCTTCAGGATTTTTGGCCAGAGCAAAAAGCGTAGCATGCTGCGGTGTTTTCTCCTGCCAAAAAAGTTCCGGTCCTGAACTGAAGACATCCTGATGCATCCTGAACGGATTTCTCTCCATTCAGAATGCATTAGGATAAAACTGATCAGGATTCTTCCGGCATAGAGCCCCGACGACGGAACTCTATGCCGGAAGAAAAGAACGCAGGTGTGAAAGAGCCCTTAGTCTAGTTTCACACTACTAATAGTGACTGTTTGTTCAGTACTGTTTGCTAGTTTCTGGTGCAGTGGGTTGAGAAATCTCCCCCTTAGTGTGGTTTCATTAGTTTTTTTTTATTTTAACATTTTTTTTTTTATAGCCCCCTCAGAACCGCAGTTCTAATACACTGGGTCTCTCCCGAGAGACTCAGCATATTAGAATGAATGACTAGAATCCCCCATCGTCGCACTTGACCACGCCATCTAAAGGATTAAATGACTGCGATCGGCATTACTGCCAGTCACAGACTTAACCTGCAGGCCTCTGCTGTTTGAAACAGCAGATACCCGCCGGCTATGACGCCCGCTGCACGTGCGAGTGCAGGCCATGTTTAAAGACCCTCTCAGCACCGTACAGGTACAGTGCTGGGAGCCTAAGGCCCCTTTCACGCGAGCAAGTTTTCCACGCGGGTGCAATGCGTGACATGAACGCATAGCACCCGCACTGAATCCTGATCCATTCATTTCAATGGGTCTGTGTATATGAGTTTTTTTTTTTCACGCATTCGTTTTGCGTTGTGTGAAAAATGCTGCATGTTCTATATTCTGCAGTGCGGTTGCAATGCGTTTTTTACTGATGGTTGCTAAGAGATGTTGTTTGTAAATCTTCAGTTTACCAATCTCGTGAAAAAAGCATCAAAACACATTGCACCCGTGCGGAATAAACTGAACAACTGAACGCAATCCCACCACACAACAGACTGAACTTGCTTGCAAAATGGTGCGAGTGTCACTGAACGCATCTGGATCTAATCTAAATCGTTTTGTGTGAAAGAGGCCTAAGTCCACTTTCACACGAGCGTGACGGATTTGGTCCGGATGCGTTCAGTGAAACTCGCACCATTTTGCAAGCAAGTTCAGTCAGTTTTGTCTGCAATTTACAAACAACATCTCCTACCAACTATCAGTGAAAAACGCTGAATATAGAACATAATACGTTTTTTCACTCAACGCAGAACTGATGTATGAAAAAAAAAATGAAAAAGAAAACCGCTCATGTACACAGACCCATTGAAACAAATGCGTCAGGTTTCAGTGCGGGTGCAATGGGTTCACGTCACGTCACAAATTGCACCAGTGTAGGAAAACTCACTCGTGTGAGTAAAGTATTCAGACCCTTTGCTATGACACTTGAAATTTAGCTCTGGGCTCCTCCCATTCCTATATATCTGGGATCGGCAACCTTCAGCACTCCAACTATTGTGAAACTACAACTCCCAGCATGTTCCTTTCAATTCTGTGAAAGTTCAGAGAACAGCCAAGCATGTCTGCAACCTGACAGAGCTTGAGAGCATTTACAGAGAAGAATGGCAGAAATCCCAAATCCAGGTGTGCAAATCTTGTGTCATCATACCCTAGAAAACTGGAGGCGGTAATCGCTGCCAAAGATGCTTCAACTGAGTCTGAGTAAAGAGTCTGAATACTTTGATGCAAGATTTTAGTTTTTCCTTTTCAATAACTTAGCAAATTTTCCAAACATTTTGTTTTCACTTTCTGATTATGGGGTATTGAGTGCAGAATGATGGAGGAAAACCTATTTTTTTATTTTAATTTTAGCACAAGGCCAAAAAATGTAAATGTGAAAAAAGTGAAAGGGTCTGAAGTCATTCCGAATGCAATGCATGCTAAGCCGCATACCCGCTTCTGGATAGGAAGAATTCCGAAAACCAGGATCCTTCTGCAGCTGGATATCCTTAAGACTGAATATTGATATGTCTGAATGGTAAAAAAAAAATAAAACAGGTGCTCAGAAAATATGAAATAAACAATTGTACTATCTTATAACCTGCAGCCGAATATATTACAGTCCATTTTAAGCTTCATTGCGGAATGAAGTTTTTACCACAGGGCACTCCTTGGCAGTATTGTATGTGTATTTCTCAGGCAGTAAGCGCTCTAAGAACACTGCAGATGATTGGAAATAATCTACTGTGGGACAATTTTATGGATAGTCTGCAATGGCTGTAAGATGTATGGGTAAATTAGTTTGGATGTTATTACTGTACTGGCACTACTGCTGTCCTTAGCCTGAATTACAGTGACATGCATTTACAAAGTGGCACCACTTGGTAGGTATTTGTGAGACATTATGAAAACCTCTAAATGTAACTCAGAATTATATCTGTGTGAGGAGGTAAGTTCCAGACTGGACCAGTGTAATGATATGGATGTGTGTTTGATGCTGTATCACATAAAAGGTTGGTACTAGGGGGCAATGTATTACATGGCTTAACACCAGGATACAGAGGTTTCAGTAGTTGGTGACGGTACAGCCTCAGACTGGGTCACAGTCAACAGTGGGGTGCCAAAAGGGTCCCGTCACTAGAATGTTGGTGGTGCTGTGTAGCTCTGGCGTTAACTTCTGTTGAGTGTCAGAGTGGCTCCCTGGCTGTGACACTCTCCGCTGTGATTGGATCGCGGCACAGCCAGGGAGAAGGATACGCCCATTGAGAAACCCTGGCGTCTCCTCCTCCCTGTACCGTTGCTCAGTATTAGCATACTGAGTGGGAAAAATACAGGGGAACACAGCGGGGCGCAGGAGCGATATTTAAAATAATCAGGCAGGGTGGCAGCATTAGCGGGGTGTACCCCGCAAGTAAAGGTATTTATCTCAATTAATAAAAATCCATGAAAGGTCCTCTTTCACATCAACATGGACATTAATTGTTTACTGTAAGAGCAGTGAGGTTCCGGAACTCTGCCAGAGTATGTTGTGATGGCTGATTCTTTGTAGGGCTCAGATGGCTTTCTTGACGGTAAAATCATTACAGGTTACAGGCACTAGATTTGTAAAGATGGGGCATTAACCTACTGATTTACTCTGGTTTTTACAATTGAAGTAGGGAAGGAATTTTTCATCCTTAAAGGGGTTCTGCAGGAATGGGATAATAATGTCATCCATCAACCTGTCCTAGAAGTGACTAAGATTAGTTGTCTTCACTTCTACAGCCGCTTAGGGATGTGGAACATGCTTGCTATACAGGTTGCTGGAGCCCTTTAATATGGGGCAATTGGCACCTTCATCATAGGATCATAGTTTTTTTTTTTTTTCCTCTGGATCAGTATAGCAGGATTACAGATTGGACTTGCTCTTTTTCCTGCCTTACCAACTATGTAGCTATAACACAAATACAGGTAGATTACACACTTTTCTAGCTAGTTGCAACTTTGGTAGAACGTAAATTAGAAATGTTGGGATAATTACTTTCTAGTAAGCTATGTATTTTTGTTCCCAGACTTCGGAAGTAAGCATGTTTCATAGCGTCTTCTGCTGAAATCCTCTTCTTAGACTCATACTGTAAGATAAAGAACAATGTTATGTTAGGACCTCGCATTGCACACTGCGAATATACAGGGGCAGGTGGCAGAACAATACATCACTGACAGCGATATACCTGCAAAGTGAAACGACATTCAGAACTGCTCTCTCTCAGGACCAATATTGCAACCCAATTAAGCATCCATAAAATCTGTCTTTACAGTAAACCATATTCATGTTCCTTCTGCAGCTTTCACATATCTAGCAAACAGTCAGCACCTTCGGCTGGGTTCACATGACTTTCTGAGCCTTCTGCCAGAACTGTACATCTGGAGGGCTTGCAAAGAGGTATCTCTCAAGAAAAGAGAACCACATTGCTGGTGCCACCTTGTAGAAGTGGCTCTCTAAAAGTCAGACATTTTAAAAAGCCATGGGACATAACTAGGGAAAATAGCCAGGCCAAATATCCATCCGTAGATAGCCGTTTCACAGGGTGCTTGCCCTTGTTAGTACAGATTGATGGATATTAAGCTGGCTTTATTTTCCCTTGCCATATGACTGACTGACTCAGAGAACCAGCTCCAGAAACCTCTCTGCATATTAATTTCCCATGGAGCATTGCTTATAAGTATCCATACTTCAAGGGGACCTAGCACCCTGTCTGGAGGAGATGGGCTCAGTTCACATGACTGTTTACTTTTCTGTTCTTTTGATCTGCCAGAAGAACAGAAAAATAAAAGGAAAAAAATTGATCCTGTAAAGAAAAACATATCCTGAGAAGCAGTTATTTGCATGCAGAACTGAAAAATAAACGGTGATGTGAACTTACCCTTAAAAGGGTTTTCCAAGATGTAAATACTGATGACCTATGTTCTGCATAGGTCATTAATGTCTGATCGGTGGGGGTCTCACACTCTGTACCCCTGCCAATCAGCACCAACACTCCTGTGAGCGCCGCAGCCTTCTCCATGCTCACCAAACACAGCGCTGTACACTGTATAGTGGCTGTGCTTGGTATTGCAGCTCAGCTCATTCACTTCTATACGGCAGAGCTGTGCCTAGGCCATGTGACCGATAAATGTGTTGTCATTCAACACTGCAAGAGCGGCTGCCTTCTTAAAAAGCTGATCGGCGAGGGTCCTAGTTGTTGTAGCTATTGGGGCTGGACGGCAACGCTGTAGCTTCTGGCAATGCCAGAATACAAGGAGATCCGGCAGGCTGTTCCCTGTGTGAGACTAGCCTAACAAGTTTGTGCAAGACTTCATGTTTGAACACAAAATATGGTACTATGCACATCGCGCCACTGAGTTCTGCACAGTACCTTTTTTATACTGTACGTTATTCTGTAATGTCATACAAGATGCATGTGCACGCAAACAGAAAATTACCCACCTGAAGAAACTTTATTAACAGCTCAATTCCTTCAGAGTCTAACCTGAAATAGATACATTGAGCTTGTTAGAATATAATGTACACAACATAAGAACATAGGGGGTCATTTATTAGACAGAAATACGCCATTGAGCCGCAATCTGCAACTATTCCCTGCTCACGCCAGGTCTAAAAACAAATGGGCACGCCTGAGGAGATCTACCTGGGTCCACGCTATGGACACTCTGGTCCGGATGGAAGAGCTGAGAGCTGAGGCCCACAATCAGGCGCGTCCATACTCGCAAACATGGGACCCTTGGCTGCAATTCAGAAGCTCTCCTCGATGTCACACTTGGCTAGAAACTGGTTGTTGTATCTGGTGAAGTTCAGGTTTCTTTTCTTCACATACCCTCGCCCCCCCCCCCCCTCCCCTGTATCTCCTTACCCCCTGTTTTTCAGCCCTTGTCGTGGTCTTATTTGTTCGGATTCGTCACACTTATTGGCATATTTATGATAGTCATGTTTCCTTCATAATTGGGCTCAGGCCATATTGCCCTTTTCCTCACTTGCGTGACTTTGTAACTCCTTTTCATTTTTGCTTCAATAAATATGATTGAACCATAAAAACAAATGGGCACGACATGGGTGGGCATTCAAGCCTGATTTAGGCATAGAAAATTGCCTAAATGTAAGACAACTTGGAAGCTGCCTTACATTTAGGCTGGCGCTGAATGCGCCAAAGTTATGTAGAGGCCGGCGCCTCCCATAACTCCAGCTGATCCACAGCCAAATATAGGGGTTAACACCAGTGTCTTAAACGCTGGTCTTCATAAAAGACCCCCATAATGTTATAATACTGGGAAAAAAATGAGAAATGACTCCTGCAAATACGTCTTGTGACAGAACTTCATGTCACTTCAGGAATATTGTCACATTGCCAGCAGCTATACAGTATGATTTCATGACACGTGTTGGATATCAATTCAGTGTAATAGAAGCATTATTAAATATGTGGAAAGACTAAATATTTTCTTAAGCTTCTGCCACTTGAATGAAAATCAGACAGGTAAAAATGTTTTTCAGTTGCTTGTTATTGCCTATAGCTGAATAGTAATGGGCCACAGATTCTGCATGGCTATATTTACCCATGCAGATAGCCATGGTCTTCTGTGCCTAGAAGGGGCAAGGGGGAACAAACCCTTTATATAAGATTTTTCTGCCATGTCAAAATGACATATGAAAGCATGCTTTTCGTACAGGCAATGCACTTGTAAATAGATAAATAATTCAGACTAGGCTATGTTCACACTGCCATTTGAGGTTCCGTTAAAAGTCCCTGTTGGCAGTTGTGTAATTTTTGACAGGTGGCATAAGTGGTTTGCCAACCATTGTCTCTCCTCCCTAGCTGAAGACGGGCTCATAGCTTAGTTAATGAACTAAGCCAGTCAGCCCCCTTCTTATACATCACCAACACAAAGACGTGGAGCTTCCTGGACTGGGACAGAGGGGGTGCAGTTTAAAAAATATAGTCCACTTGCGAAAACATCCAACCAACCTTTTACGTGGATTCCACCCTTTAAGCTTTAATACCAAAAAACAGAAAAGCTGTTAAATATTTCTGTGATCATTTTTTCCTAGCCTGAAGGCCTTCTAATGTGATGTAAATTTAAGAACTTTTATACGGTCAGTTTCATAATCTTGTTGTTCTGAAGAACATGATCACCTGAAATGCACGGTTTGTTTTGTTTTGTTTTTGGACAGAAATGTATTAATTTCACAACTGCAGCCTACTGCTACAAAGAATGATTCAATACCTCGGAGCATGATTGATTAGAGGCTGAGGTTTGTACTTGGGGAAATTGTAGTTCCGAAACTCATCATTAGAAGAAACTCCAGACCAGGTTTCTTCAGTTGGAGTGCCTGAAAAACATAGCAAGTAAAAAAAGGTAAAAAGCCAAGATAAACTATTATTATTTCTTATATATTGTCAAACTGGTGTCAAAATACCTGTAGATTTTTCATCATGAATACTCTGCATCCCTCACAATCTAAGTCCCCTATCAGTATATCTTTGGAGTGTGGGAGGAAACCCACGTAAACACGGGGAGAACATACAAACTCCATGCAGATATTGTCCTTGGTCGGATTCGAACCTAGGACCCCAGTGCTAACCACTGAGCCACCCTGCTGCATGAAGATGCCTAAAATAATATATGCAATATAGTATAAAAACACATGCCATCCTGTGTGCTAGATGACTGACTAATTGCAATACAATTTTAGGGACATATTCACAAGTGAAATATATATGCATGTTTTGGTACAGATTACTGCAACACAACATAATGCATGTGAATGGGGTTTAGAAAACTCAACTACAGGCAGTGCAGAGTATGCGGCGGTCCATCCTGCTACAGATGTACATTTAGCTGTAAATTGTATATACTATGGTCAAAGGAGAAATCTGCATGCAATCCAGCACATAGGGGGTAAATTAGAACCGGCTTAGTTGCTCATAGCAACCAGATTCCACCTTTCATTTTAGACAACTCTTTTTGGAAAATTAGAGGAATCTGATTCTACCCAGTTCTACTTTACACTCGTTTGATAAATGACCCCCATAGGGATTACATTTAGATTTCACTATGGTGCAAGGTCAACATACTATATGGTCATCATGATGCAATTCTACTAGTAACCATAGAACTCTGCTGCATCAAGTCACATTTTCTTCAGTACGTATGTGGCAATTAACTGGCAATCTTCTATTTCAGTCTTTGTACTTAATTATTCTAAAAATTCCATGCACTGAAGTCCTAGACAGACTGCGGTAGGTACAATCAGGCTGAGCTGCAGTGCAAAAGATTGGGAAGGAAGAGTACCTTAGGCTCCTACAATAGAAGTATATTCGCAGGTCATAGCTACGACAAGCTGCTAACAGGGAAGCAGTACTAATAGGAAGAAATTACAAATATAGCATTTTTAAGTCCCAAATAAGGAGTCACTAGACTCTTATACTGAAAAGGATCCTAAATATTAGACTCCTGCAAATGTCCCCCTAATCTACGCAAGACTGGGAAGGTTAGGGGAGCAGGCATGGTGCCAAAGGACTCGTCTGTCATGAGTGCTACTGGTTCAGCCCAGAGCTCCGTCTCTTGGGTGCCCACTAGCATGTGACGGAGATCTGATTGACCAGCAGAACTGACAGGCATAAAGACGACATGTCAAACTTCTGGTGCTTCGAGGACTGGAAGTGGCTGAGATGACAGGTGAGAGGTTTTTTTTTTTTTCTTTAAACTTTAGCACCTGGCCCGGCACCCTAAATCCGGTTTGCTAGTCTTGCAGAACCCCTTAAAGGTAGCCATACATGATATAATACTGTAACTGTTAAATAAAGAGAAATGAACAGCCCTCAGCTCCACAACAAATAGGTATGGACTCAAACCACCTTTTCAGCAACAAGATTGAGATGAATAGATGGCATTTATATAAAGATTAACACCCATGTCTCAGACTGGGGAATCTATGATGGCATGATAAGGCTGCAGGAAGAATGTATGGAGACACTAGACACTATTTCAGTATCAGCATCTGATGGCATATGGCCTGCCTTCATCTTTCAGCAATATCCTCTTGGATAAAAAGGTCTTTTTTTCTGATGATTGATCCTTAAAGGCCAACTTTGAAATGAAGACCATTACTATTCTTGGCAAGGAACACATTATAAAATGCATTTAACCCCATGCAATGACACAAGAGAAGAACTCAGAGGAGGAAGATAAGTAAATGCACTTTCCCCTCTTAAGAATGGTGATATTTACCTAGTAGTCTGAAAATTAAGTGAAGCTCATCTTCTACTGTAGAACCCGGAAAAAGAGGTCTTCCTGAAGCCATTTCGAAAAATATACAACCAACACCCCTTGTAAGAAAGAATCCACACAATAAATATTTATCCAAAGCATTTAAAAGACAAAATATACATCAAAGCAAATAATTAAAAGACTTTGTGAATGACAGAAATTAAGATACTGCTAAGGCCTCATGCAAACGACTGTTGTGTGTTTTGCGGTCCGCAAATTGCAGATGAGCAAAACACGGATGGCGTCCGTGTGCATTCCGCGATTTGCAGATCGGCAAGGACAGCCTATAATATAACTGCCTATTCTTGTCAGCAAAACAGATAAGAATAGGACAGGTTATATTTTTTTTGCGGACTACGGAACAGAGCAACGGATGCAGACAGCACACGGAGTGCTGTCCGCATCATTTGCGGCCCCATTGAAGTGAATGGGTTTGCATCCAAGCCGCAAATACTGCGGCTCGGATGCGGACCAAAACAACGGTCGTGTGCATGAGGCCTAACTCAGATTCTACATGTAAACTAGGCAGCTATTGGCAAATTGGACAAATTGTGTCCCCCAACTTCATGTGTAAAATAAATTCACTCAGGAAACTTTCACACTGTGTTTTCCAGTGTACATTGGCCATATGCCCTTGGAAAATTCTAGATGCATACGTCAAATGTATCTACAGGCTCCCAATTCACCCAATAGAGGCCAAAAAGATACAACACTAAGAAGTACACAGTTGCAGAACTGCTACAGGAAAATAATGACAGCATACTGTCTGATACTTTCGGATAACTAACCAGCTCAAACAAAAGGAAGTGGTTATGTTTAAGCAGCCACAATGTATAATTGCTTAAAGCAACACCTGCTGTTACCATTTGCAAGCAACTCCCTTAAAAAAAAAAAAAAAATGGAACACACTCCTGTATTCTAAATAATAGTAGCGTAAAGAGTGCACAAATAAGTGTCACACACAATATTGCCATGGGGCACACATACAGTAAAGCTGTAAATGTGATAACAAGCGTATCAAATTGTATAACCTAGAGCACAGATACTAGACTCCTAGATTAGTCAGAATTAGGGATCGACCGATATTGATTTTTTAGGGCCGATACCGATAATTTGTGAACTTTCAGGCCGATAGCCGATAATTTATACCGATATTCTGGGAATTTTCATTTAAAAAAAAAAATAAAAAAATCCCACAAATCTGCTGAAAATTAATGTTTATTGTTAATGTGTTTTTTTTTTGTAAATCTTTCTTTTTCATTTATATTTAATATTTTGGTGTTTTTATTTTTATAACTTTTTTTTTTTTTAACTAACTTTTAGCCCCCTTAGGGACTAGAACCCTTGTCCTATTCACCCTGATAGAGATCTATCAGGGTGAATAGGAGCTCACGCTGTCCCTGCTGCTGTGTGCTTTGTGCACACAGCAGCATGGAGCTTATCATGGCAGCCAGGGCTTCAATAGCGTCCTGGCTGCCATGGTAACCGATCGGAGCCCCAGCCTTACACTGCTGGGGCTCCGATCGGAGGAGCAGGGGAGAGGGGATCCTGTGGGGGGGGGGGGGGGGGCGCACTGCGACATTGGCTGGGGGGCCCTATGCGCCACCACTGCTTAATACTGGGGGGGAGGGGGGGGGCGCACTGCGCCACCAATGTCTAATACTGGGGGGCTTGGGGGGGGGCGCACTGCACCACCAATGAAGCTTAATCTCTAATTTATTCATATACAGGAGGCGGGAGCTGGCTGCGCAGTATCACATAGCCGGCTCCCGACTTCTATGAGCAGTAGCTGCGATCCGCGGCACCTGAGGAGTTAACTACTGCAGATCGCAGCTACTGCTCATAGAGGTCGGGAGCCGGCTATGTGATACTGCGCAGCCAGCTCCCGCCTCCTGTATATGAATAAATGAGAGATTAAGCTTCATTGGTGGCGCAGTGGCCATAGCTCCTCCCCTCCTCTTGTCCCCTGTCCTTTCATTGGCGGCAGCGGCATCACAGGGGGAGGAGACACTGCTCCTTCTCCCCTGTGCTGCTGCCAAGGGAACACAGAGCGCTGTCAGCAGCGCGATCTGTGTTCCCCATACGCTATCGGAATATCGGCAAAATAAATGCCGATACCGATAGCGTTCAAAATCCTGAATATCAAAATCCGATAATCGGTCGATCCCTAGTCAGAATCATACAGCGAGAAAACATCCAAACTAAAAACAAAAATAATTCAGTCATACACAAATAAAAGCTCAGCATAGTATATACTGTATATAAAAAGACAATATAGAAAGATTAAAAATTACAGGTCTACCAATTATTAATGTGAGAAACAGCATGCCACACCATTAACGTAATGTGCGCAAGTCAATAATCGTTGGTTGCATCTGTACAGTGCCAATATATCAACGTCATATATAGTGCTGCAAAGTATGTGCTAACTATACTACTGAAGAACATTCATCCTTACTTGGACTTCCAGGACCAGTTACACACTTGCTCTATAGTCCAGACTCACAACCATGTGCATACAGTCATTTTCACTTTTCTCCCTACAGTATCAGCTTCTACTAGAAGAATTCCATATCCAAAAGCATATCCTCCCCAGAAAACATCCATCCAGGTTTCATCCCTCCTGTAGGACGAGGGCAGACTACCACAAGTAGGATCATAGACTAATCAGGGTTCCTGCCTACACTGTCTTTTGTATTTGTTACCATGTGTTAAAAATTGTGAACTGTGTCATGATCTCTACAGCAGCGCCGCTATTATCTATTATCCTTGGGCGCTGCTCCGTTCTCCCGTTATGTCCTCCGGTATCTTCGCTCAGTAGGTTATAGTAGGGGGAGACTTAGGACTCTTGGTTATAGTAGGAGGAGACTGCCCTTGTTCGCCTGGGCGTCTTCTTCCACTAGGCTGCAGTTCTGGCCAATCACAGCGCAGAGCTCACAGCCAGGGAGTTTTTTCTCCCAGGCTGTAAGCTCTGCACTGCGATTGGCCAGCACTGCAGCCTGGGAGGAGGAGACGCCCAGGATAACAAGGGCAGTCTCCTCCTACTATAACCAAGTGACCGAAGATACCGGAGGGCATAGCGGGAGAACGGAGCGGCGCCCGGGGATAATAGTAAGTGCAGTGAGATCCCTGGGTGCCGCTGTACATAACATGATACTTAGTTCACAATTTTTTGCCAGATGAAAGGTCCTCTTTAAAGCTTAAAGAACATTTAGCATAAAGGAATCCATGATTTGGATCCAGGAATCTAGTTGGCACAAGACAATTCTGATGAAATCTATGCATTCTTCAGGTTTTTGTGTGTCAAAAGCATTTACAATTCTCCATAAACCCTGTGCAGTGAAAGGGTTAATTCACGAAAGTCAGCATGAATAACCATACTTACCACATGTCAATTTGTGTTGAATATTCAGAAGATCCAAGGAGGACATCGGGAGGCCTGTACCATAACGTTACCACTTCATTTGAGTAGGTTTTTGTTGGAACAGACTTGGCTCTCGCTAAACCTTTATTTGAAGGGAAAAGAAAGTTAAACAGAAAGAGCAAAAAACTAAAACTAAAATGAATGCAATTTCTACAAAATAATCAGTAAGACTCAAGAGAATCATTCAGCAGTAGCAGTCCTCTGGTGTAAACCTGTTTACTACTCCATTTAGAGTTGTTGCGATACCAAATTTTTTATTCGATTTCAATACCATAAAAAAAAGTATTGCGATACTAGATACCGCACACAAAAAAAAAAAAAAAAAAAAAAAAAAACACACAAAAAAAGCCACGTGCATGCCGCATTTAAAAAAATGGCAAATCGCGCATTATTTATTTTTTTCTGTTCTGGCGTTCACCGCATAATTTTTATTTTATTTTAATAGTTTGGACTTTTCGGACGTGGCCATATGCAATATGTTTATATATTTTATATGCGAAATTGGGAAAGGGGGCGATTTATACTTGGTGTGTTTTTTTTTTTCAGTTTATTTAATAACTATTCCCCCCCTTAGGGGCTAGAACCTTGGATCTTTTGATCCCAGACTTCACACTCTCCCTGCTGCCTAGTGCATACAGCAGCAGGGAGCTGACCATGGCAGCCAGGGCTTCAGTAGCAGTGTCCTGGCTGCCATGGTAACCGATCGGAGCCCCAGGATTACACTGCTGGGGCTCCGATCAAAAGCTGACACTGCCACCAATGAGGGGACCCTGTGGCCACTGCCACTAATGATTTTAATACTGGGGGGGGTTGAGAGGGGCCGGCGCACTGCGCCACCAATGATAATTAACCTTTAATACAGGAAGCAGGTACTGGCAGCAGATCAGCGGCAGTTAACCCCTCAGGTGCCGCACCTGAGGGGTTAACTGCCGCTGATTGCAGCTCCCTGTCGGAGGCAGGGTGCCGGCTATGCGATTCTGCTGCCAGCGATCTCCCTGCACTTACTATTATTCCTGGGCACCGCTCCGTTCGCCCGTTGTGCGCCCATTACTGTCCCCCGCTCTGTATGCTAATTACTACTATCAGAGCAAAGGGGAGGAGACATCAGCTTCTCCCCTGGGCTTTCCTTTTGGCAGAATGGAGACTGAACTGATGCAAACTGATGCATTCTGAGTGGATCTGTTTCCATTCAGAATGCATTAGGGCAAAACTGATCTGTTTTGGACTGCTTGTGAGAGCCTTTAATGGATCTGACAAACTGAAAGCCAAATCGCTAGTGTGAAAGTAGCCTTATTTTGGAGTGACAATCAGATGCTGGTCACTACTGGTGGCTACTCCAATGCTGAGGAGGATTCTTGCCTTAGTTGCAATGTGGGAGTGAGGAGAATTTTTAACATTTAGTACGACAATACACGTAGAATCTTGTCAAGCCGATGAATAATAAGGCTGACATCCACCAATGTCTATTCCCTTATAGCACCCTCTACACCTTTATCACATAGTTTTATTTTAGTGCCCCGATGCATTTAAAGTTAAAATGAAGCAACTTTGCCAAAGTACTTAGTTATAAAAACGTATTTTGAGTTGCTTGTACAGATCCTATGCAGACATATGTCTCCATGGTAACAGACAACAAGAAAACCCTGTATAGTGTGACTCTGCAGTCATACTCCCCTTCCAACTTTATGTTACGATACATATGGCGAATTAGGAAGACTTAGAGGACAGACGGACGAGTGGGTGACCGCAGAATAAAATTACCCAGGGGTATCTGCCTGTTGCCATGGAGACACAGGTCTGCATAGGTGCTGTAAAAACAAAATGATAGGAACATTTTAATTAAAAGGGTTGGCTTACTTCAGCAAATGGCATTTATCACTTAGACAAATTCAATATAAGGCCCTTACTAATGTATTGTAATTGTCCATATTGCTTCTTTGCTGGCTGAATTCATTTTTCCATCACATTATACAGTGCTTGTATCCAGGGGCTATGACCACCCTGCAATCCAACAGCAATGGCTGTGCTTGTACACTATAGGAAAAAGTGACACCACACAGACCAGCCCTTTTTCCTATAGTGTGCAAGCACGGCCACCACTGATGGATTGTAGGGTGGTCGTAACCATGGAAACAAAAAGTGTATAATAAAATGAATGAAGCCAGAAAATGAGACAATATGGTCAATAACAATACATTAGTAAGTGCCTTGTATTAACTTCCCCTACATGATAAATGGCATTTGCTGAAGTGAGAAAACTTTAGATGCACTGGGACAATAAAAATTGGTTGCGAAGGTGTACATTATGTTACCCATTTTGGTCAACATACTCATTACCTTGTTGGCTTCAACTTTTCTCTTTTAGTTTTAGAAAGATGTAGCAGGTTAGCAAAAGTCAGTTAAAGAGGACCTTTCACCGATTATGACACTGTGAACTAAGAATACAGACATGGAGAGCGGTGCCCGGGGATCTCACTGCACTTACTATTATCCCTGGGCGCCGCTCCGTTCTCCTGCTATGCCCTCCGGTATCTCCGGCCACTAAGTTATAGTAGGCGGAGATTTCAGTCACTAAGTTATGGTAGGCGGAGTCTGCCCTTGTTCTGCTGTAGCACTGGCCAATCGCAGCGCAGAGCTCACAGCCTGGGAGGTTATTTTCTCCCAGGCTGTGAGCTCTGTGCTGCGATTGGCCAGCGCTACAGCAGAAAAAGGGCAGACTCCGCCTACCATAACTTAGTGACCGAAGATACCGAAGGGCATAGCAGGAGAACGGAGCGGCGACCAGGGATAATAGTAAGTGCAGTGAGATCCCCGGGCGCCGCTCTACATGTCTGTATACTTAGTTCTCAAAGTCAGGATCGGTGAAAGGTCCTCTTTAATATCTTTCATGTCTGCAACAAAATCCATTAGGCTAATTTCAGACAAGTGTGTCCTCTGCAGAAATCACGTTCAGTGTGTCAGCGGGGTTTCCCCTTATGGACACTACTCATTTCTCAGGAAAGCATGGCATTATAATGATTTATAATGCTGTGTGTCTCTGCCTGACCGTACTTCTACAGAATTATATTGACAAAATGCTGTAAGTGTAATACTGTAGAGGTAAGGTCATGCAGAGACCCACAGCATTATAAATCATTATATTGCAATGCACTCCTGAGAAATGAGAAGTGTCCATAACGGGGAATCACGCCAACACAGCATGATTTCTGCACAGGACACGCTAGTCCGAAAGAGGCCTTAGCAGGAACTTGTGCAGTTTTCAGGAGTAGGTGGATATAGTAGAAGTACTATTAGTATTATAGAGAACCCATAGTCACAGATGGTAAACACGGGCAGAACCATTTCTACCACTTTTATGAGTATCCACTTTGTGGCGTTGGCGACACCCCCATATCATGTGATCTCTGCATTTCCCTTAGAAACCGAGTCAAATGGAATTCACATGTGGTCGAGCATTTCACCAACCTTCAGTGGTCCAGAATATATAGATTTACGCGGGGACTGTCAAAGTCCAGCTATGCGGATATCACACATTTCTTGATACATAGGTTGTACTATTCCCCAGAAAAACGGTCAAAATTTTAGGAAAGTAGAAACAATATCTGTAATATCCATGTTATAAATTAGGAGCAGATCTTAAAGGGAACCTGTCACAGGAATTTTCTGTATAGAGCTGAGGACATGGGTTGCTAGATGGCCGCTAGTACATCTGCAATATCCAGTCCCCATAGCTCTGTGTGCTTTTATTGTGTAGAAAAACTGATTTGATACATATGCAAATTAACCTGAGATGAGTCAGAGCTTGAAAAGATGACTCTTCTCGGGTCACACAAGTAAGATATGACTCTCTTGTGTTAATTTGCATATGTATCAAATTGTATTTTTTAAACAGTAAAAGCACACAGAGCTATGGGGAATGGATATTGCGGATGTGCTGGTGGCAATCTAGCAACCCATGTGCTCAGCTCTATACCCAAAATCCCGGTGACAGGTTACCTTTAAGCTTATGTTTTAGAACATCGAAAAGCCTTCTGGAACGAGATAAAATGTACAGGGTGCTGCACAATTTCAGAATTCCTAGATGCCATTGTTCATGTATTGGGAGACTATATTATGTTAAAGAGAACCCATCAAGTGATATTTGCTACCCTACCTGGCTTCAGGGTATAGTAGACAGAAAGAAGCTCAGTTTTGTGATAGAAGGAGAGAAGCTGAGCTCTGGGATAATACATTTATATGATTTGGAGCAGGATATCTGAGTAAATTCTGAAAAGACGCCTAGGAGAGACAGAAAGAGTTCTGATTACCCAGGCCATATACAGTGATTTACAAGCTTCAGTGTACAGACTGATGCAGAAAAAGCCAATCACTGCTGTAGATGTGGTCCTGTCGGGATTTAGGGTACCTGCAGATTTATGTGGATTGCGCTTGTTTTTTCCGTGCAGACTCTTGAGCGGAAAACTGCAGTGTATCACAATACCAGCAAACTGTATGAGATACACATGTACACTTTGCCTTTTTGTCTTCTATGTGGAAATTAACCTGCCATGTGGATTTGGAAATCCACAGCACGTCAACAGTTTCCACTCTTTTTGGTGGGGATCGGAGATAAAAAAAAAAATAAAAAAATAAAAATAAAAATAGCATCAAAATTCGCAAGTAACACATGTGGATTTTGATGCTAATTTGGTGCAGAAACTAATAGAAATCCGCACGCAAATTTGTGCGGCGTTTCTGCACCCGTCTGCAGGTAGCCTTACTCTGCTTTCTACTCCAAATCAGCTAAACCTATAATATCCCAGAGCTCAGCTTCTCTCCCTCCAAACACTCTCAGGGCAGACAGCTTCAGAAATCGCATGGGCCATATTTATCGTAAAGATACACCACTTTTATGGTGTGAAAAAAAGTCGCAAGCTACACGTTTTGGAGTTCCAGGAGTTTTGGAAAATATGTTTAGATCAAATGTCAGTCTAAGTATGTGATAGCTTGGTTCGTAATTTTTTTTCCCCCCAATGAGGAGAGGGAATGGTGTAGGGTGGAAAGGATAGCAAGATCTTGATAATTAGACATATTTTATTCTTTTGAAACATGAACGTCTGTCCTGAGGAGGTAAATAAATAGAATTTAAACGTGCAGGGGTCTATTTTTGGAAAAAGCCTTGTGAGGGGTATTTTTAATTCATGTACATTAGAAATCTGTACGATTCCTTATAAGACAAAGTGGAATACCCTTTACATTTTCAAGACTTTGCCATAGATGGAAGGTATTTGTCAATTTATACTAACTTGCTGCCCTTTTTCAAAGTCATTCACTTTCCATAGAGCAAAGGATAGTGCACGCTTCATTTCAGCAAATCATTTTCAACAACTGTCATTAGTGTTATGTAACCAAAGCTTTTTGTCTGCAATTTAAAATTATCCATGTTCAAGTCAATCAACTGCGATAATATGTATGATCACAGTCCATTTCATACTCCTTGTTTAGACAGTAAGCAACCCCCCCAGCATCGGTGTATGTTAAAATGAAGCTTGCCTGAAAGCTTACTGACTCGCACGCTAGACCAAAGAATACATTAAATGAGCATCTTAAGCATCTTCTGTTCACAGATGTTCAGATAATGACTGGACTTAGAGCAAAAGAAAAGGACAAAGAAAAACAAATCTTCAAACTGAGTCGAGGGAGTAAGGGCCAGGCATTGCAATCAACTCACAAAAGGAAGTCTGATATTCGAAGCAGTTTCTAGCAGAAGAAAAATTCTTAAACCTACACCTGGTGTATGTATGGTCACTTGCTTCCATGTGTCCTCCCTTGGTACTAATTCCTTGGTGGAATCAGTCTCCTTCCCCCTCTGGCAGATTACAATATAGCCCCCTCTTATTTACTTACTACCCCTGAAGGAGTTTTCTCAGTTATATTGTCAAGAGTGTGTACACAAGGCAATGCCAACAGACATGACAGAGAGCCATGTAACCAACTTACCAAAATCTGCAAGCTTCAACTCCCCCTTTTCATTAATGAGGAGGTTCTGTGGCTTCAAGTCCCGGTGAAGAACTTTCCTTTTGTGACAATAAGCTAAGCCTCTTAAAATCTGATATAAGAATATCTGTAGGAAAACAGAAGCAAGTCTGATTAGGTTTTATTTCCACCATTGTAAGGACTTAACCTGTATGGCACAACCTGCTGTACTCTGTACCCTATGCTTCTAGTCAGAACTATTTAAAGAGGACCTGTCAGCCTCTCCTGACAGGTCTGTTGTACGATCTACTGTGACTATGTTGTGCCATTCCTTTATTATTCCTGCTAAAAGTTATAAATAAATTGCTAGCAATTTGCAAAAAAAATCCAGATGGGTGTTACCAGTTGATGGTGTGACACATACAGTACTACCCAGTGACACTGACAGCATTGATGGGACAATGTCTTTATATAGTACAAAGCTGAAAGGGGGGAAAATGATCGGATGCTAGGTGCCACCAAGGATCAATATATTTAAACTGTCAAGATAAGAATTGCTTTAAAATGGACAGGAAGGAACATTTCTTAAAATGTCTAAATACATGATACAACTAGAAGGTACAGTGGATATAAAAAGTCTACACACCCCTGTTAAAATGTCAGGTTTCCGTGATGTAAAAAAAAATGAGACAAAGATAAATCATTTCAGAACTTTTTCTACCTTTAATGTGACCTATAAACTGTACCACTCAATTGAAAAACAAACTGAAATCTTTTAGGTGGAAGGAAGAAAAAAATAATATAAAAATAAAATAAATATGGTTGCACAAGTGCAGGGCTCCAGATGGCAACCAAAATGGTCGCCAATGCGACTTAGAATTTACAAATGGCGACAAGACTTTTTAGTCTTGTCGCCATTTGCGACTAGACCCTCCGCGGCAGCTCTGCAGTAGAACAGCGACGGGCACAGGAGCTGATAGTTCTCTGCCCCGCCGCCGCCAATGTTCTTCTCGGTCTGAGTCAGCTCGGTCACAGCACACAACAGCAGAGCCGCTGGCAGCAGGGAGGGGAGGGGCTCGGGAGGAGTGTAATATGATCCTAGAGTGGAAGCTGCTTCTGCCAGCCCCTCCCCTCCCCGCCCACCAACCAAATCAGAGCTGAGGCAAGGCGAGCACTAGCAGCTCTGAGTCACTGACAAGTACAGGGAGAAAGAATCAAATGAGTCACAGGTGAAAAGAACTAAAGATCCGACTTAGTGACTCATTCGATTCTTTCTTAGACTCCCTGTACAGTGTGCCCCCCCCCCCCCCCAACACCCCAGTATAAGAAACATTGGTGGCACAGGGTGCCCCCCCCCCCAACACCCCAGTATAAGAAACATTGGTGGCACAGTGTGCCCCCCCCCCCCCCCAACACCCCAGTATAAGAAACATTGGTGGCACAGTGTGCCCCCCCCCCCCCCCCCAACACCCCAGTATAAGAAACATTGGTGGCTCAGTGGGAAGTGCCAATGAGGGTTAAAAAATAATTTAAAAAAGATTAACTCACCTCCTCCAGTTGATCGCGTAGATGCCGGTCTCCTGTTCTTTCTTCAGGACCTGTGGTGAGGTCACTGAGCTCATCACATGGTCCATTACCATGGTGATGAATCATGTGATGTATCATGTGAGGAGCACAGTGATGTCACCACAGGACCTTTGAAAGGTCCCGAAGAAAGAACAGGAGACTATCAATTGGAGGAGGTGTTAATTTTTTATTTTATTTTTTAACCCTCATTGGCACTGCCCACTGCGCCACCAATGTTCATTATATTGAGGGGGGGGGGGGGCGCACCGATGCTTATTAAACTGGGGTGTTGGGGGGGTGCGCACTGCGCCACCAATGTTTATTATATTGAGGGGGGCACACTGCGCCACCAATGTTTATTATATTGAGGGGGGCACACTGCGCCACCAATGTTTATTATACTGGGGTGTTGGGGTGCACTGCGCCACCAATGTTTCTTATATTGGGGGGGCGCACTGCGCCACCAATGTTAATTATATTGACCTTCTACTATGCATTCTGTATTAAGAATGCTATTATTTTCCCTTAGAACCATGTTCTAAGGGAAAATAATACAGAGAATAGACTTTCATCCTAGCAACCATGAGTGAAAATCGCACCGCATCCGCACTTGCTTGCGGATGCTTGCAATTTTCACGCAGCCCCATTAGCTTCTATGGGGCCTGCGTTGCGTGAAAAACGCACAACATAGAGCATGCTGCGATTTTCACGCAACGCACAAGTGATGTGTGAAAATCACCCCTCATGTGCACAGCCCTATAGAAGTGAATGGGTCCGGATTTAGTGCGGGTGCATTCCGGTATTTTGAATGCCAGATCCCGCACTAATACATTCCTATGGGAAAAAATTCTGGATCCGGCATTCAGGCAAATCTTCAGGGTTTTTTTCGCCGGAGAGAAAACCGTAGCATGCTGCAGTTTATCTTTTACCTGAACAGTCAAAATGACTGAACTGAAGACATCCTGATGCATCCTGAACGGATTACTCTCTATTCAGAATGCATGGGGATATGCCTGATCAGTTCTTTTCCGATATTGAGCCCCTAGGACTGAACTCCGTGCCGGAAAAGAAAAACACTAGTGTGAAAGTACCCTAAAATATTAAGTTTAAATCCCCCCTTTCCCAATTTTACATATAAAATATATAAACAATAAATAAACATATTACATAGCGCTGTCCAAACTATTAAATTATTAAAAAATATCTCCTATGTGGTGAGCATTCGCCATTTTTTTGTCATCTTGTCACCCCAAAAAATAGGATAGGACTGTTCTATTTTGGGCTGAATGTTTCATAAAATGCGAAATGCACGCAGCTTTTTTTGGTGTTGTTTTTTTTTTTTTGCCCGGTCTTGAGTATCACAATACTTTTTTATGGTGACGAAAGCGAATCAAAATTTTGGTATCAAAATAACCCTATGCCGATCTGATCGGCGTAGCGTTGTGAGGATACCAAAATTTTGATTCGGTTTCGATTTGGCGACAAAAAATTTGATTTGGCTCCTAAATTTTTCAGTTCAGGAGCCAATGGCTACCAGGTATTTTTTTTAGCCTGGAGCACTGAAGAAGTGTGCACACCCTCTTATAACTGTGGATGTAGCCGTGTTCAGAATTAAGCAATCACATTCCAAATCATGTTAAATAGGAGTCAGCATAGACCTGCCATCGTTTAACCGCCTCCGGACCGCCTAACGCAGACGTGCAGTCCGGAGGCGGCAGCCCTGCGCAGAGTGACGCATATACGCGTCATCTCGCGAGGGCCGAGATTTCTTGTGAACGCGCGCACACAGGCGGCGGCGATCGCTCGCTGGCAGGCTGGAGATGTGATTTTTTTTAACCCCTAACAGGTATATTAGACGCTGTTTTGATAACAGCGTCTAATATACCTGCTACCTGGTCCTCTGGTGGTCCCTTTTGTTTGGATCGACCACCAGAGGACACAGGTAGCTGTGTAAAGTACCACAAAACACTACACTACACCCCCCCCCCCCTGTCACTTATTAACCCCTTATGAACCCCTGATCACCCCATATAAACTCCCTGATCACCCCCCTGTCATTGATCACCCCCCTGTCATTGATCACCCCCCTGTCATGCTCCGTTCAGACGTCCGTATGATTTTTACAGATCCACAGATACATGGATCGGATCCGCAAAACACATACGGACGTCTGAATGCAGCCTTACAGGGGGGGGTGATCAATGACAGGCGGGTGATCACCCATATAGATTCCCTGATCACCCCCTGTCATTGATCACCCCCCTGTAAGGCTCCATTCAAATGTCCGTATGATTTTTACAGATCCACAGATACATGGATTGGATCCGCAAAACACATACGGACGTCTGAATGCAGCCTTACAGGGGGGTGATCAATGACAGGCGGGTGATCACCCATATAGATTCCCTGATCACCCCCTGTCATTGATCACCCCCCTGTAAGGCTCCATTCAGATGTCCGTATGCGTTTTGCGGATCCGATCCATGTATCCGTGGATCACCCCATATAGACTCCCTGATCACACCCCTGTCATTGATCACCCCCTGTAAGGCTCCATTCAGACATTTTTTTGGCCCAAGTTAGCGGAAAT
The DNA here is from genome assembly GCF_014858855.1 of Bufo gargarizans. NCBI lineage: Eukaryota > Metazoa > Chordata > Amphibia > Anura > Bufonidae > Bufo > Bufo gargarizans. Next base: position 336,427,653 of record NC_058081.1, on the reverse strand, counting down.
TATTTTTTTTTTTGTTTTTTCTTACCAAGTCTCATATTCCACTAACTTGTGTCAAAAAATAAAATCTCACATGAACTCACCATACCCCTCACGGAATCCAAAGGCGTAAAAATTTTTAGACATTTATATTCCAGACTTCTTCTCACGCTTTAGGGCCCCTAAAATGCCAGGGCAGTATAAATACCCCACATGTGACCCCATTTCGGAAAGAAGACACCCCAAGGTATTCCGTGATGGGCATATTGAGTCCTTGAAAGATTGAAATTTTTGTCCCAAGTTAGCGGAAAGGGAGACTTTGTGAGAAAATACAAAAAAATTAATAATAATTTCCGCTAACTTGTGCCAAAAAAAAGAAAAAAATTCTATGAACTCGCCATGCCCCTCATTGAATACCTTGGGGTGTCTTCTTTCCAAAATGGGGTCACATGTGGGGTATTTATACTGCCCTGGCTTTTTAGGGGCCCGAAAGTGTGAGAAGAAGTCTGGGATCCAAATGTCTAAAAATGCCCTCCTAAAAGGAATTTGGGCCGCTTTGCGCATCTAGGCTGCAAAAAAGTGTCACACATCTGGTATCGCCGTACTCAGGAGAAGTTGGGGAATGTGTTTTGGGGTGTCATTTTACATATACCCATGCTGGGTAAGATAAATATCTTGGTCAAATGCCAACTTTGTATAAAAAAAATTGGAAAAGTTGTCTTTTGCCAAGATATTTCTCTCACCCAGCATGGGTATATGTAAAATGACACCCCAAAACACATTCCCCAACTTCTCCTGAGTACGGCGATACCAGATGTGTGACACTTTTTTGACGCCTAGATGGGCACATATTCCAAAGTGCACCTTTCGGATTTCACAGGTCATTTTTTACACATTTTGATTTCAAACTACTCTTCACACATTTGGGCCCCTAGAATGCCAGGGCAGTATAACTACCCCACAAGTGACCCCATTTTGGAAAGAAGACACCCCAAGGTATTCTGTGAGGGGCATGGCGAGTTCCTAGAATTTTTTATTTTCTGTCACAAGTTAGCGGAAAATGATGATTTTTTTTTTTCATTTTTTTTCCTTACAAAGTCTCATATTCCACTAACTTGTGACAAAAAATAAAAAATTCTAGGAACTCGCCATGCCCCTCACGGAATACCTTGGGGTGTCTTCTTTCCAAAATGGGGTCACTTGTGGGGTAGTTATACTGCCCTGGCAATTTAGGGGCCCAAATGTGTGAGAAGTACTTTGCAATCAAAATGTGTAAAAAATGGCCTGCGAAATCCGAAAGGCGCACTTTGGAATGTGTGCCCCTTTGCCCACCTTGGCTGCAAAAAAGTGTCACATGTGGTATCGCCGTACTCATGAGAAGTTGGGCAATGTGTTTTGGGGTGTCATTTTACATATACCCATGCTGGGTGAGATAAATATCTTGCCAAATGCCAACTTTGTATAAAAAAAATGGGAAAGATTGTCTTTTGCCAAGATATTTCTCTCACCCAGCATGGGTATATGTAAAATGACACCCCAAAACACATTCCCCAACTTCTCCTGAGTACGGCGATACCACATGTGTGACACTTTTTTGCAGCCTAGGTGGGCAAAGGGGCACATATTCCAAAATGCACCTTTTGGATTTCACCAGTCATTTTTTACAGATTTTGATTGCAAACTACTTCTCACACATATGGGCCCCTAAATTGCCAGGGCAGTATAACTACGCCACAAGTGACCCTATTTTGGAAAGAAGACACCCCAAGGTATTCCATGAGGGGCATGGCGAGTTCCTAGAATTTTTAATTTTTTCTCGCAAGTTAGTGGAATATGAGACTTTGTAAAAAAAAAAAAAAAAAATTTTCCGCTAACTTGTGACAAAAAATAAAAAGTTCTATGAACTCACTATGCCCATCAGCGAATACCTTAGGGTGTCTACTTTCCGAAATGGGGTCATTTGTGGGGTTTTTCTACTGTCTGGGCATTGTAGAACCTCAGGAAACATGACAGGTGCTCAGAAAGTCAGAGCTGCTTCAAAAAGCGGAAATTCACATTTTTGTACCATAGTTTGTAAATGCTATAACTTTTACCCAAACATTTTTTTTTTATCTAAGACATGTAGAACATTGTTTCAGCAACTTCTTACTAACAGTTCCTCGTGCGGTTTAATATCATCTACCTACAGGAACTTATATGTGAAGTCAATTAAACAAGAGGTTTTGGCAGTTAAATCTAAATGGGAAAGCGAGGTTGGGCCGATTTCAGAAGAGCAGTGGAAGATGATCCTAGCACTCACCCCGCAACTGTCAGTTTGTGAAGGGCAGCGCATGTCCCAGTTGTTTTTACTACACCGGGTGTATAGGACGCCAGATTTTTTGTGTCGGATAGGTGTTCGGGGGGGATGCGGATTGTCCTAGATGTGGCTTGAGCCCTGCTACCTTAATGCACATGTTCTGGGATTGTGCGGAGCTCCGGAATTTCTGGTCCTCAGTTCTGGCCTTAATAAAAGACGCATTTAATATCACGGTTCCGCCTGGTCCGAGAACATGTATAGTAGGAATATTAGACATCAAAAATCGCCATCACCGTTTGGGAGTGCAGCGTCTGTTATTCCAGGCTAGGAAATTGATAGCCAGATTCTGGCTTAGACCTCAACCACCGTCTAGGGGAGAATTCCTTAGTAGGATGTCAGTGGTAATACGCCTAGAAAAAGGTGTATATGTTAAAAGGCAATGTGTAACGAAATTTACCAAAATATGGGATAAGTGGGAGGAATTTCGGATACAGTGTCCGGATTAGCCTCTCGTCTTAGTTGAAATATGAGACGGTAGAGGCACAGTCCCTGATTTCTTCTGTTCTTCAGCTTAATCAGCTATTGACGTATGATGTATGAAAGTGATTAGCATTACACAGGATGGGTGTCAAGATGAATATTAAACAAATAGGAGAAGTACACCAAAGGCTATGATTAAGATACATTAATAAAATAGCTGATGTTGGAGTTCGGATCCGTTCCATCGCTCGGGTAAGGGGGGGGGGGGGGGGGGATTGGGTTACAGTTGGGCAGGGAGGGTTGATCTTTTGTTCATTAATTACAATGGATGGAAAGGTGGTTTGTACATGGTATACTGTGTAACTAGATTACTTGATCTTAGGTGCATCTCGTGTTATGCCTGTTGCCATATTACATACTAATGGAAGTGACTCTTTGGCAATCATGTAATGCTATGATACTATTATCAACTGATGCATGTATAATGTGCAGGCCAATTTCTTTCTTTGTATTTTTGTAATTTTCACAAAATTCCAAATAAAAATTATCTGATTTAAAAAAAAAGACATGTAGAACAATAAATTTAGCGAAAAATTTATATATGGATGTCGTTTTTTTTGCAAAATTTTACAACTGAAAGTGAAAAATGTCATTTTTTTGCAAAAAAATTGTTACATTTTGATTAATAACAAAAAAAGTAAAAATGTCAGCAGCAATGAAATACCACCAAATGAAAGCTCTATTAGTGAGAAGAAAAGGAGGTAAAATTCATTTGGGTGGTAAGTTGCATGACCGAGCAATAAACGGTGAAAGTAGTGTAGTGCAGAAGTGTAAAAAGTGGCCTGGTCATGAAGGGGGTTTCAGCTAGCGGGGTTGAAGTGGTTAAATTGCTTCTGATTAACTCCAAATAAAGTTCAGCTGCTCTAGTTGGTCTTTCCTGAAATTTTCTTAGTCGCATCCCACAGCAAAAGCCATGGTCCACAGAGAGCTTCCAAAGCATCAGAGGGATCTCATTGTTAAAAGGTATCAGTCAGGAGAAGGGTACAAAAGAATTTCCAAGGCATTAGATGTACCATGGGACACAGTGAAGACAGTCATCATCTAGTGGAGAAAATATGGCACAACAGTGACATTACCAAGAACTGGACATCCCTCCAAAATTGTTGAAAAGATAAGAAAACTGGTCCGGGAGGCTACCAAGAGGCCTACAGCAACATTAAAGGAGCTGCAGGAATATCTGGCAAGTACTGGCTGTGTGGTACATGTGACAACAATCTCCCGTATTCTTCATATGTCTGGGCTATGGGGTAGAGTGGCAAGACGAAAGCCTTTTCTTATGAAGAAAAACATCCAAGCCAGGCTACATTTTTCAAAAACACATCTGAAGTCTCCCAAAAGCATGTGGGAAAAGGTGTTATGGTCTGATGAAACCAAGGTCGAACTTTTTGGCCATAATTCCAAAAGATATGTTTGGTGCAAAAACAACACTGCACATCACCCAAAGAACACCATACCCACAGTGAAGCATAGTGGTGGCAGCATCATGCTTTGGGGCTGTTTTTCTTCAGCTGGAACTGGGGCCTTATAGCACAAAACCTTCAGATTTCTGCTAGAAAGCTGAACATGAAGAGGAACTTCATCTTTCAGCATGACAACGACCCAAAGCATACATCCAAATCAACAAAGGAATGGCTTCACCAGAAGAAGATGAAAGTTTTGGAATGGCCTAGCCAGAGCCCAGACCTGAATCAGATTAATAATTTGGAGTGTTTTTGCAAAGTAGAGTGGGCAAATCTTGCCAAGTCAAAATGTTCCATGCTGATAGACTCGTACCCAAAAAGACTGAGTGCTGTAATAAAATCAAAAAGGTGCTTCAACAAAGTATTAGTTTAAGGGTGTGCACACTTATGCAATCATATTTTATTTTTATATTTTTTCTTCCCTCTACCTAAAAGATTTCAGTTTGTTTTTCAATTGAGTTGTACAGTTTATAGGTCACATTAAAAGGTGGAAAAAGTTCTGAAATAATTTATCTTCGTCTCATTGTTTTACATCACAGAAACCTGACATTTTAACAGGGGTGTGTAGACTTTTTATATCCACTGTACATCTTAGATCTCCATATCGTGGACACATTTTTACAAAAGGAGCAATAGCTTTTATTCAAAGACCAAAATCTACGAGACATGGCTGAAGGACATACAATTTGATTGCAATTGGCTCATGAGAGCTTCTGTTAAAATACCACTTCAGGGGTTATGTACCTTTACATTGTGTATGCTCATAATGTTCCCACAGTCATCCATATATTGCTTCAAATCTTTGTCCTAGAAAGAAAAAATATCAGTCACTGCAAAAAATATTTGCCTCATAGGATTTAGAATTCTATAAGACACCATTACTATATTATACAAACACCGCACACTTTAGAAAAAAAGACTAATGGGAGAATTTATCACTGTAGGTTTATCGGAGGTCAGTTTTGAGACTGGCGTTGCTGCAATTGCACCATAATTTATGAGATTGGTGCACAGTCGAGATGAGTGAATTTTATATTTTGAAATTCGTCCATGCTTTGTTTGGTGATAAAAGCAGAATTGCGTTATGGATTCCGTTACCACGGACCAGAACGCAATTATATGATGGAATGCATAACTGAATGCCTTTAGAGGCATTCCGTCATAATAGAAGTCTATGTCCTGCATAACGTATCCGTCCCGTTTTAGTTTTTCAGGCGAGTCCTCTCCTGCATAACAGAAACGGGACGGATCAATTAGGCAGGCCATAGCCTTCTATTATGACGGAATGCCTCTAAAGGCATTCTGTCAGAGAGTTGCGTTATGGTCCGTGGTAATGTAATCCATAACACAATTCTGCTTTTACCACCAAACGAAGCGTGAACAAAATTCATAACATGAAATTTGCTCATCTCTAGTGCACAGTAATAAATTTGGCGCAAGTGCGATGTGACATATGCCTAGATCAGTAAAAGTATGCCTGTTCTTTGCTTGACGTGCCGTTGCTAACTCACAGTACGCATGCAGAACTTTTTGGGCAGGTAAAAATTAGGCAGCATTCTGAATGGCCCCCATTATAGTCACAATTACCCCACAATAGTTCAGTTATATGCTGAATCCAGTCCTTGTATTTTGCTCTGCTTCCGTGATGGAGCAGACCAACAAACTGCTAATGCTAGTGTGAACCCCACCTGAAAAGTAGAGTGCGAGGTTCGGAGACCACTCCACTCCCTCTATTGTTTTGCAGGAAAGTCATAAAATTTTATAAAATTGTAATCGCGAACCGCTTTTGGTAAAGCACTGCCTTTATTTGATCACATCTCCCTTGCCGACTAAGCAGACATCAAGTAGATCTTACCACCTAACCATGCTAGTGTGCTGGGCATTTAACATTAACACACTAAACATAGGTGGCATTTCCCGAAGTGTAGACTACGTAGTCATGTTTAGTCTCTTTTACGGTTCTTGTGAGGACTGTCCATACTTTTATGGTACCTGAAATGAACCTATATATATATATATATATATATATATATATATATATATATATATATATATATATATATATATATATATACACACACACACACACACACACACACACACACACACACACACACACAGGATGTGTTCAACAACCTCGTAGACACTTAGACACCAAAGTTGTATCTTTAAATGTGAGGCACAATAGAAGAATTAAAATGTATAGCTGCCATCTTATCACCTTTTTTGTTGGTCATTGGGCAAGGGGGAGAACTGTGCTGTAGCTAAGTAATTAACAGACAGGACCCCGTGGGTACAGATGGAGCATTTACACCCCCTCATTTCACAAAGCAGGCAAACTATTCTATACATACCAGGTATTCAAAGACGAGCGTTAATGATTTTTCTGTATGAATAATATCATGTAAGGTGACAATGTTTGCATGCTTCAGGTCCTTCAATAACGAGACTAGGAAAAAGAGGAAAGAGATGAGCGGCCTTCTAGTGAACATCGGAGTGTATCAAGCCAGTGAAATCTGTTACAACATTACAAATCATCATACATAGACTCAGACAGCATACTGATATCCTAGTAACAGACATTTTCTTTAAAACCTGGCCTAATCCTGGTATTTACTGCTTGCAATGCTTATCCTTGGCTTTACCTAAGCAGAAATGTTTGGCCAAAGGTCTCAGATATTTCACCTCCCACTATAACATTTTGATACCTGTTCTTAAAAACATGCTGGTAAGGAGACAATCACATGCATCTCTTTCATCACAAATGGCCCCAGAAGTGCCATTTACAAATCCTTTGTTGGGCTTTTAAATCGCACCAGTCTTTACATGTGATATTATGACCCTGTATACCACTGAGGTGGTTCTGGGAAAAAATTCCTCCAGATATTACACAACTAACATGAGGAACATGCCCTTATTATCATCGATATGAATAAATTTGAGTTTATGGGGCATGCTTGGTTCTACAGTACTGTGCAACTCACTCATTGGCACTCAGAATGAAAGGTATCTCTTGATGTAAAAAGCATAACCATTATGATAATATTCTGAATCATAGGATTTAGAATTCTATAAAGACACCATTACTACATTATATAAAAACACCACATAGTTTAGAAAAAAAGACTAATGGGAAAGCCACTTTTTATATTGTCAGATAAGTCTGTTCATTGTAATAACAGTTGTTGGCAAGAATAAAAGTTTCAACCAATAGTGTAGTAAGCTTACCTTCTCTAATGGCTGTGCACGGAGCCCCTTCTTCATGTTCCAATCGAATTTCTTTCAGGGCTACAAGGTTTTCCGTTAACTTGCTCCTTCCTTTAAATACCGTGGCATAAGTCCCCTGGAAACAAAGATTTCCTACTTTAAGCATTTACATAGATAACACACCTGGAAGAAGCATTCGGCCTGGCACAGAAACTAACGGCTATTTCAGTTAAGGCTCGGTTCACAACTGCGGTGCAATTCAGTTTTTCTGTTCGGCCATAGGAAGAGAAAACCGGAATTGCCAGATCTGGCATATGGCAACACAGCGCATTAGTGTTTAGCACTGGTGCCTTGCAACCTTGGGGTTCTAGGTTCAAATCTGACTTAAGACATCATCTGTATGGAGTTTGACTATTCAACCCCATGTTTGCATGGGTTTCCACCCACACCCCAAAGACATACAGATAGTAAATCTAGATTGTGAGCTCCACTGGGTCCTGTACACAGGCCGAGAATCCTAAAGATAATTGCTTGTTAGGGATTAGCTGGCACTGCAAATGTACTGCCGAACACCTAATGAACGAGCAAAACGTTCGAGTAATCTGATCATGTGTACACAAAAATGGAGGCCGTTGGCAGCAAATTGTGCTGTGTGAACACTATCTGCTGCTGGCAAACCATGAGTCAGCATGGGGAAGAGTGATGGCATTAGCGATTGCTCCTCCCTATACTCTAGGGAGGAGATCGCTGCATGTAAATCCGTCTCCTCCACCAGTGAGCAGCAGATTGTTGTGAAATAACGCTTCCTTCCCAAAAATCTGCTGCTCTGTTGTCCCATGTAAAGGGCTCTTCATTGATAATGCCTGTAAAGCGCCTCAGAATATGTTGGCACTATACAAGAAAAATTAATAGGCCAGACACCTCCTGCCCCAATAACTATAATGAGGTTTGTCAGGTATCTGGCATTATGCTGGACTAAGCGTTCTTTTCTGACAATCGCCTGCTTAACAATGAAGGAGACCACTGCAGTTATATGCAGCGATCTCCTCCACTGTATGGGGAGGAGTGATCTCTAATGCCATCTCTCAGACCCATATTAAATCATTGTTTGCGCGCAGCAGAGGCTGTTTAGACAGCAAGATCTGCTGCCGGCAAACGATGATTTAAGTGTCCAGATCATCAATAAAGAGGGTACCAACAAATTCTTGTTAGCAACAATCTCCCCAATGTTCAGCCAGTGTAAAGGGGCCTTAAGAGAAAGGTATCATTACATTCAGCTTTGTGCCTGGTTTAACAGTATACTTCCTGCTGACAGGCTCCGTTTAAGACCTATTGCAAAGTTGTTTTATTTTAGATGTATTAGGACAAATAAAAAATGTGTTCACCAAGCAAGACATAGCCTTTAACGACTGTTTCATTTGAACTGAAAATTTATTTCAGGCCACCGCCAATTTTAAGATCTGTCTGCTGTCAGCAAATGAGAACATTATAAGTTCTGGAAAAATTATAAATTCTGGAAATGAAAACCCTAACAGTCCAAATCCTTCTCAGATCAGTGTTGATGTGATTACTTGACAAAGTAGTAAAAAAAGGTAGAGCACTGTGTCTTGGAAACAAAGTCAGAACCCCACTCTGACTTGATACTGACAGCACAATCCTAAGGGTAGGTAGGTCATCAATATCAAAGTCACTGAAAGCCCCTATAAGACTCCATTCACATGTCTGCAAATTGCGGAACGGTGCGGACCCATTTATTCTCTATGGGGACGGAATGGATGCGGAGAGCACACTATGTGCTTACCGCATCCGCATTTCCGGAGAGCGCCCCTGATCTTCCGATCTGCAGCTCAGGAAAAAAATAAAAATAGAACATGTCCTATTCTTGTCCGCAATTGCAGACAAGAATATGCAGTTCTATGGGGGTGCCGGCCGGGTGTATTGCGGATCCGCAATGCACTTCGGACGTCTGAATGGACCCTAAGACTGCATTTGTTTCAGGACTTTCCATCATGCCATGATTAAACTATTTCTGGAATGCCCCTTTAAACTTCTCCTGAAATTAGGTTTATGCAAGTTGTGACAACCATTATAGATTTGGGGAAAGAAACAGCTGTTTGGTGAGAAACAAAACAAAAAAAAAAAATGTTTTGCAAAAAGTGGTTTGTGCAAAACATCAGTGTGACACTAGGTTAACCCATTAATTATACAATTAAAGTGGTTTACTAACCTCTCCAAGCTTCTCCAACTTGACATACGTCTCCATCTTCCCAAACCCAATTTCTGACTGTGATCATATAAAGAAAACAGAGTAAAAAGGGAAAAATGCTATATTAGAGCAGTATTTACAAACCAAGTGACATGTATACCTTATTAAGCCGTCACATCTATTAAGTCATTGAAGTAGTGCATCATTTTTATTTTTTTTCATACAGTAAATTACCGTATATCTGACTGACCGACCAGTATAGGCTAGAGAAAAAAATGAAACCACAATGACAAGTACAGATAGCTAGAGACAAACAAATCAATTGTAAACGTATCCAATAAGTTGCATCTAAATAAAGAATGAGAAAGACTAAAAAGGAGTCCTAGAAGACCTGAAAGCGCCAAACAACTTTTCAGGCTAATTGCAGAAATTCTGATTTAAGTAAAATAGATTCCTTTCACCAATTCAGCCAAATCAAATTTTGAATACTTGTCTCATCTCTATATATAACCTTTAGTGTTCTTCTACTATACTATTACCAACTGAACTCCATTCTTTATCCTGCAGCACTGGTCTGCTGGTCCTTCAAACCACTGACAGTGCTGTATAATATATTTACATTGTAATGTTGTTTTTCCATATTTACAACATAGTATTATTTTCGCCATAGTTCTGTGATGTTTTACCAGTGATGCTCTTCGTGATCGCCTGCTCATCGGTTGATCAAACGGTGGGCTATTAATCTGCAGTTTCTCTAAGTATCCATCAGGTATCCTGATATCAGCTGGAAGTGAGAGGCGCTTATTTAAGTCCTAACAAAAGAGGAAGAAAAAAATTATAATAATTAAATAAATATAGGAGGTATATGCCATAGTCTATAAAACATTAGCAAATCGCTATGCCTAGAACTCTGCACTCTTTAAAGACTGCTATGTATATACATATTATAAATATAACAACATTCTTTTACATGTATCCTCATGTTGGAATATACAATAAAGAAGAACCGCAACTAATGGCGAGTTCCACTGGACTTTCTTAGCTTTTTCTTAAAGTTATATACATATTATAACAATGTCCCATGAAAGAGGTGTTATCATTGCTAAGTGATATTTTATTAACATGTTCATACAGGAGGTCAGAGGGTTTGTAGAATGCAACATGTGAAAGAATACCTACCAATGTAGTACACATGAAAAATACGGACACAAAATGGGGATATGACTATTCCCAGAAAGGCAGAAACATAGGCAATTTAACCTTCTGCATTGGAATTAATCTAACTGAGCTATGTATCTTCAATAACACCCATCAAACACATCAGCCGCGTTTTATCAACAAGCAAATGTTTGCTAATTCAGACCCAATAGCCAATAATGTTCCTAGATAATAGAATTCCGAGCCGCCCTGAAAGTCTTACCTGTGCACACTGCAAATACATGCGCTGCTGCCAATTAAAAGTACTCTAGTAGATTGAGTGGATTTACACCAGAATTCTGGGAGGCTCGTTCCCATTGCGGCCTGCTATTGGCTCTGACCTCTGTTTTCATCCGCACAATGAGAAGATGCAGCGGCGGCCGTGCGGGCATCAGAAGCAAAGCGGGTGCCAGGGAGCCCGGTAAGTACAACCTCTGAACGGCCTGGGCATATGGGGAGGAATTTTAGGGGTTGGATAACCACTTTAAAAGTAAAGCTAGCCACACACATTAGATGTGCATTGGTTGAACCTGCCGATTTCGATGGATTCAGCTGAACATCTAATGTGAATGGTAGCCTCCCAACTCTTCCCAGACAGCAATAAGGATCAGGCACATTGTACTTAAAGGGGTTGTTTCATCTAGCAGTTACTAGGGCAAGATGACAGACAGTCCCGACCACCAGCTGGCTGGGAAACAGATTGTTCTTTCAGTAGCTCCCATTGCGGGGGGATACATTAGTGGTATAAACTTAGTCTAAAAAGGGAACCAGATTTATCATCCAGTCTGGTCTAAATTTATACTGTGTAAAAAGTAGCATTAGTAAATCTGCTCCACTATATATACACTATATGGAACATGGTCTACATAAAGCTGGAGCTTCCAAAACAAGACATTTTCTCGGCACTTGAAATCCTTTGGATAGTACAAAAACTCCTAGGGCAGATCTATAAAACCTGGGCCGTTCCCTAGAGATTGCAGGCAGCTGGAGATTAGATGCTTGTTTCCTAGGCAAACAACATTAATGAATTGTCTTACACATGTGCAATGAACCCTTACTACATTTTTCTGGCTTCCCTCCGTTTTAGCCATAAACCGTCCTAGGATACAACATATGCCCAGATTTACGAATACTAAAGATGACGTCTAGACCTGTGCCAGACAGTGGATCAGGTTGGATGATAAATCTGGGGCAGGAATAGACACGTCCCTGACTCTATACAAACTAATCAATGGCTTACTTTGAGACACATTTTATCTATGGTGTGTGGCCCCTTGGTAGTCCACAACATTGGCAGTAAACTGCATTAATGTATTGTTGAGAAGTAGATTAATGGAGCCTGGAAAGAAACAGGCAATTTCCTAAAACCATGTTAACCACCTAACTGTTCTAATCTGGGCTCCGGCAGAAGTGGAAGGAGTAGAGGGGGCTGCTTTTATCTCCTGATTAGTAGCAGCTAGAAGAATAGGCCTCGTTATGTCTGAAAGCTGGCATTCCAGGCTTCCATACATTAGCCCAACATAATTTTAACTTCATAATAAAATTAACTCTCACTTTCAGCTGTATTCCGATTTCTATCCAAGTAGCGAAGATAATGCTGTAATTCTGATATTGTTTGAAAACTTGGAATGCCAGCTTTCAAACATTACAAAACTCATATCTCTAGCGGCTACCAAACCAGAGATATGAGCCGCTTCAATCTGTAGGAGGCGGTGGAGCAGTTGCAGTGCTGACAGCGTGCAGGAAGAAAGGAAAAACCCGCAAGAAAAAATATAAATAACAAAATAGAAATGTGGCATCAATGTACTAAATCACATAATAAAGTTATGTTATTTTTACCACCCAGTGAACGCCGTAAATAAATTCCACAAAATAATATTAAAATTGCTTTTGTTAATCTTTCCCCCTAAAAATAAGTCATTTACTATACTATATATACACCCCAAAATGGTTAAAAAATAAATAAAAATACAACTAATCCGGCAAAATAAAAATTTAGAAGAAAAAATTAAAACGTTATAAGTGCTGGAACACAAAAGGGGAAAATATTATTGGTCCTCAAGTCACTAAGGCACTTTAGGGGCTAAAAAAAAGCGGCGGCCCAGTCTAAGCACTGCATGGGTCCCCCGTGCAGCAGGGAACCAGCTCTCGCATGAGAGAAGTGGCCCTGCTCTAACAGCCCGGACCGGCAGTAAAAATAAAACTCATTTATTCAATTTAAAAAAATCTCTGAAAATTACGCTTTTCTTCCATTGAAAATACGCTTTTCTTCCATTGAAAATACGCTTTTCTTCCATTGAAGATACGCTTTTCAATGAAAAAAAAAAATTGCAAATAAATAAAATCTTCCACATATGTTTGGTACATTTGGTATTGCCGTAACGACCCGGACTACATAAATATTATGTAAGTTATCACCTACGGTGAATGCCGTAAAAAAATAAAAAATAAAAAGAATTGCTAATTTATTCTTAGTTGCCACCGAAAAAACATAACAAGCGATCAAAAAGCTCCATTTTCCCCAAAATGATACCAATGAAAAATACAAGTCGTCCCCCAAAAATCAAGCCCTCACACAACTCCATATAAAATAAAAATAAAAAATGTTATGGGTCTTGGGAAGTGGCAATGCAAAAACATTTTCTTTTATAAAAAAAAAAAAAAAGGTTTTATTGCAAAAGTAGTAAAACCTAAAAAAAACTATATGTATTTGGTATCACTATAATCGGACTGAGTCAGAGAATAAAAATATGTTAATTATACTGAAAAATGAACACCTTAAAATTTATAATGTAAAAATGCAGTGCCAGTATTGCTGTTTTTCCCCATCTCCCTCCCAGAAAGTTAATAAAAGTCAATCAGAAAGTTATGTGCACCCAAAAATGGCGCCATTAAAAACTACAACTTGTCCCTCAAAAAACAAGCCCTCATAAAGCTATATGGACGGAAAAATTAAAAAGGAAACGTGACTATGACAATGAAAAAAAGAAAAAAAAAAAAACGCTTGGTCAGTAAGGCCCAAAACAGGCTCGTCACTAAGGGGTCAAGGCTAAAATTAACCACTAAGCACTTAAAAATGCAATTCTGTCCCCTGAGTTGTGCACCAACAAGATTTACTGCAGGCACACATTAAAAATCTACAAAAAAACTAAAACGTGACTTTTTGTGAGGTTTTTCCAATTTTAATGTGACTGTCAGGTGGTTAATATAGAAAGGTTCCCTTTTAAAGTTGGATTGCACCAGTAATAAGTAGGGACGTTCTGAGGCATTTAAACAGCTTGCAGTTTCGCAGTTGGCGGAAACAGACTAATTTTGATAGCAGAGCTGGCTGCTCCGTAACAGAGGCCTCGGGGGCATTTTTTTTGCTTCTAGCAGCCATTTGCTTAAATGCAACTTGACATTGAGAGACTACAGTGAATATTAGTTTATCAATCCATCCGATCCATATGTAATTTATGTAGGAAGGAGAGAAAGGCAGAATATTTACATACAACAAAGTAAGAAATTATTTCAAATATTTCAATTCCCTCCCCCCTTAATCCTTTAATGCAATATCTCGCTATTAAAAGTTTTGGGTAATTAGCCTTCTCCTAAAAAAAAAAAAAAAAAAAAAAAAAAAAAAAAAATCGTCAGCTACTTTTAGACGCATCTTTTTGCAGACTCCAGAAATGTGTTGATGAGATATAATTTCTAATGTCAGTTTTCATGTTTGCTTCTTCAACATAAGGGAACCCATGGCTTTATCAGGGCTGAGAATGCCAGCTCAATAATTCATGTTCTGCCTCACAGGCTAAGTAGTACTGATTTACACTCAAGTGCAGATCCGTATACCATCAAATCAAATCAGTGGCCCTGTGAGTCTATATGTGCTTCAGGCAGGAGCTGCTGCCAGCTTTAAGGATGAAGAGAATGGAAAAAATATATATAAAATTATATTATATAAACATACACATATATACAGTACATTATGCACATATATATACACACAAGAAAATAAAGTCTAATTGAACCGAATTCCTAACCAAAAATTTATAGAAAAATTATCCAGCTGTAAACATATTTCCTCAAACCCTTCCCCCAAAATAATAATTCTTAAAAATGATAAGTTTTCAGAATACACCAATAGATTACAACAGCCTGCAGTAGGGTGAAAGAATTCAGTCTGGATTTTAACGAGTCCTATCAGCCAAATTTGAGGAGCCTTGTACTCTGTATCCTGATTTCAAGAGAAGCCTTTTGATAATTACAACTAAGGAACTCATATTTATGATATTTAATAAGGCTTCAAAGCAAAGTATATAAAATAAGGCTTCAAAGCAAAGTATATAACTGGCTCTATTAGATCACAGTCTATGTACTATGAAATCACAATAAAGAGCTGCAGTCACCAGATCACACAATCTCCAGACATACTATATCTTTCAACTCTTCGCACTATTGACATGCAGGGCTGAGATCAGAGGAAACAAAAAGCTCAATTTAACAAATATTGATTGCCAACAGATAACTGGAGCTCATCTTCTATAATGGTACTTGCAGTACTCCTAGAATTCCAATAGAGAGCAGCATTTTTCCAACCCTGGTGTGTAACAGCCCGATTCAGGGCCAAACCATACTTGTGTTTGACGGTAAATATAGGAGATGTCTGAACTTTACTAGAAGCTTATTTTACATCTGAATCAAAAGGAAAGTGAAAAATTTGTTTCCAATGATGTGGAAATAAACTTTGCCTATAGCGTCTTATCCGAAGCATTAGAATTAGGTTTTACAGTCTCTTCCTGTACCTAATTTGATAAATCAAAGTTACTTACAGTGAAGTTTTGTGCAGCAAACAATTGAAAAATGTTTGGACATGTTAAAAGTTTCACGCAAAAAGAATGCCTGAATATCCCTATATAGCCTTACATTACAAATATTTGATCATTAATAGGAAGCTATTTTTAGGTCATTTTTTTCACAATTTCTTTGTTATAGTAATATAAATTATAGTAAGTAAAAAATAAAGAAAATCTAAAAGAATGTAGTCATCTTAAATTATCAGAAATTTGGACTTCCAGCACTCTTAGATTGGGTGATGTCAACTTGGCTATTAGATTACACAGTAAGAGGTGTCAAAAAGAGGTGTCATCTGACAAATTACTATCATTAACAATCCACTTGATGATTATGACTGGAGCCCTAATTTCAGCATCCAAATTATCATTTGTGGCATCTGTGCAAAGCATTACTGACTGATGAGGACTTCTGAGCTCTGAGAAATAGCGTATAGTCACTATGCAAATATAGGAGCAGAATATACCGGTATCTCATGTGTTATGAGTGAGTCACCTATAGGTCTCTATGTGGCACTTATTTCTTGGGCACGCAGTACATATTCTGTTTTTTGCCCAGAAATTGAGTGACCTCCCACTGCCCACAATGTCACCTACCTCCGATTCAGAGATTCTAAGACCTCTTTGCATAACCTGGACGATTATAGTCCTGTACAATCCATTTCTGGTGGCAGACAGCAATCCATGATACGAGTGCAAGCACCAGTGGTGTCATCACCCACTTAACCGTACAGAGAGAACAGAGGTGGTCTCCGCATGGCAGAACCCCAGCTAGGCAGTAGATAAGCCTACTTCTAGTGAAAATTATTATTTGTAGTGTTTGCTTAGAAATTTATTTCAAATAAACACATGGTGAAGATTCATTAAAACTGGTGCAAAGCGAAACTGGCTTGGGGTACTTTCACACTAGCGTTAAAGTTTCCGGTATTGAGTTCAGTCACAGGGGCTCAATACCGGGGAAAAAAACGCTTCAGTTTTGATACATTTCCTCCATGGTTGAAAAATATGTAATCTGTGTATTGTTTTTTTTTTTTTTTCCATTTGATAGATTATGGACCAGATGGGTTATTAAAGAATTTGGTGTAAAGCTATATCTGGTAGGGGAATTTGAGGGATTATGCACGCTACCCTGAAGTCTCTCACAGGGCATAGCCTTTCCCACAGGAAATCACAAAAGAATAGTCTACGTTAGCAACAGCTGACGTGCAAGCAGGCTAGGGATCTGGAGACAGGATGGTAGAACCATCCTTGATATTTAATAAGGCTTCAAGACTTAGTCGTACA
Source organism: Bufo gargarizans (assembly GCF_014858855.1). Lineage (NCBI taxonomy): Eukaryota > Metazoa > Chordata > Amphibia > Anura > Bufonidae > Bufo > Bufo gargarizans. The sequence continues at coordinate 336,410,655 of NC_058081.1, read as the reverse complement.
AAGCCTGGCAACCAGTAACTAGGAAAGCGCACAGAACAACTACACAGATCATAAGGACTAATAAAGTTGCTCAGCAAAAAAAAAAGAAGAGTATCCAGGTTGAGCACCATTTTAATTAGGTGCTGACCCTTTAAAGGGACAGGTAAAGTGTACCACTAGGGGATTGCTGCTGCTGCGGTAAACAGGATGGGAGTTTAGCTGCAGTGAACAGCCTGTGTCCTGGCGGATGTGCTTGATATTCCCTAAGTCATCTATCTGGAAAAAAAACAAAAAAAAAACAAACAAACACCCAAGTGTGTGTACAGGAATTCATGACATCATATTACCTCCATTGAGATTCTCCTGTGCATTCTGTTCCTGAGGCAAACACCTGTGGGGGACTGGACTTCATCTGATGAGGTCCCAGATGCTTGGTCACTTTCACCATCTGATCCCATTTTTAGATTTTCATGTACAATGTCTGAAACAAAAAAGACATTTTAGAATATGACCAATGACCTGTTCCATTGATATAATACAGCCTTTCTGATGAATTTACAAGGTAAAGGCACAAATAGGTAAGGAATAGAATGGGAATAAGGGTATGCCTTCATATGAGGGGTGTGGATCAGACATACAGTAATTAGTCATTATCACAGAATAGAATTGCTCTCGAGTCATCACACATGTAGGCTATCAAGCAGGATAAGATCCCAAAGTTGTGCCCCAAGATCTTATGTTCACCGCTAGATTATAGCTGCATATAGGCCCTTCCTTTACTTCTGTATGCCTCACATTTCCACTGGAGGCTTGAATTTTTTATTTTTTTTTGTACTGAATCCCACAAAAAAAAACCAAAAAAAAAAAACCAGCACTTTATGCAATACAGACTGAGTTTTACATACAGTCTCCGACAGAGTATGGTACGTCAGAATTAAGAAACTGTACAGCCTTCAAGGGCTCTGTAATGTGCATGGACCTTACCGTTACATAAGGCTTTATCCACTAGGGGCAGTTGAATGGGGACAGGGCACAGTACTGCAATGGGTCTAGCAGTTTTAATGCTTTCCAAAATCTTCACCAATTTACAAGTTATTTTCAATTTAGTAGAGGCATAGCACAGTACTACAACTTCATAACTTCCATGATTTAATTTAGGTGCTTGACTCAACATATTAGCCTGAAGCCTTCCAGGTGATCAGATGGTCATCACAAAAGACAGCTTCAAGAAACCAAAAGGTATTCAACTATTTTTGCCGGGAAAGGAGGCAACTGAGTATTTTTCAGAAGGGGATGGGAAGACCTACATGCTGGCCACTCACATTTATAGCCGGCCCCAATACATGGTCAGGCCAGGTCTACTAGAGCTAAAGCCACTGTAAATTAGAAGCTCTCCCCCTCTAGTACAATAGACTCCTCTATGATGACAATGTGCCGTAATAGGTCAAATGGAAAGGGGTTGTCTTCACCAGAGAAGTCTTTAATGTAAAAGCATCTATGGATCCTTATCCTGATATGAATACAAATTCTAGTTACAGGGGAATATTCTGCAAACACCAGAGAAACCTTCACTTTGTACAGCAAGCAACAGAAGGCTGTAGCATTCATCTCGCTGTATAAATGAGCCTTCTGTCAGTAATGGCATTCCAATTTTTTGCAATTACAGCACTGAGGCTTCCCATTGAGCGCTTGTTTTATATAATGATTGCTCTTGTATGCACCAAAGATTCTGCTTGTGTTTGCAAAAGCCTTTTCATAAAATTGCTAAATTAGTTTAAAGAAAAGAATTAAGCACAAGACAGACAAGTGCCTCTTGTTACAAAAATAATGAAGTAATGAAATGGTTTGTCGGCGCTGTAAAACAAGCCACAGTCAATCCATTCTTAGCAATAGACACTGCAAAAATACACAGGGCATCCCAACAATACAGTTTAGCTCCTTCCTGGCATTTCAGTGATACTTGAACTTATTCAACATGTTTAGAAAGGGTCCTTGAAACAAAGTTTCACGTCACTTGGCTAGTTTAAAAACTTAGATCTGCCACCAAATTTCACAAATACAAATCACATATATTAAAGAGATCTCTTAGACCTGATGAGGCTGGTGTACTTACTTTAAGAAAACAAAAAAAACAAAAAAAAAAAAAAAAAAAACCACACAACACACACATCAGAATGGTATAATCCTTTTTGAAAGATTTCCTTTCCGATATGAATGTGAGCCAAGCTCTAGCTGGCCTAATAAAATGCTCAGCTGCTTTAAAGGGAACCTGTCATGTGGATATTTGATTATAATCTAACTAATTAGATACAATCATTAACTACTAAAAAGTACCTTAGATGTATTCACTCACTGGTGTGACAGATGGTTACCTCATAATATACACACAAAGATGCCGCATGTCGCATGCTAATGAGCTGGTTTGAGTCCAGCGCATATTTAATTAACAGCTATAGCCACTCCCCTGCCCACCTGCGGCTGATTCCTATGGAAAAAACTGTCATTCAGCAGCAGGTAGGCGGGGAGAGTCAGGAGCTCATGAATATTAAGGACTCATCATTATCAGCTGAAGCTTTTTAATACAAGATGTTGGCAGATTGACAGGGACAATTAAAGAAAGTGACCCAGCATTTTGCTAAGAGAATCTATCACTTATTTATGTTGCCCTTAGTTAGGCCACCATAAAACTGGTACAGGTTCCCTTTAAATTAGTTTTAAACCTGCATAAAATAATGGACACCCACCTTACTGTGTCCCCACTAGGGTTTTTTCGGGTATCCTCGATACTAGGATTTGCCTTTTTTTTTTTTCAATACTAGGCTATTGCGCAGTCTAGTATCAGAACATGCTGTTCTCAGCAGCACAGGGGAGAAGGAAGCAGTCTCTCCCTCCCCCCTGTGCCGCTGCTGCCAATGAGGAGAGGGGGGCAGGCGCACTGCGCCACCAATGAAAGTAAATTTTTAATGCAAACCCCTGAGGCAGGTGCTGGTGGGGAGCTGCGATTAGCGGCAGTTAACCCCTCAGGTGCCGCACCCGCCTCCTGTATTAAAATCATTGGTGGCGGTGGCCACAGGGTCCCCTCCCCTCCTCCTCATTAGTGGCAGTTCCGATTGGGGCCCCAGCAGTGTAATCCTGGGGCTCAGATCGGTTACCATGGCAGCCAGGACGCTACTACGCTACTAAAGCCCTGGCTGCCATAGTCAGCTCCCTGCTGCTGTGTGTAACTATGCAGAGGGCAGCAGGGAGAGTGTGAGATCCTATTCACCCTGATAGATCTCTATTAGGGTGACTAGGACAAGAGATTAAAAAAAAAAAAAGTTAAAAAAATAAAAATAAAACAAACATAAAAAATATTAAGTATAAATAACCCCTTCACCAATTTTACATATAAAATATATAAACAATAAATAAACATATCGCCACGTCTGAAAAGTCCAAACTATTAAAATATTTTAAAAAATGTCCTATGCTGTGAGCGCCGTAACACCTTTTCCCCCAAAGAAATAGGATCGGACTGTTCTATTATGAGCCGGACGTTCCATAAAATAAAGAATGCACGCAGCTTTTTTTTTTTTGCGTTTTATTTTTTCGCGTGGTATCAAATGGTATAGAGTATCGCAATACTTTAAGCTATCAAAACCGAATCAAAATTTTGGTATCGAAACAACCCTAGTCCCCACTAATATCTCCTTTCTAGCTCTTCTCTTTGTGCAGGAAATTACCTCTCAGCCAATCATAGCGACTTCTAGTAAATCAAAGTGATAGCATGGAGACCAGGAGGGTGTTGAAATTAGACCAGCGAGGTAACAGTGAGGAGAGTTTCCATTATTTTATTGTTTTATGCCAATCTGAACAAGTTTTTAAGCGGACCTCATAACATGTTTAGTTCAATATCAAGTGGGCAACTGTTCAAAAAGGATTATACAGCCCTTCTGACATGGGTTTTCAAAGTAAGCACACCAACCTCATCAAGTCTATGAGTTCTACGTATTTAACCCCTTGAAGTGGTTATGCCATGACTGATTTAATAAATGAAAAATCTAACATCATGTACTAAATAACAATCGCTTTCTAACAAAGACAGAACCAGCCATGTACCTCACATGAATCCAGAGATCTCCTCATTCATTGCTCTGTATCAGGGCTCAGCAACCTCCAGCACTCCAGGGTGTTGCAAAACTACATCTCCCATCATGCACACTTGTTTGGCTGTTCTCTTAACCCCCACAGAAGCTAAAGGAGCATGCTGGGAGTTGTAGTTTCACAACAGCTGGAGTGCCGAAGGTTGCTCATCTGCGCTGTATTCTGCTACCAATGTATGTGAACGAAATCTCTAATGAGGCATGAGTGGTAATCTCTTGTACAAGCAATCAAAAATAGTGAACTCGCTATAATCATTCCCCTAGCGACACCAGTTGCATGAAGAATTCCAGTGAGGGAGATGCAATGGATTCCCATCTTCTGAACACTAATATTACAATGCCATATATATGTATTGCAGTGCATTGAGTCAGTCACTGTAAAAACGTACATAATGCCTAATTGGCCTTGCATTTGCATATGTACCTGGCAAGCCTGGGGCCCAATGTTCAGCTTTGGCCTACCATGCCAACCATTTTGCAGTTTCTGTAACCATTTAAATGCCAAGGTCAGTATTTATCGCAGAATCTAACATGTTTAACTGCCAGGAGCAGTTTCATGCTCTGACGCTCTCCCTTGCGCTGCATCGTGCAGGGCAAGGTTTTTTTGCCTTAGGCTGCCTAGCACAGATCGGGTACATCATTAGAATTAAAAAAAACTTGCCCTGGGTGGTTCAGCGCAGCCCCAATGCATGCGCAGATTCTCCCAATAAATCGTGGACAACCCCTTTTAGACAGCACTTTCCCCAGAAGTTACTACACTATTTATCTGCCTTTTTCTCATTAGATTTTGGACAGTCTGTTTAGCCTGAAATAAGCACAACGCGATTGTCACTTCACTGCTACACAGATTTTGGGCCAAATTTATCATTAGCTCAGGTCAGAATAATGGAGTGAAAAAGTCCCCCAAAAAGTCCCAAACGCTAAAACTGCGCACAAATTTGCGTCTTTTTTCTGCTCTGCGCTATGCTCTCCAGTTTTCTGAAAGTGGGCGTGTTTTCTTAAGCAAATTAATCTCTAGACAGATTTACTATTGGGACTATTTAAAAAGTCGCAAAAAAGTCACAAAAAAGTCGCAATTTCACTCCAGTGAGGACCATGCTCATCTTATGAGACTTTTTAATAGAACATGCGACTTTTTCATAAAAAACGTGTGACTTTTTCGTAAAGATGTGCGACTTTTGTAAAGCTGCTTACTGACGGATAAACTGCTACCGTCAAACCACATTTATTACAGTCTTAAAGGGACGATCATAAATCTGACGTTAGCCATATGTGAAAGTGGAGTGAGCTGTCAGTCATGATAAATCTGGCCCTTTGTATTTGTCAAGCTTCAAGCTCTGCTCAGGTTGAAAATTATGTGATAATACATTAGAAAACGAGAAACTTCTATACTTCTCTTAAAATTCTAAGGCTAGTTTCACACTTGCGGCAGGACGGATCCGGCAGGCTGGTCTCCCTGTCTTATCAGTCCTTCCGCTGTTTCGCCGGACCGGCGCTCCGTCCCTATTGACTATAACCGGTGCAGTATGGCGAAAGGCCGCACAGACTAAAAAGTCGGACATGCAGGATTTTTAGTCCGGTGGCCTTTCGCCGTGCACTGCGCCGAAACACCGCACCAATTATAGTCAATGGGGACGGAGCAGCGGTCCGGCAATACAGCGAAACAGCAGAAGGACGGATCCGTCCTGCCGCAAGTGTAAAAATAGGCTTACTCTACAGTTCTCACAAAGTATCACCCCTTTACATCCTACAAGATGGTCATCCGTACAATGTGATTGCTGAGGTTGTCTCTGAATTAACAAAACAAACGGGCATGTTGGATCAAAAGGACATTATCAATTTATCACACATAACCAAAAACATACTGATGCCATGTATCTTTATGCTCTTCAAGGCAGAAGGATTTTATGCCGCAAAATAAATGAATACATTATTGGTGTCAGCTTTTGGTTTTTAATACAACAGCACTCCTTCATTAATATTAATACAAATAATGAGCATATTTTAGGACACTACCAAGGAACTGCTATGTTTACAGTATAGGTTTTTAAATTTACACTTCATAAATTAAAGGGGTTCTCCGGGAATTAGGAAAATGAATACTTAAAAAGGGTCTGTCCAAGTTATTTTTTTACTCTACGTTTCTAACTAGGCAAATGTAATCGCTTTCCAATTAACTCACTCTGCAGTGGCTGGTTTCTCCGATTTTACTGAGGGTCACATGACCTGTGATGTCAGCTTGTCTCCCTGCTCTGATAATGTTCCTGCACAAGTCAGAGATCTGTACCCAAGATGTCACTGTGCTGGCCACGCCCCGCTGCACTATTGCCCTCTCCCAAGTTTCTTAACTCTTTAAGCTCCATAGACTCAGAGCTGAAGTGTTTACTGTGTAGCTGCAGGCAGTGAGGAGACAAATGCTGGGCACAGGAGCTGAAAGAAGTTCTGCAGCGCATTGCAGGTAGGGGGAAGATCCTGTGTGTATTAGCAGTGTCATTATACAGCTGGGACTTTTAGTTCTACACATAAAACATGCTGCCGAGTCTCCCAGCAGGCAGACATGTCACTCAGGGCAGCCCTTGTCTTCACTCCCTTAGCAGTGTCATTATACAGCTGGGACTTGTAGTCCTACACATATAACATGCTGCAGAGTCTCCCAGCAGGCAGACATGTCACTCAGGGCAGCCCTTGTCTTCACTCCCTTAGCAGTGCAGGGGGAGGGGCAGAGATTGTTTTTATTGCACGTAAACAAAGGGCCAGAAGAGAACCAGGGAAATGAGGAAATAGATATTTTTTTGCCTAAAACTTGCTTAGCTTAGTTATACAATCGCTGACCATGAGATTTACAGTGCTATATCTATTTTTTTCCATAACTCGGACAACCCCTTTAAATATTACTCCATTATAAATATATTCCCAAATACCTTACATTAGTTATAATGGCTCGTTTTGTCTAGGGAGCAATCATTAGGAGAAATAAAATGGCCTCCGTCCTATTAGTACACATAAAACCTGTCCTGATCACACAGCAGAACAAGTCACTTCACAACACTGAGGTAAAGACCTGCGTCATCCTACTCTACTACTTTGTCAGCGATTGTGATCCCGAATACAGATAAGATCTTTAGCTGAATCTCTATAGGAATAAGCAGCACTTGTGTGCAGTCTCTATTTCCACAGCCTGTCCTCTCTGTACTTCATGTCTCCTGATGAACTTCATTACCACAAAGATTCAGCTAAATATATTAACTGTAGTCAGGATCATAATCCCTGACAAGCAGAGCAGAGAGAAGGCAGCTTTTTACCTCAGTGTTGTGAAGTAACTTGTCCGCCTGTGTGATTAGGACAGGTTTTATGTGTACTAACAGGACGGCAGCCATTTTGTTTCTCCCAATCATTGCTCCTCAGACAAAATGAGACATTATATCTAACGAAAGGTATCTGGGAATATATTTATATTAAAGTACTATTTACGTATTTTCATTTTCTTAATTCCCGGAGAACCCCTTTAAGGAAGTTCTTATTAAGCAGGATAGGTCATCAACATCAAGTCAGCGGGGGCGGACTGCCGTCACCCCTGCCTATCAGCAGGGATAGTTCCCTCCTATTCACTTGAATAGAAAGGAGCAGTCCCATTTAAGCGAATGGGACGGCGTCACAGTAATTGCACTGCTCACCACTGCAATCTTGACAGCAAACAGGTAAACAGAGGAGAACACAGTGCTGGTATGAGCACTGAGTTCTCTTTAAAGGGAACCTGTCACCCAAAAATCGCCTATTAAGCTGTTTACAGTACCTTATAGTGCTGTATAGTCGTTTCCTGATGCACTTTTTGTTAGTTTTGCAGCATGTATGCTCAGTCAGAAATCGATGTTATATTCAGCTGCTGCCCCGTGCTTCAAGTCAGGCTTGAAGTCACGGGGGCAGCGGCCTCGGCGTCTTACATGGCCCTCTCCCCGCCCCCTGCCTCTGTGACTGACAGCCGAAATCCGATTCCGGGACCGCGCTCAACGGCCGCATGCGCAGTAAAGGGCGGCAGGAGCGCGGTCCCGGCTGCCGCGCGTACTACGCGCCGTCTTACTTTCGCCGCACTGCGCATGCGCCCGACATCCTGTATCAAACGCGCCCGCGCCCGGCATCTAACGCGCCCGCGCCCGGCATCTGGGCGCGGGCGCGTTTGATACAGGATGTCGGGCGCATGCGCAGTAAGACGGCGCGTAGTACGCGCGGCAGCCGGGACCGCGCTCCTGCCGCCCTTTACTGCGCATGCGGCCGTTGAGCGCGGTCCCGGAATCGGATTTCGGCTGTCAGTCACAGAGGCAGGGGGCGGGGAGAGGGCCATGTAAGACGCCGAGGCCGCTGCCCCCGTGACTTCAAGCCTGACTTGAAGCACGGGGCAGCAGCTGAATATAACATCGATTTCTGACTGAGCATACATGCTGCAAAACTAACAAAAAGTGCATCAGGAAACGACTATACAGCACTATAAGGTACTGTAAACAGCTTAATAGGCGATTTTTGGGTGACAGGTTCCCTTTAAATAGCTGACTGGCAGGTTTTTGGCAGTCGGGCCCCTGCTGATTTGATATTAATAACCTTTCCTGAGGATAGGTCTTCAAAATAAAAAAGTAGACAACCCCTTTAAGACTGCGCAGTGGCTTTCAGTGGGATACAGAAGGTAAACTAGGAGATGGCTCACGCCACAATATCCTATAAACACTCCAAACAGTCTGGCATTCATAAGCTTACAATGAAACATTCAATGATTTGTATCAGATGATGCCAACTAGCTCTGCATCAAGCTCCTCACATAAACATTGTCAATTCAGGAGATGTTATTCTCCAAGCACATCTCTGGTAAATGTTAACTGGCTAAAAACATCTGAAATCGGTGGGGCAATGAGAAAAATACAGAAGTAGGGGTAGGGCACACTACCATATGTTTACATCTTTGTAGCCCTCCAGTCTGACACCCATCATACAGATACTCATGTCTCCTGTAAAACATATGAACCAGGCCTTAAAAGGCAGATTCACCATCGAAGACCATATTACAGTTTACATCTAGTTATATCTGTATCAGACAATGGTTACATTCCCTGGTCCGCGGACAAGAAACTTATCCTAGAATTTCTTCTTTAGTAACCTGCACATTATCTAGATGTAAACTCAAGCTCCATGCATGGACACGCACAAAGAATATTTTATGGAAACTTTAGTCAAACCTGCCTGTATGGATAAGGGCACACGTGTCAAAGCATGTGCAACCTAGACTACAGCACATACCTAATGGAGTATGGCTTTTAAAGGGGTTGTCCAAGCATCAGATATTGAGAGACGCAACTGCAAACTGAGGTGCAAGTGTCCGAGAGGCAACCATCTGACAATCAGAATGTATTGTGCATGGGTTTCATGAATTTGAATTACAACCAGTGCACCTCACCCAGCATGCTGCATCTCCTCAAGCATCAAGTCAGATCACATTGGAGAGTTTGCTTGGACAATGTGTATAATAATTCAGGCAGATGCTACTTGGAAGAGATATTGTGCAGCGCCCTGTTACTTGAGCTTTTTTTTATGAATGACATATCTGACCATATCAGTTGATGTCCAGCCAATATGAAGAACAGGAATGCCACGACTTCTGTACCCAGAAAAAGAAGAGTGTGCTCACTTGGGTGTCTCTGTAGATCCCACAAATATTAATAAAAATGGTGACATTTATTATTGGGATCAGTAGGGGCTCAGATCTCACATTGATTGCATGTCTCAGGAAAATACCTTTAATAACTATCATGTTGGAAAAAATGCTTGTTAGAATCTTGTAAAAATATCAAATCCTTTAGAAGTCATTTGGAATTGTGTTCTATGGGGCCAGGAAGCTGGCAGGCATATCCTAGGCTCCCTACATACTGGCAAGCACTGCACGAGCAGACAAATGTGTGTGCTTCACTGAAGTTTCTTCAATGACTGATAGACAAGCATGATGTTCTTCCCTCTAGAACAGGGTTCCTCAACTCAAGTCCTCCATTCCTAACTGACTGTCATGGTTTGAGAATGTCCCACAGAAATAAATATCTCTCGTATTGACACTAATTATATCCCCTACTTAATACTAAAGGATATCCTGAAAAAAATGAGTGGTAGGTGGGCCCTGAGGACTAGAGTTTAGTAAGGCCGAATGCACACAATTGGTTGCTATGATGCCGTGCGCTCCCTGCTGCTGCCGCAATACAGTAATACACTGGTATAGATCATACTAGTGTATTACTGTATTGCGGCGGCAGCAGGGAGCGCACGGCGTCATAGCAACCAATGACGCTGTGCGCTCCTGCTCTCAGCAGGAATCCAGCCTTACACTGAACTAGAAACCTCACCACAGTACTGATGATGAGGGACACAGGAAGGCAACATATGCCAGCAGATAACCAGTGCTAGACAGGAAGGAATCACAACTGTGTTAGGGCTCATGCACAAAAAAGTTGTTGTTTTGCAGTCCGCAAATTGCAGAACCGCAAAACACTGATACCGGCAGTGTATATTCTGCATTTTGGGGAACGTAACAGCCGGCCCCTAATAGAACAGTGATGCCGACAATAATAAGACATGTTCTATTTTGCGGAACGGCCATATGGACACGGAATGCACACCGAGTAATTTCTGTATTTTTTTTCTTGTGGCCCCATTGAAGTGAATGATTCCGCATACGGGCTGCAAAAATAAAAAAAATTGAATGGACTAACCCTTAAAAGGCAAGGAATGGATGTGCACACTGCATACATTTTTCACCCTTTTAGAAGGCTAAAAACACAACTTTCTAGAAAAAAATCAAGTCCTGACGAGTTCACAAGTATGTGTGTTCAATGGAAAGCTGAGGCAATACATTCAATTACTTCCACTGTAAAGGAATGCAAACACTGCTTGGTCACGTAGTACTGCTCGGTAATGTCTGAAGGCCGGAACGACATCTAGAAAGGAATAGCATGCGTGCTTCCGCTGGGATATTGTGTACTGAATGAAAATCATCTCAATGCCTCAGAGGAAGACACTATTGTACATGACAAGTTCTGACAATGACAGCAGTGTCACAATGTGGGAGAGACACCCAGCCTGAATACAGGGCAGAGACTATCACTTGCCTGGTTGAATAGCCAACTGGGCCCCAACAGCAAGTTCTATCCGACTTCACCACTGCTACAGGCCTCACAAGGCCTATTGCACCGTACCCGCTAACTGGGAGCACTGCTCCAATTTTTTTTTTTTTTTTAGATCACCTACAGGATCTACACTGTAACAGTCTTCTCTACTCTTCTCTAGGTGTCCTAGAATCTGTTGAGGCCACAGACATCAAGACTACTTTAACAGACATATTCTCCAGCTTTCTGGAAGACTCAGAAAAGCAGTTACTTGTCATCGAAAGAGCACACTGAGCTCAAAATCCAAACCCGCTGAACCCCCCCCAGAGATAATCTGCAAATTGCTGGACTTTCGCAATAAAAGAAAAAAGAATGCCAGATCCTCAAGATTCTCTTCTCCATTATAAAAACAACCCAATATCCATATTTCAAGACTTCTCCTTCCACATTCAAACAGCAATTACTTAAAGGGAGTCCGTCACCTCCATATGGCCATATATAGCACTTACATGGCTCTGTAGCACACCTATACAGGATTGTAATGGTACATTTGTCTTTAGACTTTTACCAGCAGGAAAAACAAAGTTTAATTCATATGCAAATGAGCACTCGCAAGTGCCCAGGGGCGGCGTTCAGTGTGTAGGTGCCCAGGCTGCTCTGCCTTCTTTGCACTTTACTCCTCCCCAGCCTCTGCCTTTGCCCGCCCTCCAAGTCTCTTGCCTCATCGATAGGTCCGGACTTGGAGGGCGGGCAAAGGAAGAGACTGGGGAGGAGTAAAGTGCAAAGAAGGCAGAGCAGCCTGGGCACCTACACACTGAACGCCGCCCCTGGGCACTTGCGAGTGCTCATTTGCATATGAATTAAACTTTGTTTTTCCTGCTGGTGAAAGTCTAAAGACAAAGGTACCATTACAATCCTGTATAGGTGTGCTACAGAAACATGTAAGCACTGTATATGGCCATATGGAGGTGACAGACTCCCTTTAAGCCACTAACAGATGTCTTACGCCAGAGACAATTCACGTTTCGCTGGCTATTTCTATTTGGCATCTCCATCTCGGCCAATGGAAAATGTTACACAGCTTGCACGTCTAAAGAAGTGATTAAAGTGGCAGCGGAGCTGGACATCCCACTCGATCCGCTTTCAGTGCTAGAGACAGCGCATTTAAACATTGACATCCCATCCCTGTGCTGATGCCATGGGAAACAGTTGAAAAGCCCAAGAATCAAAAAGAGTAAGGCCGAATGCACACGGCCGTGTTTGGGCCGTGGAACCGCGGCCTGGATCCCTGCCGAGAGCAGGAGCGCACGGCGTCATTGGTTGCTATGACGCCGTGCGCTCCCTGCTGCCGCCGCAATACAGTAATACACTGGTATGATCTATACCAGTGTAGTACTGTACTGTGGCGGCAGCAGGGAGCGCACGGCGTCATAGCAACCCATGACGCCGTGCGCTCCTGCTCTCAGCAGGGATCCAGGCCGCGGTTCCACAGCCCGCACACGGCCGTGTGCATTCGGCCTAAGAAAGAAGTCCCAGAAAGCTTTGACTCCGCTAAGACGCCTTGAACCCGAGTTAGCTGCTGAGATACATCTCCTGAAGGACTGCTCCTTATTTAACCTTCTCGTTTAGGTTTTCAATAGTTCTTGTTCTTCTGCTTTATAGGTTTCCCTGACAGTACCCCATTACTGTAACACACACACCACAAGATGTTCTTTGTGTTCTTCGATATAATACCGCTACCGGTTGTTCCTAGAGTGGTACATACCCTACCTTTGTATTTACATACACAGTTGTTGCTTCTCCTACCTCACACAGTTCCTCACCCGAGAGCAAGTCTCATGCTTAAGCTGTCGATCCCTAAACCTCCAGATGGCCACTGAAAAACAATATATGACTTTCGCCTCATAACATGTGAGAGGCCTCAACTCACCCGTTAAACGGTCTCAGATATTAGCACACCTTAAAAAACAAAAAGCAGACATCTTACTAATATAACTGTATCTCTCCACACACACACATATCCCACAAATATTATTGCTGTGTACACAGGGGCAGACTTACTAAGCTGTTCTAATATTTAGACCGCGTAAACTTACACAGGCAGTCTTCTACAGATGCTTTGGATTTATCACAGCCGTTCACACTGGATGATATATTTGCTTCATATTGCTACAAGAAAGACACTTTTGTCTAATTTTACACTAACTATTGGTTGGCTTACCTTGTGCCAAATTTAGGTGCATATTGTCGGAAGTTAAGTCACGTCCCTACCCCAATCATCTAAGCCAAAACCATTTTTGTAGTGAGGAGCAAGAAGGTATCCAAAACACATAATAAATCTGGTGATCAGGGGAAAGGCATGTTTGATGTAAAGTGATCCAAAATTGTTGCTATGGGTACTTTCACACTTGCGGCAGGACGGATCCGACAGGCTGTTCACCCTGTCTGATCCGTCCTTCCGGTATTTCGCCGTGCCGCCGCTGGGGCGGAGCTCCGGCGCAGCACGGCGAAAGGCCGCCGGACTAAAAGTACTGCATGTCCAACTTTTTAGTCCGACGGCCTCCCACCGCGAACTGCGCCGGAGCTCCGCCCCATCCTCATTATAGTCAAAGGGGATGGAGAGGCAGTACGGCGAAATAGCGGAAGGACAGATCCGGCCAGCTTAACAGCCTGTCGGATCCATTCTGCCGCAAGTGTGAAAGTACCCTTACTAACAATGTTCAAACTACAGATGAAGTATGGTATTGAAAGAAGGAAGTGCTCAACCCGATATAGATGCACCACTGCATATGGGATTGAGCACTTTCTGCTTTTTAATACCATGCCAATTTGTAGTTTGTATATTGAATTTTTTGGAGATGTAAAAACTCCTAGTCTGAATGTGCCTTTATTTCCATCCACAGGCAGCATTCTGGTGCACATGTGAGGCCCGGGCTTTATCAGGCAGTCTTGGGTGGGACTCCGAGCTCTCTTCTTCCTCCCATTGTATGCATGGTCACGTGCTGGAGGTAACTGGGAGATTGCTCTGAGTCAGGTCCTGCGCTCCTGTAATTCGCCCACTGGCTCGTGGTATTGCCCATATGGCACAGGTAGGTTTAGCGTTAGGTCCCGAGCTACTTGAGGAACCTTGGTGTGGTGCTCGGGCTCAGACAGGTCCTCCACAGAAGGATATGTTGGCTAATCTATAAATTTTACATCAGTATGAGGGTGCACCTGTCTTTGTTATTGTTAGATTATTTTTACTAACAATGTGCACCTTACGCATACTTATCAAATTCCACACATTAAAAAAGACATAAGAAAATATTCTATGACGTTTATTCGCATATATATATATTTTTTTAAGATTAGCATTATTCAGAGGCCCTTCATGGTCCAAATATAGCAGCTGAGAACCTGAGAACCACAACTACACATGTTCAGCATGTTTTACAAATTATTTTGCCCACAGAACCACGTGGCCCATAACAACTGTGATGTTTTGCAGGAGATACAGTTGTTTCCAGGCAAAATAATGCAGTCGCTTAAAGAGGTTGTCTGGGTTCAGAGCTGAACCTGGATATAACCTCATATTTACTAGTTTACCATGTACGAGTGCAGCATCGGAGCATTTCCTTGCTCTGATGCTCCCCCTTGTTTGTTTGTTTACTCCTGGTAACATACTGGGCTTCTCCTCACTATGCTACTTTAGAGGAACCCGCCTCTAAAACAGTCTAGGAAAGCGCTATACACTGCCCATCTGTGCCGGAGACATCACCGGGCTGATTGCTAGGTGGAAGTCTCCGCCTAGCACAGTGAGCAGAAGCCCGGTATGTTACTGGCAGTAAACAAATAGACCTTGCCCTGCACGATGCAGCGAAAGTCAAGGGGTGACATTGGAGAAATGCTCTGATGTTCAGCTCATACATAGTAAATTAGTAAAGATGATGTTATATCCAGGTTCACTTCTGAACCTGGACAACTCCTGTAACAATCGCTTGGAAAACCACATGAAACATAGATTTCTGTAGTTATTGGCGACTGCATTGCCGCTTCTTGTGACCTTTCCATTAAATGGGTTTTCCAGAAGTTCAATACCAATAACCTATGCTCAGGATAGGTAATAAATATCTGATTGGTGGAGGTCCTGACATGTCTCGCCAATCAGCTGTTTGAAGAGGCATACTAAGCACAGCACCGTACATTGTATAGTGGATATGATTGGTATTGCAGCCCAGGTCCATTCTCTTGAACATTAGTAAGCTGTACATAGGCAAAGTGATGAAGGTGACGTCACTGGCCTAAAAGACCCCAGTGCCAGGGACTCTTCAAATAGCTGATCAGCGTGGATGTATGAAGTTGGACACCGACAAAATCAGATCCTCAGGATAGATCATCAATGTTGTACCCACAGAAAACCCCTTTAAATGACTAACATATGTGCAAAACAATGACATACACTTCCAATATTCCTGTCAGATTCACTCATGTAGGTGACATGCAAAGAGTTGTATGTGACAATTAAAGAAAACATGTTACCTAGTCTGCTTCCATTCCTGGGCATTGCCATGAATGAGCCAAGACTTCCACCTATAACACTGTGCGGTCTTCTCAGCGGTGGCTTCTTGAAGGATCCTGTGTATTGGTGGAGGAAGGAGTGCATACTATGAGATGTTGGAGGCCTGCCATTCTTCACAATAGGTTCTAGTAATCCCAAAAGGCAACACAGATCCAATCCATCACAAAAAGAAAGGGTGTAGAATAGGTAGAGACCCAAGGAAAAAGAAAGGAGGAAGAAAAGAATTGATTACTGTCCACACCATCTTATAATCATCCATAGACAAACATTGTTATAGTGATTAAAGCTGCAATTATCGGGAGTCACTCTGTGTTAGTCAGTGCATGCTGCCTCCCAGCAGTAATAAAGGGGAGGAAAATGGCATTTTTTTCAGCTAGTCCCAGCACCATTAGAGGAAGGAGCCATATTGGTCATACTGTATGTGACATTTAGAATTTGTACAGATTATGATTTTTTGTCAGCAAACAATAAGTGAAGAGGACTATAACCACTGCGTCTACAGTGTGCAATAATGCAGGTGGCCCACAAAAAGGTAGAGAAAGTCTGAAGGTTTCACCCATTTGGCGTAGACGGACATGCTGCCTGTTTTTTCAACGATCAAGTTATAAGCACCAAACATGAATAAACCAGTATGTTCTAAGTACAGCTTACGGCAGGTAGACCCTTCAGACTTCACCTACCTTCAGTGTGTCGCCTGGGTCAATAAAGATAGGATTTTACACAGCCCAAAGGGGGCTCTAGTCCTAATGATGTGGACTAGTTCCATCCAGTGTGTGTAAGGCTGGATGCACATATCTCAGTTATGTCCGGTCAGCTGGACACAACGGCTATAGGCGTCTACAGACTGATGGCACCAGCCAGAAAAACGCTGCATGCGTTGTTTTTCTGTCCAGCGCTATTTGACATCCGGGATCACAACTGATGCACCGGATGTGTATGAACCAGCCCACAGAAAACTATGGATCTGTTCTAGCTTCTGCTTCCCTCGGGCATTTTCTATACCAAGCCAGAGGGAAACTGAGCTGGATCACCATAAGGACGTGAAGCTGGGCTACCATTTCGCCAATATAAATCATATAGGACAACCAGCACAATCAAAACGCTGGTCAAATAAGAGCTTAGGGAATGAGCTGCACAAATCACAAGGATGACAGCTCTAACACACATACAACATAAAACATAGATATGACCTAATCATACTGAACAGTTCAGCAATTTTGTACCGTACTATGTACTGTATTTCAATTGCTCGCCATTTATTCAAGATCTCTGCATGCTGTCAGTAAATAAAATTATTCTGGTTTAAAACTCTCATGTGGATAGCTTTCCTCCAACTGCATCCAGTTTAGGCAATCTAGTGTAAGCTAAATGCACACGCAGCACAAACCGTTCTCCAGGCCACACACTTAAGAGTACATGCACACGTTTAGGATTCATGTGCGGAGAATCTGCACTGAAATCTGCAGGTGTTCGCAGGAAAATCTGTGCGGTCAATCCGCATCAATTGGTGAGGATTTGTGTGAATGAAGAAAATCCGGTCAGGAAAAATAAAATAAATTGACATGCAGTGGATTTTAAAAAATTGACATGCAGCGAAAAAACAAAAACAAAAAAAAAAACAAAAAAAAAAAAAATGCATTGTGTGTATTGAGAATTTCAAATTCTCATAGAATACAATGTACATGACCTACGGTGCGGATTTAGCCTTATAGGTCACATTTTAGTGCTTGTATCATGGATGTAAACCTGGACTGTATGCAGTTTTACAGAACCACAATTAGATCACCATAGCGTTCTATGCTACACTTGGCAGAAACATTAGACGCCTTGTGGCCTTATTAGTTTGTGTAAACCAAATTAGAGGGCCCATCTATCAGCTACCACTCATCACTGGTGGCCAGCTATGGATTAAGGACTATGGACTAAAGATACAAAAATTAGCTAAAAGTGTAACTCTTTTCGGTTTGTTTGTAATACATAGGGACATGGATGTTGAACATTTTTGTGATATACTTTATAAGGGAAAGAGGTTTCTTTCTACTAGAAAACAGGATGTAAAGAGTCAGTAAATGGAGTCTTCGGTATTCAGTTCTACTGAGTGCAAAAGCCTCCTGTGTGTAACATGCAGATGCTCTCGGCTGCCTCTCATCACTAGCCCAATTCCAGATTATGTACATATGCCCTAACTTATCGCTGTCCATCGTCCTGCCTATCTGATGTGTTCTTCAGCGCTCAGTACAATGCTGAAGACTAAAGACAGTCAGAGCTTTGCTATGAAGACTCTTTATATCCTGTTTTCTAGTACAAATAAGCCCCTTTCCCTAATGAAGTATATTACAAAAATGTGTAACATCCCTGTTCCTACACTATATTAAAAATAAACTAAAATGACGGTTACACTTTAAGTGAATCATCATAAAACTAAAGCAGCAGAAATAGAAATTCTCTAGCGGTGAAGCCGTGGTGTTTGCATGTGAAAATTAGCACCTAACCAATTGTGACAAGTCTATTATTAGTTCAGAGAGTCAAGGTGGCTGAAAAGTATGTTTACTTAGTTGTACACATACGAACAAATAGCTTCTGTAATACCGCCACAGAAGCCGTAGATGGATATCACTGACAAACATTTGTTACATATATCAGAAACCTATGGTTACAGAGGCAACTGAAAATGTGTGTGGCTCTGAAGCATAGCCACAGAGGGCTTGGACAAAATGGACCAGGGACTTTATAAACATGGTGTTCAGATGTGATATTGTTCAATGTATTTTACACCAGAAAACATTATGTATCTATAGTTCTGCCCCACTGGGTCAACCTGCATATTAGAGGTCTTTTTTCACATCCTTCTGCCGATTTCTGTAAATGTACATTTTTGCTCTCCATGCGTGTACAGTGGTCAGGTTTTTCCTGGTGTGATGCAGGAGCTATGGTCCATAAAAGCCAAAGGTAATGACTCCCTCTTGCGCCCCTCTTCCCTGAAACAATGTGAGACTATCTCCAGCTGCATCCCCCTCCTCCACTATTTCTTATTTACTGTCCATTACATTATGCAGATTAGCTCGTGTCAGCAAAATCAGATACTGATTCAAAGGAAAGGGTGACATCTTAAGACAGCGGTTTCAGGGTTATTGCCCCTCATCAGTAGAGATCAACGTACTTGCTGGCTAGGTTCACATCATGTTTTATGCCTCCGTTTGATGCATACGTTAGAAAAAAATAAAGTCGGGTAAAAAAAATAAAAAATACTAATAAAAACTTGGGCATCTTTCTGAGGCATCTGTTTAACGTATACGTTTTTTGGATACATTAAACGGATAGGAAAAACGTGATGTGAACCCAGCCTTAGATACAACTAAGGAGAGAAATGGTTCTCAGAAGGGTCATTCTCTTCATCTGGTTTGGCTGATGAGCTAATCTGCATACTTGTTTTCCCATAAAGCATTGAAATGCTGAAAATAAGTCTCCATGCACCAACAGAGGTCTCCTCGATAAGAACTGGAAGCCCCCTCCCCACCCTGACCAGCATCTAAAGCTTAAATGACACGGTGTTTGATCAGCGTAGATTCCCATCAGGGATTGCAAGCCAAAACCAGATGCGGGTCAAAAGCACAGAACTAGTGTGCAAGCATGACCACTGCTTTTGGATTTCAGCATAATCGTAACCATGGATACGAGCAGTGTATAATCTGATGGAAAAATGAAGTTGAAGGAGACAATATGGACAATCACAATACATTAGTAAGTGCCTTGAATTAACTTCGTCTACAGGATAAATTTTACTTGCTGAAGTGAGACACTGTGTAGGCTCCATTCCTGGTTTTGACTCACAATGGCCTCATGCACACGACAGTTTTTAGTTTCCGCATCCAAGCCGCAGTTTTTGCGGCTCGGGTGCGGACCCATTCACTTCAAAAAGGGCCACAAAAGCATCCGTTGCTCCGTTCCGAGGCCCCGCGAAAAATAATATAGCATGTCCTATTTTTGTGGATCCACGGTTTGCGGTCCGCAAAAAACAGCACGGTCGTGTGCATGAGGCCAAGCCCTGATGGAAATCACTGATCAAACACTGACTGTGTGAAAGCGGCCTGAGGCCTCATTCACACGACCGTAGTTACAGTCCGCATCCAAACCACATTTTTTACGGATCAGATGCCGACCCATTCATTTCAATATGCTGTCCACATCTGTATAGCGGCACTGCAAAAAAGTAGAACATGTCCTATTGCTGTTCGTTTTGCAGACAAGAATAGGCATTTATAATGAAGGGGAGAACATGTGGATCTGCAAAAACGGACACAGGTGCATGAGGCCTGAGGGAAAGGAAACCCAAAACAACTGTCTACAGATAGGCATTTCTTCATTTTAAGGCTACATTCACACGTCAGTATTTTTCAATATCCCGAATTTCGGTCCGTTTTTTGCGGATCCGTTGTTCCTGAAAATGTTTCGGTATGTCATCCGTTGAAACATGTATAAATTTCAATAAGCAAATAAAGTTGTTTGGATTTCTTTGAAAAAAAAATGTGAAAAAAAAAAAAAAGTTTGTTTGCAGGATTTAATTTCCAGGAACGGAATCCGCATAAAACGGATGACATACGTAATGACATACGAATGTCTTCCATTTTTTGCGGATCCATTGACTTTGTATTGTACCAGGATCCGATTTTTGCGGGCATATTTTTCGGGCATGCGGAACGGAACAACGGAAACTTTTTTTCAGGACCCATTGAAAATGAATGGGTCCAGATCTGTTCCGCAAAAAACGGAACAGATCAGGAAAGAAAAAACGGATGTGTGAATGGACCCTAAAGGAGCCTATTCTTTTTGGGCGACATAGGAGTGTATTCTCCTCTTGTGCACTGTATTGTGATATTAATTGCCCTCTCTAGCAGTTGTGCTCCTGCCGAACAGTACTCCTTGGCAGTCTGTGGTGGTATAATTTCCAAACGTTCTGCCACTGTTATTTGGACACTACATGCCAAGGGTGAGAGAAATAGGAGGGCATTATAAAATGAGGAATTCTAACTTACTGATTGCAAGGACTACACAGTCAATAGGCCTTGTGGGTGAAAAACAACGGAAAGGACAGACTTATGTTTTCAATGGCAGCCAATATACAGCGAGTTAGCTATTCAATGGTGTCTTTATAGAAAGGGAAGACCAGATTCCTGAAAGTCAGCTTAACAATAATAGCCTCTCAGCTGCTTTGAGATCCATGTCAATGCCACTTATAGAGAAAGTACCCAAAGGAATAGTGAGCAAGTGAATCTAAGAGGCATGCTCTGACCTTGAGCCTCAGAAAATATATCACGGCACGGCTAGCTTGTATTTTTTGGAGGAAAGTGAAGTGCTGAAAGGTTTATACTCCTCTACAGCCCCCAATATAAAACATACCATAGCAATACTACCCAAACAAACAGACTAGTAACTATATACTAGTAGTCATCTGTACTGCTGGGGAAGCAGAGTTAGATACACTGGAGGTTACCGTATTCTAGCCCCTAAAATGAGATGCAGCAGACTGCAATTCACACCAGAATTCAGGCATAACCACAATAGTAAATGTGGGCCATAATGCATATGAAAAAGGTAAAGCCATAACGTTAATGTGCTCTTTACCGTAAGGCCTCATGGACACGACCGTTGTTGTGGTCCGCATCCGAGCTGCAAAAAGGATCCATTCACTTCAATTGGGCCGCAGAAGATGCGAACAGCACTCAGTGTGCTTAAATGAAGGAAGAACCGGCACTCCTTTATACTGCAATTATATCCGGTTTATTCACCACTCATGGAAGAGGTGACGCGCGTTTCGGAACATGCAAGTGCCTTTATCAAAACAGTGTGAGCGGCAGGATAGACACTCTGTGTGCTTTCCGCATCCGTTGCCCCACACAAAAAATATAACATGTCCTATTCTTGTCCGTTTTGCGGAGAAGAATAGGCATTTCTACAATCGGCCGCCTGTTACGTTCCGCAAGTTGCGGAAGGTACACAGGCAGCTTCTGTGTTTTGCGGACTGCAAAAAACGAAACTGTCGTGTGCATGAGGCCTTACTGTCATTTGGATAAGAGGGAATGGGAGCATAAAAGCCACTCTGAGAATGACTTCTTTTCATTACATCACAATAGCAGTCGGCAAATGCTTTAGTAAAGTGATAGGAAACGTTAAAATATTCATCTCTGCAGGGATCTAGCAGGTTTCTCGGCGTCACCATTGGAATTCCCTGTATCGTGCTCGATTTGTTATAAAGCGCGTATGGAAAACAGTAATACACAGGTCAATGAGTCACCGAATGACACAAACATGCCTAGTACCTGACTGTGCCGTCATATGTAGACCAGTTCATCCTTCCAGTATCTCTGCTGGGATTTGACAATCATCTCTTACACATAACCAGATCATTCCAAGCATGATCAAAACCCTTGCACATCTCCAGAGAGCCGCTCACACAGATGTGACACTGCCTTTGACTGTCAATCAACCGTGTTCATTAAAATAATAAAAGTTGGCTCAAGTACAACATTCCTTTGATATGCCCTCATTTGTGCGATGGCAAGCGAGCCAGCAGACTCATTCTGTCATTCTTGATCTCTGGAACTTCAGTAATAAAAACGAGAAAAAAAAAAAAAAAAGTTTCCTGCATAAAATGCATATCATACTGGTTTCCACTCCGAAACTACCTCCAAAATATCAACTATAATAAAATGAACAATCTGAATAATTTGGTAAGGCTTGATTTATACAGGGGGATAAGATTTTAAACCAGATGGACACCTAGATCTGCACTGCACTGCACTATACATTGCCATGCTTTCCTCATGTATTATTGTCTGGGCAATCAGAAGGCCTGAGAAGGTCTCTTGACCTTGCCTGAGGGGCCATAGAGGTTTTCCCACAAACCACATTTATCCCCTATCCAATAAGGTAGGTCATAAATGTCTGACCTTTGATGGTCCCCATCACTGGAACTACAATAATCACAGGGGTCCTTAGTTTTCTGTCCCTGAGTTTTGGCCAAGTTGTGTTTACAACTTGACTAACCCATTTAAAGGGCCACCTGGATAACAGCCTTAGGGAAACATCAGTGAAATTAGTAAAGGCCCTATTAGATCAAACACCCATAATGGGTCAACCAAACCTTAGGCCATCAATCCCCTAAAAACACTATACACACAAATCAACACTGGGTGCACAGTAACGCTGATAAGATACACCAACATAACCAAGTGATGCAACATGTATAACTGTAGGGCCACAGGATGGAAAGGGGTCATAGTAAATGGCTCCGCTCTGAGACGGGCAATTATTCTATATGGAGGTGTTTTTTCATCTATTCTTCTACCTGTTGTATTTGAACCCTTATTGTGTTCCCTGATAGACGCAGACTTGTAAAGAAACTCAATGGAACTAGAAAGGGGATCTCCAAGGGTCTAATAGGTAGGCTCTTCAGCTGTTGTAAAACTACAAATCCCATCATGCCCTGCTGTAGGCAGACTGGGCATACTGGGAGTTGTAGTTTTACAACAGCTGGAGAGCCGCAGTTTGCCCATCACAGATACATTTTGGGAAAGTCGTAGTGTCTTAGTCCATAATGTAGCTGGCACTACAATTATTCCTGTTGCATCACTTGCTTTTGATGGTGTATAGCCCTGGTGTTATAATGGAGCCAGTGGCGTTTTGGCATTGGCCTTCTGTGTACTGTATATGGTTATTTGTTAATTATTTTATTGTATACTGATCAAAAGTTTTTCAAAATGTAGCTTTACTTTTGGAGGTCTGGTTTAAGGTTTGCACCCAGTACAGTGATAGTTGTCCTTAGTGAGTGTTTTTAAGTTTCCTTTCGATCTAGCCACTGCTCTAACAGCCTACCGTACTTTTAAAAGCTTTACAGAAAGTGTTCTCAGCTACATCTACAGTAGACATTTATCCTTAGCCAACAGAATATTTATTGTTCCATTTACAGATGGCACCGACATCTCCAGTGTCACAAGATACAGAGAGGTCTCCTGACAACAGTAAGCACCCTTAGCACTGAACAAACAATACTGTGATCAATTGTTGTGGCAAGCTCAATAAGTATATCACAGCTCGTGGCTCCCAAACTATGCAGTTTGCATCCTGTTAAGAGTCTAGGTCGGAGCTTCATGTTAAGGTTAAACCTCATCATTTTTTTGTTTGTGTCAGGCTGTTGGATACAAATGCAGCACTGCGGCAAAGTCAGGTAGCCATTGTGAGAAGAGGTTTGCTATTTTGTGACTACTTTTTTAAGTTTTAATTTTTGAAGCATAAAAACAATTTTATTGTTCGACAAAAAACTCATTCCCCACATAGACTAGTACAAAAAAAAGCAAACTAAGAACTTCTAGTGATTTGCACCAAATCCATTAAAGGGAACACGTCATCTGGATTTTGTGTATAAAGCTGAGGACATGGGCTGCTAGATTGCCGCTGGCACTCTGCAATATCCAGTCCCCATAGCTCTGTGCGCTTTTATTGTGTAAAATTTATATATATATATATATATATATATATATATATATATATATATATATATATATATATATATATATATATATATATATATATATATATATATATACACACACACTTCCCCCTGAAGAAGCCTTGCGTGAAACGTGCGTCGGGGTTGCTGGAGCACTATACAGGTAGTTGGTTTATGGCGTTATAATGATTTACTCAGCGTTGGCTATATATCTATTCTGACTATGTGCACTGGTCACTTTATATGCAGACTTTGGTTTCACTATGTATGATATCATTACCTAGCCTGTATAGCTTTGCCTGATTATATGTATTACTAACATTCTATTTGATTTACATGCACACTTAGTACTATATCTATATACTCATTTTTGTATCTATTTGCCTTTCTTAGTAATTTGGTCGTGCTCCATGTCATTCTGTGTGCTCATTTTTCACCATCCATTGTTTCCTATGTGTTTTAATTGTGATTTGTCTCATATGGAGACACTAATAAAATTTATATATTCATAATACTATTTAGTGCGAGCCCTATTTTCTCTTTTTTGGTGTTTTACCACACGTGCTGGCTCTGCACGGGTACTCACTTTTGTGAGTCATTTTGGTGCTCATATATATAAATGAGGCAAGTAAGACGCCCAAGGAGCTGTTTACTAGCACAATGCTGCCCAGAAACGATAATTTAGGTGTCTGCATGAGAGATGTATAACCCAATGGACAAGCGTTTTGCTCGTTCATAGAGTGATCAGCGGCAACTTTCCACAGGTGGATTATCGGGAATTAGTGCTTGTCGGAACATTTGTTCCCAATAATCTGTCCAACAGGCAGTGTAAATCCAGCTTTAGGAAATGAACCCTCCAAATGGTATGAGAAAAAAGGAGTTTGTTGCCAGCGTATGTGGCATTTTCATGTATTCTGGTTGGTCTAAACATTGTCTCACTTGAGTCCACTCGAAATTCGGCAGACAAGAAAAAAAAAACGCTAAAATACTGCACGTGATCATTTGCAGGTTACACCAAAGCCTTATGTAAAGTGCTTTGTAAATGTGTGCCATTTCTGCACAAACAATATGACTCCTGGATGCACAGGTTATAATCTAAAGAGGTTATCCCACGAATATATTTATCACCTATCCAGTGAATCCTCAGAATGGAAAGCGCCCAGAGTCCACGATTTCATTTACATCTATGAAGCTGAATAGACAGCACTCTGCTAGCTCCACAGATCTGAATACTGTGGTGGACTGACATGTGCACCACCACTCCATTCAGGGAGGATACTCAGGGACCCCTAGTTCTCAGGATTGCAGGAGGTGCCAGTGGTTGCCGTCCGCCCCCCCATGATCAAACTGTGGCGAGGTGATCATTTTCGTGGGATAACCCCTATAAGAAAGTAGATTCTCTCTCTCTCTCTCCCCCCCCCCCCCCCCCCACATATTTTCTGGCCAGTGCAAAAGGCCGTCTATTGCCACAACCAATGCCATTTAACTCAACGTGAAGTCCGTTTTGGAAATGCACCTCAGAACCGTAGACCGAAGAAGGTAGAGGAGAAAAGAAACCACAGGACCCAGAAGTTCTAAGAAGTATCACAGGTGATAGACAAGAGCTTAAAAACCCCAAACCACATCTATGCTAGAAAGCTCTTTTTACACAAAATGTCACTTACCGTTGTCTTTGCTGCTGTTCTCCTCTATAGTCATTTGCTCTGCCAGTTCTGATAGAGATTCATCTATTGTCTGGCTGCCTCTCAAAGTCAGTGAAAGGCGTCTCTTAAACTTCTTCATGGTTCAGTTATAAAATGAGCCTGTAAAACAAAGGATGGCAACTGTTTAGCCGGACAAACTAAGACAACCATTTCAACCTTAGCTGTGATGCAGGGTTAGAAGAAAACTCTAGATTATTGTACTCCTCTGCTGAAACAAGATGTTAGTACACAAGCAATGTATGTATAAAGATAATTCTACAAGATACTTATGCTTTTCACATTTTACAAGTCAATAACACTCAGCAGACGCAGTCAGTGAAGTCATAACCAAACAGCCTATAAAAAGCAAGCCTCGTCCACTATATACACACAGCTTCAAGGTTTACGGTCATAAATTGAGCATGAGCCAATATCAAAGAGCATTAGAAAAAAAAAAGTTAAACACTGGGCAACATTTGCAAAAGCGAGCAGTCTGATAGCGAAATCCAGAATATAATACCTTGACCTTCACTGGCAAGAACGCGGGGGCAGCTCAGTCTGGCCAGAGAGAATGCTACCAAGAACAAAAAACCTACGGCCTTTACCCACATGTCAAAATACAGTGGATGTCTGCAGAGAGAGAGGCCGAGCCACAACACATCAGAAGTGTCCTGGTTCTGGAACCAGTCTCCTATGCCAGCAGTAAAAGTAAACCAATTTATTCACACGATGGGTGTTGTACACAGACGTCAAATCTGCACAGAAGCTCTCCACGTTACAGTCCATATAGCCGCTGATGATTTCCACACAAATCTCAAAGACGCATTAAGGTCCCTTATTGGCGCACAAACCACAGTGGACATTTTGCACATGGATTAGCCCCACCGAATGGGGCATACAAAATGCATAACCGTGGCATTAACCTGAGGCGGATGGTGGAAAAGTCTGCCATGTGAACATCCGGATGCCCTGGAGAATCCTCCATCATTGCATTTACCAGATGTCTGGTTGGCAAGTTAAAGGGGTTGTCCGGGTTCAGAGCTGAACCCAGAAATACCTCCATTTTCACCCAGGCAGCCCCCCTGACTTGAGCATCGCAGCAGTTCATGCCCTGCAAAGGCATTTTTTGGGCTTTTTTGAACCGGGCTCTCCATGGGGCTGCCAGGAAGTCCAGTGAAGTCACTGGCACTGATGGGCGGGATTTAGTGCAGGCAGCCCTAGCCAGTAAAACGGCTAGGGCAGCGCTAAAGCCCGCCCATCAGAGCCGGTGACGTCACCAAACACACTGCCAGGCGGAAGTTTCCGCCCGGCAGTGTGTTATTGAAAACAAAAGAGACCTTGCCCTGCACAATTAAGCGCAGGGCATGGGAGCGCATCGGAGCATGAGATGCTCCGATGCTAGGCTTAGGGGGGCTGCCGGGGTGAAAATAAGGGTATGTCCAGGGTCAGCTCTGAACCCAGACAACCCCTTTAAGTGCTAACACATCCTGTATATAGACTCTGTGGAAGAGCAGAGACACTCCAACAATTGGAAAATTAATTGCAAGAGCCATGACACAAAGCTCATAGATCTCATTCATTTTCTGGCTAAGGGCACCTCTACGTTCTCCAACGCCTGGTTCCAATGGATGGCCCTTCAATTCTCTCCTGAGTATAGGGAGACAACAAGCCACATACCTCAAAATGCTTAGAAACTTTGGTCAAGTTACACCCTCAACTGTGGAAAGGTAGGGAGGCTGCTACCATACATGTACGGTATTTCATGATAATCTGTCTAACAAGGATTTCTAAAGTGGTTCCTCCCTTTTATTCCTCCATCATTCTCAGCACTCTCCTATTACCCTGGTTGGTGATCTCGTCTTTCCACACTGTTCCCGTCATTTCCTCTCCTATATTACTGAGAAGACAAACTTTCTTTTTAATAATAAAAAGACACATTGTTAGGAGGGTTGGACTGTGACTACTCATGGCTTATATATAACAGAGAATACCTCATTGTTAAAGATTGTTTCCATTTTCCTAAAGGAAATTTGACATAAAAAAAATGACCCATTGTTTAGAAATATGTTAAACATAAAAACATGATTTAAAGAATTTTTAAATTTTCTATGTGAATATCTATATTTAAACAAAACATAAAATCCTGCAGTTTTCACACTGGCCACTAAGCCTAATAATAGGCGCCACTTCTTGGTCTGTACAGATCACTTTACTGCAGTTACCTGCTTATCTGTCATTATATTCCTGCCTGTAATGATATCACATATGTGTATAGATCAGACAGGATCCACCATTCACAATAGGCGATTGTCAGAGCTGATCTATTCTTTCCTTGTACAATGACCTCTGCACAGGTCACAGAGCAAGCCTAGAAAACATTCCAATTTAAAATCAATAGGATCCCCTCCTCACCATTGTGTCTATTTGGGCTGCTGTAAAGCAATTTTCTTAATGCTTTCTAAATGCTGTTAAGAACAGCTCAGACAAAATGGCAGGCCCCATAATCATGTTCAAGGAATAGAATTAAAAATATCTGTAATTACAGAATAAAAATAAAATAAAAAAATCTGCGACCAGGGGGAAAAAAAAGGATATTTATTGCCATCTGGTTTTAACTGGGAGGTAAAATTTTGGGTGACTCGTTTCCTTTAAGTTGGCCATAGGAAATAACTGTGGGACAAAAGCTTGTTCAGCTGACTGCTATCTCCCCCAATTCCCCCATACATATGCATGCTTAGCTCACTTGAGGGTGTGCATGTAGTGAATGGGGAGAAAGCCAGTGACAGGGGCTTATCTCCCCCCCAAAAAAAAAGTTTAGGCATTAAAATTCAACATGTATGATCCTTAACCCCCTGTCATCAATGAATGTGGCAGGATTGGGAGACCCCATACACATTAGATGGGTGGGTTTGGCTGACACAAATCTAAGGCTACTTTCACACTCGCGTTTTGGGCGGATCAGTCATGGATCTGCAAAAACAAATCCGTTACAATAATACAACCGTCTGCATCCGTCATGAACGGATCCGTTTGTATTATCTGTAACATGGCCAAGACGGATCCATCATGAACTCCATTGAAAGTCAGTGGGAGACGGATCAGTTTTCTATTGTGCCAGAGAAAATGGATCCATCCCCATTGACTTACATTGTGTGCCAGGACGGAACAGTTTGGCTCATTGCAAGCAGCATTTTGGTGTCCGCTTCCAGAGCGGAATGGAGACTGAACAGAGACAAACTGATGCATTCTGAGCGGATCCTTTTCCATTCAGAATGCATTAGGGCGAAACTGATCCATTTTGGACCGCTTGCGAGAGCCTTAAACGGATCTCACAAACAGAAGGCCAAAACGCCAGTGTGAAAGTAGCCTAAGGGTCCATTCACACATCCGTAGCGTATTGCGGATCCGCAATACAGCCGGCCGGCACCCCCATAGAACTGCCTATTCTTCTCCGCAACTGCGGACAAGAATAGGACATGTTTTTTTTTTTTTCTGGAGCCGCGGACCGGAAGATCGGGGGCACATCCGGAAATGCGGATGCAGACAGCTTACTGTGTGCTCTCCGCATCCATTCCTGCCCCATAGAGAATGAATGGGTCCGCACCCATCTCGGAATTTGCTAAATGGATGCGGACCCATTCTACGGACGTGTGAATGGAAAGATGTATGGCTACTAGGGATGAGCGAATCAGCTTCGGATGAAATATCCAAAGTCAATTCGCATAAAACTTTGTCAGATGAGCTGAAGTTATTACTTTGCGAAGTCTCGCGAGACTTCGGGTAATAACTTCAGAAATTAATTTCTACTGTTAAAAACCTTTTAAAAGTGGAATCTGGTTGCTATGGGCAACTAAACCTGTTCCATTTTGCACCAGTTTGATAAATGATCCCAATAGTCTATCTTTTTGCCGAGCAGACAAATTTATAGATGTAGAAAGCACACGGATGAGCCACATGCTTTCCACATCGTATGTCCGTTCCTCAACTGGATTGAACGTGTTCTATAGATGGCCACAATATGCAAACCACAGACCTATTAAAGTCAATGGGTCCGTAAAAATTGTTTATGCAACACAGACGGTATCCATATTTTATGGATCCACAACTTGCAGAACGCAAAATGCATACACGAGGCCTAATTTAGTTGGTTATGGTATCATGAACGGAGGAAAGCAACTGTTTCCCTGGCCTTTCTCCACATTCTGTTGGCACTTAGGAGCACCCAATATTGCTGTACGTCAGACTCCTCAACAGACTGAGCAAACTACTGGGTCTGTCTTTCTGAAAGTAAAGCTGATCAAAACACTTAAAAAATATAATTTTTAAAATCAAGAAAATTTGCACAAAATTCACCAACAGAACAACCTAATGTGGGAAAACTCAAGAGTCCCTGATGTTACCCAGGAGGAGGAAACAAGTGCTGAACAGGATGGATTTTAAACAAATTTTGTCCTATTTATTCTCTTCCCCCCCCCCCCCCCCTATAGAGATAAGTGGCAACAGATGTCTTTGGAGGCCACTTATGCGCTTCCCCCTATCGAAATAGCAGACATTAGTTCAAAGTATATCCTGTCACACTGAACGTGCAGTTCGATCTGTGGGCAGCGTGGTATAGAGCAGGAGGAGCTGAGCAATTGTATATATAGTTTTGGGAAAAGATTCAGTATAACTTGTATTTTATTAATTCATATCTCTGAGTCCAGTGGGTGGTTCTCTCAGTGATCGACAGCCTTTCCTGAAGGATTGTCTAAATGAAGATAGCTGTCAATCACGGACTAGAACCACCCATCTGCTTTATAACATGCCATCCATGAGAGGTTACCTTTACTGGACATGTTCATGGGACGACACGTATGGGGGAGCCTTACAATGTAATATACCGCCTTAAAGGGTTGTGCAGCCGTTAATATTGATGATCGTCAGGATGGGTCATCAATATCCGATCGGCATGGGGTTCCGACACCTGGCACCCCCGCCAATTGGCTGTGAGACGAGGAGGCAGTACTCTATGAGCGTGCCACTTCCTGGTCATCACCTGCGGAGCGGTGGCCTACTGTAATTACAAGCACTCGCTCCATTCACTTGAATGGAGTGGGTACTTGTATTACACAGCACTCCCAAGATGAATTGCAGTGTAATAAATAGGAAGCAGTGCTTGCAAGGATTGGCAGGAGTGCCAGTTGTCGGAGCCCCACTGATCAGATAATGATGACCTATTCTGATGATAGGTCATCAATGACTTGACAACCCCCTTTAAATGGGCTGTTCAGGATTTTGATATACATGACCATCAATATCAGACTGGCAGGGGTCCGACACCCGCATTCCAGCCAATCAGCTGGTACCTTGTAGCTCAGTCACCAAAGGTCAGTGCAGAAACTACCCAGCTCAGTCCATTCTGAAGTTGACAGAGCAGGTTGCTGCAACACTGCCCCCACTGACTTCAGGAGTACTGTAAGTAAACCGCTCGGTCCACTGATCAGTACAGATTGATGTGGGTGTGGGATGTCAGACTACCACCCATTGGATATGGATGACAGGTCATCAATATCAGGAGCTGGGAAAAACCCTTAAAGTATCTTAGGCTACTTTCAAACTAGTGTTTTTGCTGGATCTGGCAGGGTTCAGCAAAAACGCTTCCGTTACCGATAATACAACCGTCTGCATCTGTTATGAACGGATACAGTTGGATCCATCTTGGCTATGTTAAAGATAATACGTCATTAACGCCACTGAGAGTCAACGGGGGACGGATCAGTTTTCTATTGTGCCAGACAAAACGGATGAGTCCCCATTGACTTGCATTGGGGGTCATGCCGGATCAGTCTTGCTCCGCATCCCAGGACGGAAAGCAAAATACAACACGTTGCGGTTTGCTCTCCGGTATGGAAATGCAACTAAATGGAACGGAATTTTGGAGCATTCCGTTCTTTTCAGTTTTGTCCCCATTGACAATGAATGGGGACAAAACTGAAGCTTTTTTTCCCGGTATTGAGCCCCTATGACGGAACTCAATATCAGAAAACGTAAGCGCTAGTGTGAAAGTAGCCTTAGGCAGCCAATGCTCATTTTCTCTGTGTGCCTAATTTTATAGTTATT
Source organism: Bufo gargarizans (assembly GCF_014858855.1). Taxonomy (NCBI): domain Eukaryota; kingdom Metazoa; phylum Chordata; class Amphibia; order Anura; family Bufonidae; genus Bufo; species Bufo gargarizans. Next base: position 336,378,556 of record NC_058081.1, on the reverse strand, counting down.
AAATATTACACCTTTTTGTGTAATAATTCTTGAACTAAGTAATGGATGAGGTTTCCTGGTCCTTCAGCTTTTGATAAGCTTGCTCCCCATCTATGGAAATTGCATGAGTAAAACAGCCTTGCATGTTTTCACCCTCTAACAAACAATGATTACATTCACTGACTGCAATCACATTTCTCCAAAACAGTGAAGAATTAAAATACAGAGGGAGACTCTCCTTGCAGCTATCACAGCTTTCAGGCATAACTGCACTATGAAGACCCCTGATACTAAAGACAGCCATGACTTTTGTTTGTAAAGGAAGAATAGCTTTCTGGCCTCATCATGAGCTTAGGAGAGATTCTATCTAGGATCTTGCTTCATACCATAAATTCCATACACTGGGGTCAGTAAATCCAACCCCTGGGGAGCTAGAGAAGAAAGAAACATCTCCCCCCAACCCAAAACAACAGCAACCCCCTCCAAAAAACAAAACAAAAAAAAAACAAAAAAAACACAACACACACAAAAAGCAAAACATCAAATTCCTTACAGAAACAAGGGAAGTCTTTGGTTTTGTGATGAATAAACATGTTAGAAGATGGTATTGGTTGGAGTTTAGTAGTTGGGTCTGCCCCGTGGCATACAGGGAGTCTGGTTACTGAAGTCAGCTCTGATCACTCCCTCTGTGAGCACACTCAATATTTCCTTTGATGTCATGCAAATTTGCTAATTCATCCTGAGAGGCTCATTGACTTACTTTAATTCACCTGCATTTTTATTCCTTAATGCCACCATTTATGGCAGACATTAGTTTTCCAATTATGTACTTGAAAACACGAATTATCCCGTCATTCAGCAGGTAAGGATGCATCCTATTCTGCACGCTGTCCATACAGTAATATAGATATGGTAGGACACATTTACTAAAGACTGGTGTTTCAGGTGCTGGTAAAAACCCTGCAGGGGTAAAACACAGCTTATTTATTAGGGGGGTGCAGGCTTCTATAATACATTTGCCACATCTGTGATGTCCATGCACCAGAACCAGAAACCTAAGCCAGCTAAATGGTAGAGATGCCAATTGTAATTTACACATAGCGTAAGTTACTGTAATTGTCAGGCCAGCTTCCGCTAGACTCCACCCACTTTTCAAAAGTGGCGAGAACAGTAGGGAAAGGCAAAAAGTTGCAAAAAATATATACACATTTTTATTCACGTAATGTTCCACTTTTGTACGCCAGACATACTAACATACAGCCTTTGTAAATGACCCCAATGTACTGGACAATTGGAATGGTTCATTTCCTAGAACTAACGCGGTCAAAACTGAATTCACTGTGAAGATCATAGCAATTAGTGGTAATGCATGTGTTCATGGCTCTGCTGCAAATGTGTAGTAGCATCCTAAGGGTGGAAACGAGTGCAGTTTTTGAGCCAAATACTGAAGGGAATTCAGCAACAAGAAGTACAAGTCCTTCTCTTATATTTCCAATTCCTCTTGAATCCATTCCTGGGTTTGGCTAAAAAAAAAAAAATTGCCTTGTGCGATTTCAGTCTGAAGGTGGATTTTCCAGATTGCCTGAGCTTATCCACCAACTCAAAATCAATTTCCTTGTAGATCTGGCTAATAAAATTCCCTGGCAATAATCAAGAAGAACGTGACTTGAAACGGAAGTGATTACAGGACATGCGTGCCAAAACGTACAGCAACATATTGGCAGTGAGGATTAAGTAAATTAAATGCTAATTCATTTGCTCATGGCAATATAACAACTGTAGCACATGTAAACAGCTTTACACCCGGAAGAAGGCACAACGTATCCAGCAAATAACCAGGTTTATGGAGGTCAAAGTTTACCATGCTTGTTTTCAAGTGCTGAAGACCAATATAAATAAAGTTATATATATATATATATATATATATATATATATATATATATATATATATATATAAAAAATGGAAGAATTCCAAGGCACATCCAAGGCGTAAAAAACGGCTTTATTCACCAGACACATGACGTTTCGATACGCTTACTGGGATCTTTCTCAAGCAGTGACATAGTAGGCAGTGCATTGTGCATATTTATACAGCTTTACATAATTAATTAACAAATCAATTACATTAGTCAAAACAATAAACTCAAGAAAACCAATGTAAACAATGATAAATCGATATATTTGTGCAATCAGATTAAACACACACACACACCCCTAAAGAATTATTAGGAACACCATACTAATACGGTGTTGGACCCCCTTTTGCCTTCAGAACTGCCTAAATTCTACGTGGCATTGATTCAACAAGGTGCTGATAGCATTCTTTAGAAATGTTGGCCCATATTGATAGGATAGCATCTTGCAGTTGGAGATTTGAGGGATGCACATCCAGGGCACGAAGCTCCCGTTCCACCACATCCCAAAGATGCTCTATTGGGTTGAGATCTGGTGACTGTGGGGGCCATTTTAGTACAGTGAACTCATTGTCATGTTCAAGAAACCAATTTGAAATGATTCGAGCTTTGTGACATGGTGCATTATCCTGCTGGAAGCAGCCAGAGGATGGGTACATGGTGGTGAAGGGATGGACATGGTCAGAAACAATGCTCAGGTAGCCAGTGGCCAATTGGCACTAAGGGGCCTAAAGTGTGCCTAGAAAACATCCCCCACACCATTACACCGCCACCACCAGCCTGCACAGTGGTAACAAGGCATGATGGATACATGTTCTCATTCTGTTTACGCCAAATTCGGACTCTACCATTTGAATGTCTCAACAGAAATCGAGACTCATCAGACCAGGCAACATTTATCCAGTCTTCAACAGCCCAATTTTGGTGAGCTTGTGCAAATTGTAGTCTCTTTTTCCTATTTGTAGTGGAGACGAGTGGTACCCGGTGGGGTCTTCTGCTGTTGTAGCCCATCCACCTCAAGGTTGTGCGTGTTGTGGCTTCACAAATGCTTTGCTGCATACCTCGGTTGTAACGAGTGGTTATTTCAGTCAACGTTGCTCTTCTATCAGCTTGAATCAGTAGGCCCATTCTCCTCTGACCTCTAGCATCAACAACCATGCCATGCTCAAAATTGCTTAAATCACCTTTCTTTCCCATTCTGACATTCAGTTTGGAGTTCAGGAGATTGTCTTGGCCAGGACCACAACCCTACATGCATTGAAGCACCTGCCATGTGATTGGTTGACTAGATAATTGCATTAATGAGAAATAGAACAGGTGTTCCTAAAAATTCTTTAGGCGAGTGTATATAATTGTGTAAAGTGTTACAAAATAACAGCAGGAATATGTGACGGCAAGAAAGAGGAAAATTTCCAGGGAGGAGATCAGAAAGCACAATGCATCAGTGCTAGGTGGGACATCTGCTTCCTGACCATGACAGATGAACAAGCTGGACACAAAATCCCAAAAACAAACTCATAGGACGGCCACAGTACGGTTCGAATAGCAGCCGCAGGTCTTCTAAACAACTTTGAATGAGGACTTTCTAAAGCATTAGTGTATAGGAAGAATATAGGACATTAAGATGAGCAGATATAAAATAGACCCTGTGGTATATTTTGTACCCCTAAAAAGCAAGAAACTTTCACGTTCTAAGTTTATTTTAAATAAGTGACTTCTTACAACAGCCACCTTTACTTGTAGCGAAAACACAGTTTTCATTAATGGCTAAATACTTCACAGCTTTTCCAAAGCTTCTGCAAACCATGTTACAGGTTACTGTATTTGAGAGAGGAAGCAGCAAATCATTAAGCCTCATGCACACACCAAACATCTAGTAGGTGACTTGAATGGCATCTTTTCTCTGTGCCATCCAATCATTCAAGGATCGGCTAACAAAGATGAAAAGCCACAAAAGGAAAAGAAACGGTTACCGCCTCATCAACATGTTTTATCCACTAAGTTCTTGACAGTAGCTTCTCAAATATGCCTCAACATTCTCCTATATCTTCAACCAAAATAGCATTTAGGGCCATTTTCCACTAGAGAATCAGAAGGCATCTCTATGTAGTTTGTCAACAGTTGCATTTCATGCACTTTGGGGCGGCCTAAGGTAGAAGAAATAACGTTTTAAAAATTCTGAAAAATGTAAAGTTTAAGCCTCTTAGATTTAATGGTTTGAAGCTTTTTCCCCCAGAGAAGAAAGGAACTGAGAATTTAAGTGATTGTTAGATAAGTAATAGATTAGATAACACAACAGCAGAAACTTGTCATGGAACCACTTTAGTCACATATAAAGCTACTACTTCAGATGTGCAACTGCTGTGATGTACCGTTCAAGCAGATGTGACTGCTGAGGCCTGGGACTGGCTGCAGTGGTCAGAGGACCAAGCCATTTCCTTGTCCAGAGGGGACTGGAAGTAGCCAGGAAAGGAGCATTTGCGCAGGCGCGGCCGGATTGGGGCATTTTTGTTTTGTTTTTAACGGGGCAGAGATTAAGTGTATTGGGCTTGACTACTCCCAAGCCAAAAAAGCCCCTTTAATACCCAATATCAAATACAGGGCACTTTAACCTTTTTTTTTTTCTCCAGGAAACCTTTGAAAATGAGCAATACTAAAATGGCTGAGCGCAAGTAAATAAAGCTCAACCACTGCGTACTGAAAGGCTATGCAACTCTCAGTACAACTTGTGAAAATATTCTTAATTTTTTGGCATCGGGTCCACATATCTATTCTGTACAACCACTCTCCTGTTGCTATCTCTCACAGCACAACAGTCAGAGGCATGGGCTGTATAAGAAAAATAAAAGGAATGAGATAGCAAATAGAAACCAATCTGAGGGGCAGCAGAAGCAAACCCCTGGGAACGTCATCTATGCATAATCAAGCAACCGTGCCTTTGAAGCGGATCATATTAGTAAGTCATCTGCCCTTAGGGGTCCATATGGCTCTCTAGTTTCAGTTCTTCCCCCATAGTTGGTGCGCCTTGGTTAACCCATACCTTTTAAAATCACCATCACCAAGTGCATTCTAAAAGAGGCTCAAAAACGGAGAAACTTGATGAAAACCATTTCATGAATGCTTTTTTTTTTAGGTGGAAAACCAATATTAGCAGTCTCTCACGATTATATTCATGTTCATTTTGGAAACGATTTTGCAAGGGGTGTCAGTACAATTTATGTCAAAGCGAGACTGGTTTCATTTTCCTAAAGACGCCTAAACATTCACCTGACTGCTCCATAATTGCGTCATCTACCGTGAGTCACAAGGTGAAAATCTCACCTTATTGGGAGTGGATCAGTGTGAAAGGTTCATGAGTCTACAAAGCAAGCTTAACCAGACACCGCAGAAGACAACTTTATAGAGGCATATAAAAAAAAGGGAAACAAACGCCAAGAAGACAGTAATGGTCTACCTGCAGCAGTGCGTTGTAGCGCCTGGTAAGCCATGCTACCTGCCCACATCTGTGTTATTGCCATCATTACAGAGAAGGCACATTTTCCTGCTTTGTTTACTACGTGTTTGAGACCATTAGAAATGCTCGCTGGGTATAGTTTCCACATTATGAAAGACAGCAGAGTAACAGAGCGGGGAGAGAATGAACCATAAGGACTGCCCTGCTGCTCAGACACAACCGCCATCCTGGATAACAGAAATTTACGCTCCATTATACAGCGTGGGCAGTGACCGACAGGGACATACATTAGCTCTAATGTACATTGAGCTTAGACACGTGACTAGCACTGCCTAAATATCTCCCATTATATCCCCAAGAGTCTAGAAAGGGATCTAGTGGATCAGTCAAATTTAGAGAAAATGTTTCTGAATAGTCATTAAAGTTATTAATTGCGGGGGCAAAGTTGCGGCGGCAGCACATGCAGAGAGGCAGCCGGACAAAAGTACTGCATGCAGTCCGGGGGCACTAGCGGCAGGACGGATCAGACAGGCTGTTCCGACACTGGAACAGCCTGACGGAGTCCCCTGCCGCTAGTGTGAAAGTACCCCAACACAAGACAAGTAGTCCGTGCACTGGAGAAAAGTATTCCTCCTGGAAATGTATGAATTAATTGATAACTGAGGTTTAATAGCATGTGCTCCTAATAATGCCAGAGAAATGGCACAGTGCAGAGCCTGATTACTTAAAGGGGTTATCCAATCCTATAAAAAGCTCACCCATATACCCATTACTTCCAGAGGCTGAAATTTCAGCAAAAAATATGTCAACTGTGTAGTCCTAGCCCTTTTACTCTGCAGATTTTCTGCCCGCTAATGAGCACTTAGAGACAATATAGCATGTTAAGGCGCTCATGCAGTTTATAGGCATCTTTAGTTAGCATAAGGACAAATAATCGTTAAAGGCCATCTGTCAGCAGATTTGTACATATGAAACTGGCTAACCTGTGGCAGTGGTATCCCTGTTAGTCCCATGTTCACGTGTGTCTGCGTTGCTGAGAAAAAAAATATATGTTTTAATATATAAAACTGAACCTCTAGGAGCAGGGGAATATATATATATATATATATATATATATATATATATACACACACATATACATACACACACACACACACACGTGGTGTGCCCACGTTTTCACATGACTGCATGCATACAGCACAGGTCCATAGACTGTCACCTTTTAAGAATGAGTGGCTAGGCTTTCTTCAGTTCCCTGGCATGCAAGAGCTTTAAAGAATTTAATTAGTAGCAAAGAAAGCAAAAACGCCATCTGGCAGTGACACGCAGCTGCCCTTTTTGGCGTCATAAGCAGAATAATGTGAACTGCTTCAAAGGCCACAATTCAAACACAAGGAATGGGCTTCTGCTGCACAATAACCAAAAAATACAGAGACAATTCTCCAGTGCCGTGCCATATTGTAGCCTAATGTGAACTCCAAGGTTAAAGATTACATTCAAGAAAAACAAACATTTTCTTGTGAAAGTTTGTAAGAAGCAGAATCGAGTTTCCCTGTACTGACTTTTTAATCAGCCTATACAGTAAACTGAGCAAAAATAAAATAAAGAAAGGCCTTCATACTTATCTACATCCATGACAGCCAGATTAAAGGACAACTTCATCTTGGCACAGCACTGGAGCAGCCATTAACACTGCAGACAGGTTAAGAGGACATTCCGTATCCTGTTAGGGCTCATGTGCACGAATATATATTTTTTCTGGCGGCCCGTATGTGGGGCTGCAAAAAAAAATTAAATGACTGTGTGCATTCCGTGTCCATATGGCCATTCTGTAAACAAACAGAACATGTCCTATTATTGTCTGCATTACGGACAAGGATAGGACTTTTCTATTAGGGGCCGGCTGTTCCGTTCCACACACGGCCGGTATCCATGTTTTGTGAATCCACAACTTGCAGACCGCAAAATACTTAACGGTCGTGTTCATGAGCCCTCAGTGGGTAAATGGCTTAGAGTGAAGACACTACTTCATTAGAACAAAACTTCTGAGCAAGTTTGTGACAGACATTGGAAATGGTGTAGGGTCCTGAGAGAATTCAGCTTTGAAGCTTGTAGAACTGTGAATGCAGCTCTGGCTAAGCATACAAGTAAAGATGGGCGAATACACTGTAGTCAAATTCATCAAAACATCAGCCTTCTCGAGCAGCGAAGGGCTGGTCCCACTGCTCCAGAGACTCTAATCTACCTCCTCACTGACAAGGCCAGAAATCTCACGTGGCCCTGTCAATCTCATCGTTGCCGAGTAGCAGTGCAAGCACAGAAGATTTGCTGCTGCTGCTGCTAACGGAGCAGCACAGATGCAGATTGTGCCGCTGATGTATAGGTACACCTGGAAGTTGAGCGACGCATGCACAGTCGGCCTTTTTCAGGTAGAGCCGTGATCTGTAACTACAGCTTATCAAATGTCTCCAGAGAGTCTCATCATTGGTTCAGGCTGGTGGTCTGCTTCCTCAGTCTGGCTGCTGTGTATACAAGCAACTTACCAGGAAGTCAGTGCATGGAGAGATCACTTCCAGTACAGCAAGGCCAGAATGCTAGACATGAGACCCACCAGGCAAATGCTCTTTCAGTCCCCCAACATACTAATATAAGCTTGGTTTAACTCGGCATGTACGTGTTGCTGCTAGACACCTCTAAAAGCTGCTTATTCTCCTGGGGGGGGCCCCCCCCCCCCCCCCCCCCACAAAAAAAGGGTTGAGCATGTTTAAATCCAACAGCTTGATCCTGAGCGAGAGTCAGGAGTCCCACATACACAAACCTATTGGCTTGTCACGCCAAACTTAGCAGTTTCAGCCTATATACATCTAAGGCTACTTTCACACTCGTGTTTTGGTTTCAGTTTGTCAGATCAGTCATGGGCTCTCACAAGCGGTCCAAAACGGATCAGTTTTGCCCTTAAAGGGGTTCCGCACTTTCAATTAACTGATGATCTATGCTCTGGATAGATCATCAGCTTCTGATCGGCCGGGGTCCGACACCCGGGACCCCCGCCGATCAGCTGTTTGAGAAGGCAGCGGCGCTCCAGCAGCGCCGCGGCCTTCTCACTGTTTACTGCCGGGCCGCCCGCTGACGTCACGACTTGTATCAACTAGAGTGGGCGCGGCTAAGCTCTGTTCACTTGAATGGAGCTTAGCCACGCCCACTCTAATTGATACAAGTCGTGACGTCAGTGGGCGGGCGGCCCGGCAGTAAACAGTGAGAAGGCCGCGGCGCTGCTGGAGCGCCGCTGCCTTCTCAAACAGCTGATCGGCGGGGGTCCCGGGTGTCGGACCCCGGCCGATCAGAAGCTGATGATCTATCCAGAGGATAGATCATCAGTTAATTGAAAGTGCAGAACCCCTTTAAAGCATTCTGAATGGATAAGGATCCGCTTAGAATGCATCAGTTTGGCTCAGTTCCGCATCCATTCCTCTTTGGAAGCGGACACAAATACTGCTTGCAGCGTTTTAGTGTCCATCTGACGAAACTGAGCCAAACTGATCCGTCCTGACACACAATGTAAGTCAATGGGGACGGATCCATTTTCTCTGGCACAATAGAAAACTGATCCGTCCCCCATTGACTTTCAATGGTGTTCAAGACGGATCCGTTTTGGCTATGTTAAAGATAATACAAACAGATCCGTTCTGACCAGATGCATGTGGTTGTATTATCTGAACGGATCAGTCTGTGCAGATCCATCTCGGATCCACATTAAACGCGAGTGTGAAAGTAGCCTTGTGTGTATGGCCAGTTTTGGTAAGGGAGACCCTGCAGGGTTACTCTGTCCTTTTTAGCGCGGCATACTGGAATACAATAATGACAAGTCAAAGCATTTTTCAGAACTTTAATACTACAATACTTTGATCTTTCATTACTTCTACATATCTATTGGTTAGGTATGTAATTTTAACGTTCATTTTCCAGCGCACAATATGACGTGTGTGCTTCAGGAAATACATGGCTGAATGAGTTCAGGAAACACACTGAAATTTGCATTGAAGTACCCAAACCTTTGTTTCCTGTACAAGTGGAAGCAAGAACTGAGTCATGACGCTAAGAAAAATCAACCACACCTTATTCTTGAGTAAGCGTTTGAGAGGTCTTGAATATACATGTCCTATTAAGAAGCCCAGGCAGAGGTCAGTCTTGGAAAACCTGAGTAGGCACCATGATAGTGATCAATAGTGTGGTTGAGGTGTTACTTCTCTCCAGTGCGCACTGCTAGGGTTCCCTCGTAGACACCGACACATAGCTTTTGTTTGCTTTATTACTTTTTATTCTACTAAATGGCAGATCACTGAAAACGTGCCATTTTTTGGCACAATTTGCACTATAAACTTGGTCGGCATTTGTGGCCAAGAATAGGATACGTTCTACCTTTTGCGAATGGACATACATATGCAGAAAGCACATAGAAGACATCCGTATGTCAGTTCCGCAAAGGATAGGACATGTCCTATACTTTGCAGCAAGATGTGGACCATGGACCTATTGAAGTCAATGGGTCTGCAAAATGTGCGGATGCCACACAGACCGCAAAATGCATATAGTAGTGTGAATGTACCAAGGGAATGTGTCATCAGAAAATTACCCATTTCTTAAATCGGGGTTTTATGTTAAACACATTGGAAATTTTTGTGAGTTATGTTTTCATTTTCTATGTCTCTACATTTAAGAAGAAAATCTAAAACTGCAGTTTTTACAATGAACACTAGGCCTAATAAGATGTTGCGACTTCTTGATCAGTTAACTTTTCAGAAGCCATTGCATTATCAAAGGTATAATTACAGTGACCAATATCATCTCTGTATAGGATCCACCATTCACTGTAGGTGATGTCACAGCTTATCTACTCCCTCCTGACCTCTGCACAGCTCACAGAGCACACCTGTCCCATAGAAGTCTACTTCCAATGAAAACTGCATGTTTTTTTATTTTTTAAATATACAGACAGGGAAAATAAAAAAAACGCAAGAAAAAGTTTAATAAACAATTTTCTGACGATACATTTTCTTTAACGCCAAGTTTACACAGTCTTCTTTTTAGACATTATTATTCCGCCCCAAAATGTTTAATGGTTTGGGTCTATACTCGTAAATGCTTCAAAGGTCACAAATGGTAAAATGGCAATCTATAGATTAAATGCAGTTACTTGTGTATTCCGAATTCTATTCGGATAGGTCAGAGCAGTTTATAGCAGAGATAATAGTGCTAGGAAACCACAAGATTTTTGATAAATGCATCCATTATTGATCAGTCCTGTGTGTATGTGATCAGGGTATACATGTTAAAATCTCTATGACCATTTCAACCCGTCCCCAAGCAGAGGTTTCAGACCATTAAGCCTATTTAATTTGCAAGCGTCTGCACATTGAAGATACTGCTTGAGAGCTCAGCCAATAGCCAGAAGGAGAATATGACATCAAATAGCAGAAAGGGGAAGTAACGCTCAGTGCGATGTAGAGGATGCAAACCGTAACATGATCAGTATAAGGCCTCATGCACACGACCGTTGTTCACTTCAATGAGGCCGCAAAAGATGCAGACAGCATTCCATGTGCTGTCCACATCAGTTGCTCCGTTCCGTGGTCCGCAAAAAAAAAAAACAACATGTCCTATTCTTCTCCGTGCTTTGCGGACAAGAATAGGCAGTTATATTAAAGGCTGTCCGTGCCGTTCCGCAATTTGCGGAACGCACGCGGATGCCATCCGTGTTTTGCAGATCCGCAGTTTGCGGACTGCAAAACACACAATGGTCTTGTGCATGTAGTCAAGTCTGTTAGAAAGTTGTAGGTGTATATTACAGTGTAAGACAACCAACAGTCCATTTGTTCTGTTTAGCTCACATCCCTACACGTCTCAGCTCCGGCCAATAAGGACCATGAGTGATGCTGAGAAACACCCCACTGGCATCATCTCTTTCTTCTTTGATAAAACTGGCCATACAAATTAGATCAAAGTTGGCCATGTGGGATTGTTTAACAATGTGCATGAGGGCCTCCCAATGGAATATGTCAGGGAGAAGGATAGATGGGGCATGCTGGATTGCCGCCACAGGAGAAGCATTTGGCAGCAGTTTATTCCCTTCTACCCATTTACACACACATGCATGCTTGGCAGATTCAAAACAGCACATTTATACACATCAGGAAAGTCAGCAGTTGGTCAGCATCTATTGAGCCACTTACAGGGGTTAACCCATTTAGGACAATGATGGCACACTGCTAGGATATGCCATCAATGTCAGATAGGAGTGGGTCCCACCTCTGGGACCCACTCCTATCTAGGGATTAGAGTCCCCAAAGTAAAGGAGCTCATACAGCGTATGCGCAGTGTGCTCCATTCATCACGCTGGGAGTTCCAACAATAGCTAAAGAGAGAGTGTGCGCGGTTATTTTCGGAGGCTCTATAGCAGTGAATGGAGACCACACAGTGCAAGCACAGCCACCTCTCCATTCACTGCTATGGGACTGCTGGAATTAGCCAAGCCAGCACTCCGCTATTTTCAGAATGCTTAAAGAGGTGAGCGGAGAGAGTGGCTACTCATGCGCAGCTGCGCTCTGTTCACTTCACGGATCCCGTTCTGGAGATAGGAGAGGGTCATTCAAATCACCATATCCATTTTGCGGTCTGCAAAACACGGATACTGGCAGTGTGCGTTCCGCATGTTGAGGAATGGAACTGACAGCCCTATGATAGAAATTACCATTCTTGTCTGCAGTCTTTTTTGTGGGGCCACGGAACAGAAGTACGGATGCGGACGGCACACAGTGAAAATAATCTGTCCGCTTCCGTTCCGCAAATTAAAGAATTACTATCCAATTGCGTCTCAAACATATTACCCAATAGATCCATAACATAATTCAAATATCTCCTTAGTCTTGAAGAATTCCACACTTGATGGATTAAAAGGGGTTCTGCAGTTTGTTTAAACTGATGATCTATCCTCAGTTTAAACACCTGGGACCCCGAGCCCTGTTCACTTGAATGGAGCTTAGCCGCGCCCAGGCAAGTTGATACTAGTCGTGACGTCACTGGGCCTGCGGTAAACAGTGAGAAGGCCGCGGTGCTACTGGAGCTACACTGCCTTTCAAACAGCTGATCGGCAGGGGTCCCAGGTGTCGGACCCCCGCCGATAAGATGCTGATCTATCCAGGAGGATAGGTCATCAGTTTAAACAAACTGCAGAACCCCTTTAAGTGAGCCTGCAGATCTTGACACCTCGGGCAGAGATCATCCATCCTACATCCCAGTTGAGTATGTTTCCTTTGCGGACACAAGGGCAGATGGGGGCTTTCAGTATGACAGCTGGGGCACAGGACAAAATTATGTATGCTTGTATGGATCACGCATGACATTTTCAGAAATGCTATTGTAAATCTGCAAGCCCCTCTAAACCAGCTTGACAGGGTAACCATGCCAACTTTCCCATCTACTTTTCAAAAAGGGTGGTGTAAAAGCGTCAAGTAAGTCGAAAGTAACACAAAGAGCTATTTTAAAGACTTTTTTAAAGCTTGAGTGCAGAGTGTGATAAATTCAGTCCATGAAGAGACCATTCATGTGCCAGTGATTTTCCTTTTCTTAAGGCCACATGGACACAACCGTATCCAGATTTCAGTCCAAATGCATGGGTCTGCTAAATATGGATTCATTCCATGTACACTATTTTTTCACTGCCATCAATAGAAACTACTCTCGTGCGCAATACGGACCAGAATAGAACATGCTATAGAACCGATAATGTGCGGAATGGTTACACGGATTCACAGAGTACGGATTTGTGCATGGCCCCATAAAAATGGATGGATTAGTGTGCTATCCGCATCCTGCATGAGGCTGCTAGCACCTGAGCAGGTCATTATGCCTGAAAATATCATTTTGCTTATTGCTATTCTAGGCTATAAACATATATTACTAGAGCAACCTTTCTGGTCCATTAGCAATTTGGAATGAATTAAGTGAAAGATGAATTTGTGGTCTCCGGATTCACCATTACTGTGGACAGATTTTTTTTATTTCAGTAGATTTACTTCCATCCAACGTAATGAAATATTCAAAATAATTAAAGGCTTACACGTATTCCTAACAGCCATAAAAAATTATGTTTCCTGAAGGTTGAGTTCCCCAGAAACAATCAGAATCTACTGCAGCATTCTTTCACCTTCCCCTATCCGTTTCAGCTACAGATCCGATTCCCCTAGCATCCATGTATTATTCAAATGTTACAGATACTGAGCCTCCATATGCACTTCCCTGTGGACAAGGAGCTTGAAGCATTTCTCCCTTAACCTTCTTCCATCCCCAGTGTGTACTCCTACAATGCATAGTGAACGCAGACCTAGATCCAACAGAATTAGAAAACACTTACTATTACACTCATTTTAGTCATATACGGTAAAAATCATATTCAGAATTAGGCAATTGCCCCTAATGGGAAAAAACAAAACCTAAAAATAATAACCAATAAAACATTCTGAAATTTACCTTGATAAGCATTAATGTTGTATTCAATAGATCTGCTATCAATTACATAACTGTTCGTACCCCTAGCGACGCAGGGCTTTTCCGAAACAGCACTTTTCCTCACCAGGCGGTGGGCTTGTGTATTACAACTCTAGTAAATAGGGTTGCCCAGTTGTTAGGAATGAGAACCGGAGGGAGCGGGGAGGGGGAGGTGTTCCTGTTCTTAGGATTCTCATACCTTGGCCTGAGTGCAGAGTAGTTATCTAGACTGTCTCTTAACCTGGAAAATCTGCCCTGTATTATACAGTCAGCTCATTCATTTGAATGGCACTATGTAATGCTTAATTTCCCCTGTGGTGGAACTGCAGAGAAACTGAACAGGTTTGATGTTGGACAGCCTGAAGAGGAGCGATATACAGTATCATGCCCAACACCCCTCACAGGTCTCGAGGGCAGGCAACCTGTCCCATTCTAGAAAGGGCTTCTCACAGTAACAGGATAGCGGCCAGCGCTATTTACAAAAGTGAAAATGTATTTATTAACATCATTTACACAGTTGGCCAACCATCCCAAATTTGCAGGGACTAGCTGTAATTTTCAGAGACAGTTCTGGCAAACTTGGGCAGGACCCAGGACAGCGCTTAAGTGTCCGAATTTACCAACTACAATGTTGGTAAATGTGAATTTATGCCCCCCAATTTATGCTTATTTTCTTTTCTTTTTCCAGGGGAACGCATTCAACTGGGGTACTCTTTGTGATCAGATTATTCTTAAAGGACCCTTCTAAGCAGAAGAAAACATGTGGAGAAACCCTTTTAAGTGAACAAGACTATGCTACAACTTGAACAATTCAAATTTCAGAAAAAAGCTAAAGGGGTTATGGCCATTTTCTTCTAGGCATAGATGGAGGTCCCAGCTAACGTCTAATTAATATTTCATGAAATTATACTGTTTGACATCCACCAGAAATGGTACTGAATAAAGCTATAGCTCGATCGCTGTTCTCCTGTTCATGAGCACAGATTTTTTATTTTTTTTTACTTCTGTTCTTGAACGTTAAACTATCCAAAAATATCACTAAACTGATAAACAATATTTCTAGTTTCCGGTGTGCTGTGTACATGGAGGAGTTCTATTCTACTGCTATGAACAATGCGTAACAATAGCACTGCAATACTACTGAAGTCCATAGAAAACCAGGTCTGTACACAGCGCTCGCCCACAGAGTGGGTGTGAAATACACCCACAACATAGTATGAACGTGAACGTTATCAGAATGAAGCTGTGAGTGCATGCCGCTTCAGCAGCTCAGGGGACACATGTTCCTTCAGAAGACGCACAATGAGCGGTGAAGTGGGCAGGGAGCAGCGAACGCCTCCTGTTGCTAGGTATACAGGAGAAAATCACAGCAGACTTCCACCACAGCAGGGCCAGAGACAAAACACATCCAAATTCACTAATGGGTGGACAGAACAAGCGTACCGCCACTGAAGACATTGCATCATTACTTAGTGTGATGAGGGGACCAAGCAGGGCATGCAGCAGACAGTGACTGCATCAATGATGCAGGTGATACCATGAAGTGTCACTTACACAGGCTGTCACAGTCAAGCTGAGTAGACCACACATTATTCATGGTCTGATTTTTCTTAGGCTACGATCACGTCTGCATTTAGGGATTCTGGTAGTCTGTTCCAGCAGAGGGACCGACTACTGGATCCAGCATAGACAGACACTGCCACACACTGCCAGATCCACCTTGACTATAATAACATCCGATGGGTTACCGGCATAAATGCCGGCTTTCTGTCCAGAAGCCCCGATCCCTGGCTATTCTGGATACTGTAATTGCGGTAGTCTGTTCCCCTGCCAGAACAGACTACAAGAATGCCTTCAAGGGGTTGTACCATCTCACAAATTGGTGGAATATCACAAAGATATGCCACTAATGTCATGTCCTTCCCTAGAACTGGCCCTGAAAGCGAAGGAAAGTGCATCGCGAATGCTCCCCTTTCACTTCTATGGCGGATCTGAAAAGAGCCAAGTGAGCGTGCTCAGCTATTTCCCATAGAAGTGAATGGAGAGCACACCACACAAGCGCAGCTACCTCTCCATTAACCTCTATGGAAGTACCAAAAATACCAGAGCATTGGCTCTGCCATTTTTGTTTTCTCCCATAGAAGTGAATGGATGGTGGCCATGCTTGAGCGGTGTGCCCTTGTTCACGTTGAGGACCCTGTTCTAGAGACAGGTGCAGCTCCCAGAGGTGGGACCCGCACCTATCAGACATTGGTGGCCTATCCTAGCAATATTCCATCAATGTGCGAGATGGAAATACCCCTTTTTAAAACAGATGTAAACGTACTATTGTATACTTCAATGGATTTTGCTATGTCCAATTCCAACTGCAAACTAAATTTCACAGTGTAAATGTTCAACTACTCATTTAGTAATCAACATACATTTTTTCCAATCACATACATGGGCGATTTGAAGTTTTTGCTGCCTGCGGTCGTACTAGACAAAGGTTTAACTACATTCCACTGTCAGGCATGTGACCTAGCAGCTTAGTTCTAACTGAGCAACTGTCATCCATCCCACAACATACTGCTCCCTGGCATCAGGAATCCAGCAGAAAGCTGCTCGTAGCTTTCTGTCTGAACTAGGGCTGCAGCTATCGATTATTTTAGTCATCAAGTATTCTACCGATTAATCGAGTACTCTAATAAGAAAAAGCTAATTTAAAGAACGTTTTCTATAAAAAATAAAAAAGCAAAAAAAAAAGAACTCATCAGCTCCCCTGCCATCAGTCCCCCCCCCAGTGCCATCAGTTCCTCCCCCCAGTGCCACCAGCTCCCCCCATGCCCCTACTAGCCATCAGTGCTCAGCCACAGTGCCTGTGACTAAAGTACTTACCTTTCCTGTAAGGGCACTGCTGACACTCTAGAGATCTGCCATCCTCTTCACGGCGCTGCGCTGGGACCTGACGTCACACACATCAGGTCATAGTGCGTGCTTACATGCACGGCAGGATCCAGTGCAGTGCTGTGCGGGCAAGCGGGTGACCACGGAGCGTGAGTAATAGCAAGCTCTTCACTCATACTCCATGGTCACATGGCACAAACGAATCATCGATGGAAAAAATATGCATCAAGGATATTTGTGTCGAGCTAATCCATTAATTCGAGTAATCGTTTCATCCCTAATCTGAACAGAGAACATTGTGTTATTAAAAAAGTTCACAATTGATAAATGCTTAAAATTGCAAGTGCTGTTGATAGAAGACATTTTCCTTTATACAGGTGTACGCTGATCAGCGAAATGTATCTTCCGAAAATGACATGTCAAGTAGTAGGACACGTTAGGCAGTAAATGAACAGTCAACTCTCGGAGTTGATGTGTTGCAAATCAGGAAAAACAGCCAAGCACAGACCTTCACAGCTTTGACAGGTCAAAGGATCACCAAAATAGCAGGTCTTTTAAGATTTTCCCTGTATGAAGTGGTCAGTACCTACCAAAAGTGGACTAAGGAAGGACAAATCAGTGGACAGTCAATAGGGTTCATGGGTATCAAAGCTTATTTATACACATTGGGCAAAGTTTAACCTGTCTTATTAGAGAACAAACAAGAAAAGGAAAGTCAATGCTGCCCATGATAAAGAGGTGTCACAACAAACGGGGCATCACACCTTGCCATGGATGCAGCTGCATAGTTCACGATGACCCCTGTCCATCGCCAGAAGTGTCTACCATGGACACATGAGCATCAGAATTGGACCAAGAAGCTGAAAACCAGAGAGGTGAAAAGATAAATTATCCCCCCCTATGTGCCTAATTTGAGGAAGCGATGGCACAACGACTCACGGCCGGACCAAGCCAGCAGATGCAGTGTGATATTTCGGCCAACGCTCTTCTGGCATAATGGCATTCAGGTGTAATACATAACACTAATCTACACAAAGACCAATTGCACCATTTAATGGAAACTGTATTCCCAAACAGAAATCTTTCAGTAGAATATGTCCTGCCACACTGCAAAGTTATTCAGGAATGGTTTGAGGAACATGACAGAGTTCAAAGTGTTGACTTGGTCTCCAAATTCTCCAGACCTTAATGAAATTGAGAACCTGAAAGGTGTCCTGGAAAAACCATGTCCAATACATGGAGCCCCACCTTGAAACTTACAGGAATTAAAGGGTCTGATGCTAAGGGCTTGGCACCAGACCGCATAGGACACCTTCAGAGAACTTATGGAGTCCAAACCTCAACAGGTCTGAGTTGTGGCTGGTGGTTTTCAGTGTTACAGCTGGTTATTGTATGTACTGACTAAAATGGCTGCATCATTAGTGAGGTAGTTAAGGCTCAAGCCATGCAGGGACTCTACCTTTAAGCAATCCACACCGCGTAGTAAAAAGCAAGATGTCAAACTGTCTGCATAACCTGCATTATATATACTGTGTATGCAGTGGAGAAGAAAAACCTGCTATGTGAGCAAGCCAGAGTTTAATAAATGGCATAGTTCCTACCCTGCAGGCTATGTGCAGTTTATGTAATACAAGGCTACAGGGTGAAAATCCTCATTTTTCACTGCTTGGGAGAACATTGGCATTTCACAAGCATGTAAATGTGACAACCTGCTCACTCATAGCAGCATCGCAGAGGTCCTGTTCTATACAATATAAATATGTGGAATTGAGAGTAACGTAGTCCATCGCATTCATCTCTAGATGACAGCAAAAGGACTGCAATCTGCATACACAAAGGTTGCCATTCACTGTGCATTCAGTAAAAATCTAACTATTCTGAAGCTCTAATCTCAGCAGCACAAAGGCTACAGAGCTGTGGTGAGAAAACAGTCACTAAACACTGCATGTGTTTAAGAGGATAAACTATGACTGAAAGGGATTGCAGGATTCAGTGTCATCAGCTCTGCTGGTACTGCGCTCCCACTTGTAATCCACCGGGGGAATGACTCATCCTTGCAGATGGAAAAGAACAAGGAAACTTTCCTCCAGGTTGATCAATGGTAACTAATCACAAAGAAGGGAAAAGTCAAGGTCTCTTATATTAGATAGCAGCGGACACAACAGCATGCCTTGAGTTTAGCATTGGCATGAGAGGGTCTAATAAATAAACAGTCATTTATTTCATACATATCAATTAGACAGATTGGGATCATCTAGAGTATCGGATGGGAATTGTGTAATCTACTAAGACACAAGTGAAATAAGGACTTTAGATATCTGTCATGGTACAATTCTGGAGCTGTAAGAATCTAAAGATCAGGTCTTTGGGATGAAGAGGCATCAACCAACCAAGCAGAATAGCTCCCCACCAGCTGTCCCCTAAAAAAAAATAAAAAAATATGAAGACCCCCTGACCCCTTCCAAGCTGTACTCAATGGCTAAAAGGGCTCACAGATGGAAAGAGGAGCACAAAGCATCCTTAATATGACATCTACCATGTCAGTAGATGCAGTATGATGTTCTGGGAAACCTTGGATCCTGGCATTCAGGTGTATACTACTTTGATACATATCACTTATCTACACAAAGACCAAGTGCACCCTTTCATGGCAACTGTATTCCCCAACAGAAGTCTTTCAGCGGAATATGTCCTGCCACACTGCAAAATTGCTCAGGAACAGTTTGAGGAACATGACAAAGAGTTCAAAGTGTTGACTTGACCGCCAAATTCTCCAGACCTTAATCAAATTAAGACCCCAGACCCCTTCCAAGCTGTACTCAATGGCTAAAAGGGCCGCCAGATGGGAAGAGGAGCACCAAGCATCCTTATTATGACAGCTACCATACTATCATTACTGGAAACTCCCTTGGAAAATGATCGCTTCCGTTATGCCATTTACTTGTCTTCAACATTGGGAGCGGTAGAGATGCAGTGCATCAAACACAACACATAGATAAATAGGGTAATTCTATCTCACTAACTGCCTCCCGTCCTGCAGAAAAACAGAAGGCGGCACTTACCCATTACATTCTTTTTTGTCCTGAAGTGCCAGCTTTTCCTGTTTGGGCTCCTTTTGCCCTCTTAGTTTATTGCTTGTTGACAGGGTTTATGGCCACTGCTCTAATCTAGCAGTGCAATCCTCTTCTCTGCCCACTCTTGAGGCCGCGATAGCAAGAGTCTGCACATTTGCAACATGCAAGGCAACTCCCAATCGGGCCACCACTCTGCAGTATATCTCATCTTTCATTGGGACGGCTCAAGTAACGCTAATGAATAACTATCTGCAGCATCGGGAGCACGCACAGTCAGGCAAGTGAATAATGTCATCAGAGTGCTACTTGCCTGGTCTGTCGCTTACACACAAGGTTTCCACCCACTGAAGAGGCAGAAAATAAGAAAATCTGGCTAGTAAGAAGCTGAAAGAGGGAAGGCAAGACCACTCCTTTAACTAGCTGCAAGCATAGGGACCAGTCCATTAATTAACATGATGAAATGGCTAATTACTGTGGAAGATTTATTAAGCCCTTTTCACCACTTTTGTGGCTTGAAATACATTTTCTAAAGTGGCAAGAAAAGGGGTGGGGCTTAGCAGGAGGAGCATAGCCCCCAGGAGCCCACCTATATCAAGAACAAAGCCCTGCAAGGTGGCGGCTGGAGGACTCCCATCCGGCCACCACCAAGCCGGCTCCCCATAGAAGTGAATGGAAGCGCACCGCACATGACCGGCCACCGCTCCCATTCACTTCTATGGGCTCTACGGAAATAGCCCAGCCAGTATAAAAAAATATAAACCAATTGGGAGACCAACGTAAAACTGAGCAACCAGGAGAGAGCTGGACTGTTCAGTTATTTATTAAGCATTGCCATCCTTTAGTTATATCTTGCCAAAGCAAATGTTGGATGTCCGGAAGAATACTTGGCATTGATAACCTTCATTAGAATTACTAATTTTGTGGGAAACAAGTTGTATTTTTCCCCCCAAAATTCAGGATTACATTAGCCCTCCATGCAGATGTGGGCATCCAAATATTCACAAAGGTTATTGCCCTCAGGGCCTCTGAACTAGGACAGTCTACTGATCTCGATCTTATTCTTGCCTGTGGTGTTTCGCTGCTTACTGTTACATAATTGTCCTAAAGTACATGTCAAAGTGATGGAAAATGACTTACTGTGACATTCAAAACCCTAGAGATTTAAAAGGTCAGCGTGACCATGGCACGACAAGCGCTAAGGAGGACAGTATATATATATTTTTTTTTTAAAGGGTCGGAATGACATAAAATAAAAAAATAAAAACTGATACCTCACAGATTCCCCGGCCACTTCTGTTCTAATTACTTGCTCCCTAATGGTTGTGTGTATGGGGGAGTCTGGAGAGAGAACTGTTGGCCAAAAAACAGCTATAGAGAGTGTGTATGACTACATTAAAAGGGAATGTGTCATCACAAAAATCATGTTTTTATGTTAATAATAATAATAATAATAATCCTGCAGATAGATATCACAGGATCCACCATTCACAAAAGATGATGTGACCGCTTCTCTCTGCCTCCTGACCTCATGCTCAGAAAATGCTCTCATAGCATATCTGTAAATGCTGTTAACAGCAGGTCAGGCAAGATGATAGCCCCCAGAAATCATGTTCAGGGAATAAAATAAGAATTCCATAAATCAGAAAATTAAAGAAAAAAAAAAAAAATTACGTGCCATTATCTGCTTTTAACTAGCATTCTAACGTCAACTTCAATGTCAGATAAATAGTGGGCATCCGCAAGGTTTCGCCAACTGTACAGTCAATAAACATATGGCATTTATTATTTTCTTTGTAGGTGGTAATCTTTGGAGGCAGAAGCACTGGTTGGGAACTATATACAACGATTCATGTATTTCACATAAAGGTACTAATTACTGTCCAGCATCTTCATCACTGCTCCATTAAGAACGGAGGATGGAAACAATCATACAGTTCCACTTCCATATACACATAGATCTGTAGCTCCTCAGAGCTGGATGAAGTGGTAATTGCGCACACTCGGCACTCCGTGTTGCCCTTTTGTACCTATAAATGTCCGATTTCCTACAGAATTCACCTACTGCGTCACACTCCAAAGATCATGCAGGCTGTGCACACAGTACTGCCGTAAGCATGGTGCTAGAACAGAATATGTAACTATTACTGGCCAAAAGTGGGACAACCACCCATAACAAATCAGATTGAAGGGTAGAATATAAACCACAACTTGACTGGTTTCTACTTCAGTATCGTGTCTAAGCTCCAAGACAATTCATTCATCCTATCTGTGCACTACTGAAGTCAAGTCATAATACTAAGGAGTGGCTTTTTTCTAGCTCCCTCCCAGAGCTCCCCAACTGCTCCCCCAAGGAGAAGTCCACAAAAGAAAAAAAAAAAAAAAGCTACAATTTGGGAAAAATTAATTAAAAACACTATGAGGAAGAGTTATCCTCCCCCCCATGCCAGTTTTCTGGCCCAAAAGAAAGTCGGAGAAACAAATCCCAGGTTGGAGACTTTTTAAACGCCATTGTGACCAAACTGAAATTTATATTTTAATGCCGCACTTGCCATTTTCTGAAAAGGGAGAGGGCGTGGCAAGGGCACAGCGTGGGTGGTACATTTATCATTTATGCCAGTTTTCTGGCCCATGGAGGATGCATTTAATGTATGATGAGACGTGCTCCGCGTCATAAATGAAATGCATCCTCCAGCGGTGCAGGGAGATCAAGACAGACGTAGCGCATGCCAGTCTTGATAAAATCAGAGCCTATGTTTTTAGGTTGCTTCGTATTTTATTATTGTCCAACACGTAACGTTTGGAGCTAGCATTTTCAGGAGGGGGGGGGGGGGGTGTGAACACACCGAAAAACAAAGAATGAGTCAGACAAATGCTGCGACAAGCTCTGTGGCAGCTCTGGCTGGCATCCAGCCTTCTCAGAATTCAATACCTTAGACTACAGGTGATTTGTTATTATTTTAGGGGAAAATCGCACTGATGGGACACCAAGTTATCAGAGGCTAATAGGCTCTAATCGGAACACTCAGTTTTGTGCACTTCCTATTAGGAAATGGCATTTCCATTCTGTTCGGTCTTGCAATCTCTTTCTATAGCGTTGAGAATGACTCACCTGGACTATGCTTCATGCAGGGGTGTGGGTGGATTTCTTTGTATTCCAGAGTCCAAGTTTTTTGTATTCTGTGCTTTCTTTAAGAAAAGTACCATGGAAAATTACAGAAATATTACCACATATGTAATTTGCGAGAGATAAGCTATAAGACATATACAGAAGTAGGAAGGCTGGCATTTAAAGCACAAACCACGTAGGAAAGTGTGCACAAATATGGCCACCGTTTCCTGGATATTTCAAGAAAATCCGTCAAATACAAATGACTACTTTTCAATCAAATGATTAAAACAGGAGTAACTTCTAAGTACAAACCTTACTGTTCAGCAGGGCTGTGGAGCCGGGGGCGGAATTAACGCACAAACTCCAGCTTCTAAAAATATTATCAGTTATTAAAGGGGTTCTGCACTTTGTTTAAACTGATGATCTATCATCTGCATAGATAATCAGCATCTGATCGGCGGGGGTCTGACACCCCCGCTGATCAGCTGTTTGAGAAGGCAGCAGTGCTCCAGCAGCGCCGCTGCCTTCTCAAACAGCTGATTGGCGGGGGTCTCGGGCCCCCACCGATCAGATGCTGATGATCTATCCAGAGGATAGATCATCAGTTTAAACAAAGTGCAGAACCCCTTTAAATATCAGATTTTAGGGGGTCCGACACCAGGCACCCCCACCGATCAGCTGTAAGAGGAGACTGTGCGTGCAGTGCACACATGCCGTCTCCCTTCTCTTCCCGTCTGCTGTTTTACCATAGACAGCAGCGGTGATCAGGAAGAGAGACAGTATGTGTGCACTGCACGCATAGTCTCCTCTTACAGCTGATCGGTGGGGGTGCCTGGTGTCGGACCCCTCCAATCTGATACTGATGACCTATCCTAAGGACATCAATATTAAAAGCCCTGACAACCTCTTTAATATTCTAGGGTTTCATTTATTAACTATATTTTATTAATATTTCAATCTAAAGGTCTCTATTTATCAAAACCAGTGATAAGCAGGGTGTTCTAGCGGTGATAGAAAGCCAGTTCTTCAGTTATCAAATGCATAGGGTATTGTGCATTTACTTACAGGAATTGGATTCCAATAAACATGGTAAAAAGTTCCACCTTAGTAGTCTGATTACTCAGGCTACTTTAACACTAGATATTTTGCTGGATCCGGCAGGGTTCAGCAAAAACACTTCCGTTACTGATAATACAACCATCTGCATCCGTTATGAACGGATCCGGTAGTATTATCTTTAACATGGCCAAGACGGATCTGAAAAAAAACACCATTTAAAGTCAATGGGAGACGGATCAGTTTTCTATTGTGTCAGAGAAAACAGATCCATCCCCATTGACTTGCATTGTGGGTCATGCCGTTTTGCTCCACATCCCATGATGAAGAAAAAAAGCAGCATGCTGCGGTTTGCTCTCCGGTATAAGAATGGAACGGAATGCATTTTGGAGCGTTCTGTTCAGTTACGTTTTGTCCCCATTGACAATGAATGGGGACAAAACGTGAGCTTTTTATCCGGTATTGAGACCCTATGACTGTTCTGAATACCAGAAAATACTAACGCTAGTGTGAAAGCAGCCTTACAGTACCATTGTACTATAGGAAACTTGTTATTACTGGCCATTTATAAAGGAGTCGGAGTCACAACTTTGGCTTGCCGACTCCACAGCTTTGCTTCTCAGTCTCGTCACTAAGGGCTCATGCACACGACCGTTACAATTGAGGATCCGCCATATACGGATACTGGCTGTGTGCATTCCGCGGAACAAAAAAGTTGGCCACTAATGGAACAGTCCTATCCTTGTCTGTAATGCGGACAATAATTAGGACAGGTTCAATTTTTTTCATGAATGTATCATTAAAGTGAATGGTTCCGCGTACAGGTCGCAAAATGAAACGGACACGGAACAAAATACGTTTGTGTGCATGAACCCTAACTCAGACATTCAGAAAGCACTGCCATATGTGCAGATGGAAGCAACCTGCACAATAAAGTCCAGATTTTCTTCAGTCCAGTTGCTAATGCATCCTATTCAGCCAGTTCTGGGGCCGTCTATGAGAATGGTATGTAACAGCTTTATGACAACTTGCATGCGACTTCATCTCTTACGTTACGCGATTTACAAGGGGCTGCCTGTGGATTTCCATTACAAAATCTAAAAGAATATTGCAAAAAAAAAAAATTCCATTCAAGTCAAAAGCAGAAGATAATCTGCACAAATACGTCAGGGATCAGCAACCTCCACCACTCCAGCTGTTCTGAAACTACTCATCTCCAGGAATCCACCATTCACTTCTATGTGTGTTGTAGTTCCACAGCAGGTTGCTCATCTCCGAAATATGGTAGGCTATGGGTCTGAAAACCACATTTGTAATGAATTCACAATGTCTAAACCTCCCCAAGAACTTTTGCAGGCTTCATGCACACGGCCATGTCTGTATTTCAGTCCACAAACAAGAGAACCGCAAAATACGGACACCTCCTGAGTGCGTTTGACATTTTCTCACTCATCAATAGAAAGGACTATTCTCTTCCACAATATGGACAAGTATAGGACATGTTCTATAATCTGCAGAATAGCCACTCAGATCAGCAAATACACTAATGTGTATAACCCCATAGAAATGAGTGTGCTACCTGTAAAAAAATTCAGACCACTCACAGGTGAGAAATGGGGTCGTGTGCATGAAACCCAACATTGGACGCAGCACCCTTAGGGCTGTTTCACACAAGCGGATGCCGTGCATGGGATCCGCTGCGTGAAAGAGCCAAACCCCGTTCCTGACAGCAGAGACACAGAGCAGTAACATGACTGATAATGCTCTGTGCCTTTCTGTGATCTTTTTACTACAAAATCACAGTGAGATAAAGTTGTCACCGCGATTTTGTAGTAAAAAGATCACAGAGAGGCACAGAGCATTATCGTCATGTTACTGCTCCGTGTCTCTGCTGTCCAGAACGGGGCTTGGCTGTCTTAAACGCAGCGGATTACCCGCACGGCATCCGCTCGTGTGAAAGAGCCCTTAGGCCGATTTCACATCTGCGTTCTCCTTTCTGTTCCATTATAGGAAAGGACGGATTGGCACATAACTGAGCAGAACGGAGCCTACGGACCCCATAACCATTAGGAAAGGTTTCCCCATTTTGTCCTGACGGGACTTGATGCACTGAATATATATCTCTTGCACAGGTCCTCATTGCAGCATATTATGGCTCCACGCCACAGCAGACTACAGGTGTTCTTTCTTTCCAGCTTACTCTTCCCATCCATAGTACAGAGGTGCCATGCTGTATTCTGCCACCCCAGCTAGTTTCAATATACACAAGTGACAGACTGTTAAAGCTTCACACCAAGGGTGCATTCACATGACCGTATGTGTTAAGTGGCAACAATGCCTATTCTTGTCTACAAAATGGACAATTATAGGACATGTTCTCTTTTTTCCGGGGTTGTGGAACGGACATACGGACGCAGACATCTGTCAGCATTTTTTGCCGCCCCATTGAAATGAATGGGTCGTGTAAATGGGGCCTTAGGCTCCTTTCACACCTGCGTTCAGGTGTCCGCTTGTGAGCTCCGTTTGAAGGGGCTCACAAGCGGCCCTGAACGCAGCCGTCTGGCCCTAATGCATTCTCAGTGGAGGCGGATCCACTGAGAATGCATCCGTCTGCCAGCGCTCAGCCTCCGCTCAGTGAGCGGACACCTGAATGCTGCAAGCAGCGTTCGGGTGTCCGCCTGGCCGTGCGGAGGCGAGCGGATCAGTTCCGACTTATAGTGGAAGTAAATGGGGACGGATCCGCTTGAAGATGACACCATATGGCTCAATCTTCAAGCGGATCCGTCCCCCATTGACTTTCAATGTAAAGTCTGAACGGATCCGCTCAGGCTACTTCCACACTTAGAAAATTTTTCTAAGTTATAATGCAGACGGATCCATTCTGAACGGAGCCACCGTCTGCATTAATATGAGCGGATCCGTTCAGAACGGATCCGCTTGAACGCTAGTGTGAAAGTAGCCTAAGGCAGCTTTCACGCGGTCCGTGCTTGTGAGCTAAAACCTGTAGAGAAGCCTACACAGGGTTAAGGTAGAATGGAAAGATCTGCACCTGTTCTGTGTTTCTGACCTGCACCTGGTTATGACTGACGCCGACTGTATGAAAGCGGCCTTACAGTGAATTTTCAGGGGGCTCTTGGAGTTCAGTTACAGTACATACATTGTAATATACACACACACAGATACAAACCCTGTGCAGTCCGTTATTAAATAAAAGATCACACAACAGTAGGCATCAATAGCCATTTCCATATTTTTCAAAAGGAACTCAATAGATTTGAAGTGAACAAGGGATTGTCTACTGACTGACACTATCGCCATTCCAATGCGAGTTCCAATCTGGCTATGAAGAACTGGATGTGACAAGACATAAGCATGAAGAATGCAGGGTGCTCAGGCACAGCGGTTGCCTTGGTAACCCATGGACATCACATAGGAATGCCAGTGATACTTGGCTACACTGCTTCTGCCTCCCTCAGAAAGGAGCGCCTTTCGGGCCCCCAACCAGGGGTCTTCAGTGAGGGGATACAGCCATCGGGTCTCATTCTGCTCAGACAATTGAGGGTTGTTATACCCTAAAACAGTGAAAAAGTGATGGGGGGGGGGGGGTGAATGGAATAAATAGTATTTTCTCAAATGTTTAGGTGCAGAGTACATCAATTCTTTAAGGAGTGCAGCTTGAAGTAACTGAGAATGCACAATATACCCTAAGGATTCATGTACATGGCCGTACTCATTTCTAGGAGGTGCTCCCTTTTTGCTTGTTGTCCAGTCTGCAAATCTCAGCGCAGATCTTTATTTGCAGATGGGAGTGGGAAAAAGGATTGCACAAAAGCTTTTCCGTATTTTGCGGATTCTTTTTGCAGACAGAAATACGGACACGGCCGTGTGCCTGATGCCACACTTACAAGTAGCCTTCACTGAGCAAATTTACAGCATACCCCCAATTTGGAGGTAGCAGATTATCCAAAACTCCCAAATATTTTAGCATTTTCAAAATTGATCTTGCCTGCAGGAATTAAACCTATGCTTAGAAGCTCTGGAATTTAGTTTGGCCGGTCCTTAGGCTATAGATTGTCCAGTCCATGGGCCATAAATAGTAGCCCACCACTAAAAGACAGACTACTTTCACACAGGCATTTTGGTTTCCGTTTGCGAGATCCGTTCAGGGCTCTAGACAAGCGGTCCAAAACGGATCAGTTTGGCCCTAATGCATTCTGAATGGAAAAGGGTCCGCTCAGAATGCATCAGTTTGCCTCCGTTCCGCTTTGGAGATGGACATGAAAACACTGCCTGCAGCGTTTTTGTGTCCATCTGACGAAACTGAGCAAAACTGTTCCATCCTGGCACACAATGTAAGTCAATGGGGACGGATCCGTTTTCACTGACACAATCTGGCACAATAGAAAACGGATCTGTCCTCTATTGACTTTCAATGGTGTTTAAGACAGATGCAGACAGTTGTATTATCTAAACAGATGAGTTTATGCAGATCCATGACGGATCTGCACCAAACGCGGGTGTAAAAGTAGCCTAAGGGTGCCTGCACACAGTGTGGATTAAGCGCAGAAAACCTACAACGTAACACAGAACCAGAACAGTGTACAAGATTAGACAAATCTCATGTACACTTAGCTTTTTTTTTTTTCCCCTCAGGTGCGGAAACTGTAGTGCGGATTTAGAATATTTTTTTTTTTTTTTTGTTTTGCATTTCACCCTTTTCAATGGAAGGGGGATATCTGTAGAAAATCCTCAAATTTATGCGTGTTTTATTTGTGCGGATTTTATGTGGATTTTCTGCAATATTTGCATGTACCCTAAGGGTAACTGCAGGGAATTAAAGTTCTCTGCAGCGTGCATGTTCTTGGCTCCCAACTGACTGTTCAGTCATAATATATAGAGCGAAGGTGCGCTGAGAAGCGATGTTAATTATGCCGAGAAGCAGTTAAGATAAAAGCATAGCGTTAAGGATGTGCGATCCAGTTCTTTTTCTTGTATTTTTACATATATAAAGTAGTGTTGAGTGAACTTGTGTTTTAAGTTCTGCGTCCAAAGTTCGGGTTATCGAAGGATCCAGTTATGGATTCCGCTACCACGGACCATAACGGAATTTGGAATCCATAACGGGATTCTTCGATAACCCGAACTTTGGATGCAGAACTTAAAACACAAGTTCGCTCAACACTAATAGAGAGGACTCACGCATTTTTAAATGTAATGAAAGGCATTTATAGCGCCCCAGTCAGAAGACATTTTAAACTACAGTATGTATGAGAAACCACAGTATTCATTTGCAGGCATTGCTCATCAAATCCCTTTCATGTGTTTGCTAGCACAGCTGAAAAAATAAATAAAAAAAAAGCACCTTCAACAAATGCTGTATGGCCCCGTTTCAAGAAAATCTCATGACTGATGTAAATATAAGAACGAAAAAAACTGAATATTTCCCCCCCCCCCCAAAAAAAAATCCCACAACACAATACATGTGTGCTAAGAAGCAGTTACAGGTTATGTCCCCAGAAGTATTGCTATGGCAAACAGCAACAAAAACATGCCTGGCATAATACTGTGTGAAGCATGAGGCAAGATTTAGCCACTGAGGTTTCTCTGCTGAAAAATACTAAAATTAAAATAGGCAAAAGCGTCTGGTGAATGAGAGCACTGTCCGGTGTTTACTCATAGTCCGTGTGTTTGTAGACTAACCTGGATTGAATATATGTATGTGAAAGCAAATATTAATGTGAAAGCAAATATTAATAAATATTAAGAATACACACAAATGTCCACTGCTTCTTCACAGGGGAAATTCACGTTCATGGTAAAGAAGAAAAAAAAAAAAAAAAAAAAAAAACAAGTACAATGCAGCATATACTTATTATCCCATTACTAATGTAAAACCAAAAAATATGGAAATCAGAAATATAGTACATGACAATCGCTTTCTAAGGCTACTTTCACACTAGCGCTTGATCGGATCCGTTCAGTACGGATGGCTCCGTTCAGTACGGATCCGTTCAGTACGGATCCGTCTGCATTAATAACTTAGAAAATTTTCTAAGTGCGCAAGATGCCTGAGCGGATCCGTTCAGACTTTCAATGTAAAGTCAATGGGGGACGGATCCGCTTGAAGATTGAGCCATATGGTGACCTCTTCAAGCGGATCCGTTCCCATTGACTTACATTGTAAGTCTGAACGGATCCGCTCGCCTCCGCACGGCCAGGCGGACAGCTGAACGCTGCAAGCAGCGTTCAGCTGTCCGCCTGTCCGTGCGGAGGCGAGCGGAGAGGAGGCTGAACGCCGCCAGACTGATGCAGTCTGAGCGTATCCGCTCCATTCAGACTGCATCAGGGCTGGACAGAGGCGTTCGGGTCCGCTCGTGAGCTCCTTCAAACGGAGCTCACGAGCGGACCGACAAACGCTAGTGTGAAACTAGCCTAACAAAGCTAGAACCAGCTCTGTACCCCACATGGATCCAGAGATCTCCACATTCATTGCTCCAATTTCTCTGCTAGATTTAATTAAGGCTAGTAGCTCATAGGGTATGTCCTTTCTGCTGCAGACCTATGTCACAGTTTCTAACAGTAGATACGGACAGGGGCACATTGGCCATAAACCTTTACAGTGAAATTTCCCGGTGGGGATGCATTTTGTGCTGGACTGTGGTATTTGGCTCTGTTGGGGTGGAATAATGTGCTACAATAAGGAATTGCTGGCCCTGCCTTCCATCAATTTGGACCAGACTACAAAGTGGGGCCACGTTTAGTATTTTTTTCAGGATTACCTTAAAGGGAACCTGTCACCGGGATTTTGTGTATAGAGCTGAGGCCATGGGTTGCTAGATGGCCGCTAGCACATCCGCAATATCCAGTCCCCATAGCTCTGGGTGCTTTTATGGTGTCTCTGACTCATCTCACATACAGGACTCATCTCAGGTTAATTTGCATATGTATCAAATCGTTTTTTTTACACAATAAAAGCACGCAGAGCTATGGGGACTGGGTATTGCGGATGTGCTAGCGGCCATCTAGCAGCCCATGTCCTCAGCTCTATACACAAAATCCCGGTGACAGGTTCCCTTTAAGTTCCTAGTCCGCCCCTGGATACAGAGAGTTGCAGTTGAAGAATATAACTGGGCATGTGCGACCACCTCAGTGTTGTTACTGAGGTGGGGAGAGAAATACATAAAAGAACAAACAGCAGGTGGCGCTATACAGATCCAGTGTACTGAATAACTCAGTGGCTATACTCATTTTTTTTTATTACAAGCAAAGGAATTCAGATCCAGTTGCCGATTTGAAAATAGAGTTTTTTGTGGGACAGGCCCCAAAAGGCGTTTCTCACTACATTGTATGTAACTGTAATTGGTGCCATTAGAAAGTACAACTTCTCCCACACAAAAATAAGTTCTCATAAGGCTATGTGAACAGAAAAAAAAAAAAAAAGAAAAAAAAAAAGGGAAGACGGGTAGTGAAAAACGAAAACGCCAAAAAAGGAAGAAAATAAATAAAAAATCACCCGGTCCTCTAAGGGGTTGTCCAGTTTATAAAAAAGCTAATAGGGAAATCTGAATTAATAGTGGGGGTCTCATTTCTCAGCCAGAGGGTGAGTGGTTACAAATAACACCTGTCCATGCATTACACAAACGAGAACGCTTCATTTTTCCTGAGGAAGAGCTGCCAGATACCACCATATAATACAGCCGATGGCTGTGTACCCCCAGAGGGTGACACCATGTGATCGGCTTACTATCGGGGGAGTGTCCAAGCACGGACAGTGAACGTTTGTGTTTCTGGGATCTGCTGTAAGGCCGGTTTCGAACAGACAATATTTCCGAGTTTGGAACGGACAGCACCTGGAGAGACCACTGACCCATTCTATTGAAAGGGCATCTTCACATCAGTGATTTTCTGCACCGTGCAGAGAAAATCCCAGCATGGTCTAGCTTTGTCTATTTTTCCCGTAAGGTTCATTCAAATGAAAGTCTGCATAAAAAAAACTGACCACACGTACTCCACCCATGTATGCTCCATCAGATGTCTGAAAGAGGGCTCAATGTACTTTTAGCCTTAGCTTCTCCATCACCTAACGCACAGCCCACAGCCATAAGTATCTAGGACTGTTTTCAGCCCTGTTTTTACACCATTACCTTCCATAGTACTTGCATTTGAACCCAGATGCCCGCTACATATATTGAGGAACAGAAGAGACAAAAGCAGGAGATGAGCAAACCTTGCGCGTTCTTTGAAGCGATGCCAGGACCAGCTGCCAGAAATGAATATGCTATATTAACTATTTATGACTAGTACAACATGAAACAGGCATTGTTACTGGCTCGGATCTAAGTAGCAAACACATTTTCTTTGCTGGAAGACAAGACATAGGGTTTCATACTGGAGAAGCGAACAGAAGCGTGCTTGACGATCTTTCCATGTTTGTGGGTGTGAAGAAGGCAAAGTGGGTAAAATTCTTATCCAATGAAACAACTGCTGCAATTTCCAAGTGTCTTCATAGCGTAATGAGCTAGACTCGGAGAGAAAACCCTTCAGAAAAGGATTGGGTAACGTCATGGCACTAGGAACATCAAAATACTATGAGAAACAAGAATGGACGTGAGAAAAGCAAAGTTTCCCTAACAAAAGTGCTGGTGGTATGAGAAACATCTCAATTCTTAGGCTGTCAAACAATAAGACAGCTTGACTCAGGGATTAAGGAACTGGGCTAATTGCCTGTGCAAACGCATCAACTGTATTCACACGGTGAATCATGGATGTATGAGGTCCTTGGTCTCCATGGATAACACATGTATCCATTGACCTTAACATGTGTGTTCACACATCAGTGGCTTTTCATGGACCATACGTCTGAGGTTATACACGGACGTATGCCCTATGTTGTCTGTGATTACAGATGCCTCCCACACAATAGTCTATGGGGTCCATGAAAATCACATACACAACACAGATGCCATCCATGTTTGGTCCATGATTTTCACGTAGAGGAGATGCTCTGGAAATCAATGTTCAGTCTAGCAGTGTCCACGAAATACAAATGACACATGGAGAGAAAACAAAACAAAAAACAAAAAAAAACGGACACAATGACAATGACCATCGTTGTGAAGCCCTGATCGTGAAGTTGTGAAGTCTAAATTCCCTGACATGACACCAGGACCAGACAGTCAAGTAACAGGAAGCACTGCAGTCATCCCCAACTTACATGTCTCTTCTGGTCTACCACACCTGGAAATCTGACTCAGACGTGTTCACCATCCTGTCACTGGTTAGGAAGTTGTACCAACACCAACCCCTGCTATCTTGTGTGCTCGGACTTCCTCTAGAATGCCTTCAATAAAACTCATTTGACTTTACAGAACTCAATATTTTGGTGCTTGGGACATTTACAAACCTCAGTTATTTTCATGAAACTGTGAAGGTTGTTCAAGTTTTTCCTGCCCTACCTTGTAGGCTACTAGCCCTATCACAGATAACACTATGTGCAGGTCAGTATGACTCAGAGGGAGAAAGGTTAGTTTCTCCAGTGTAGACACCCTTTCTACGCCAAAACAATGACATCATGCCAAGCAGAAATGCAGTGGATAGCCACATAACCCTCGCTGTAACACTCCTACGGCTCCGGGCCTCACATGCTCAAACAGTCAGTACATGGCAGAAATTAGACTATGGCCCCATTCAGACAAATGTATGTACTCTGTGGCCGTGTTGTGGACCGCAAACATCGGTTCCACAATACATGGGCACAGGCCATGCGTTCCCATTGACTTGAATGGGTCCACAATCCACATTATACAGCAAAAGACAGGACCTATCCCATCTTTCGCCGTATGTTGCGGATCACGGTCTGCAACACTGGCACGGAGGCCATATGTTTGTCTGAATTGGGCATAAGGCTTTATGCACACGACTGTATGTGTTTTGCTGTCCACAAAACATGGATCCTGGACGTCTGCATGTGAATTTCCCCATGGTTGGGGCCATCTTATGCCATATTTTTCCACCACAACTATCCTCTATCCTTGTCTGCAAAACGGACACAAATAGGACACATTCCATTTTTTTGTGGGACAGTGGAACGGACAGATAGATGTGGAAAGCACGTGGTGTGCTGTCCACATTTTTTGCGGCCTCATTGAAATGAATGGGTCCACATCACATCTGTAAAAAATTGATGTGGACCAAAAAAAACTAAAAATAAAAAAAATAAACAGTTGTGTACATGAAGCCTAAGCAGAAAAGACTTTGCATCTATGACGACAGGGTTTATATGAAAGCTTGCTGGTGTGCGATCTACCATAACTATAAATTTTTGTGCATCCTCGGGAGGTCCGTGTGCCAGATTTTACATCAGCAAGGGAGCAGAGTTGGGGTGTAGAGGCCTCAATCTCCTGCCACCCTCTTTTTTTTTGTAAAAAAGAGGCGATGGACTTTTTGTGACTTTTGTACACCAGTTTTCTGCCGTATCTTCTGAGGATCACTGGTAACATATGCTGGACATATGCTAAAGAGGGCGAGACGAGATCATCAGATGCATTCAGGAAAACAATCCACAACCTCCCATGTTGAATACCATGAAATATGGACCAGGAGTAATTACCATTATGTCAGCTAGTTAAATATTTGACTTTCTTACTAACATTTGCATGACAACAGGAACTGCTGCATTACTGTCCAGTAGGTTATTCTGTACGATCCCAAGCCTGAGCACACATAACATCCTTCTATGTAGCTGCACAGAGTAGAGCCTTGTTTCCAGGAAGAATTAAGGTGCTGTCCTTCGCATGGCGTTACACATGTTGGCCCGCATTCTTGTACTGGTCAGGCTCGCACAGTGCCAGGCAAGAAGGGTAAACATCTCTGCTGAAGTCTGGCAGCAATCTGACAGCTCATGATAAAGATACCTTGTTAGAAATGTTCCTGCAGGAGATGGAAATCTGGACCACTGCTTGCCCGCCGTACAAAACCAAAGGAAACCCTAGAAGGCAGACTAAGACACAGCCAAGGCAAAAGAAAAGTAGCAGTGTGAAAAAGGAATCCACAGAGGACGCCGCACAATGAGGGATTGTGTCTGCCCAATCTTCTCTTCTAGAGCACATTTTTCAGACCGTACAATGCATGGACAGTGATTAGGAGCCAAATAATTTATAGAAATGACATTTCATATCAGGTCCAAAAATCAAGTGTGCAGCAAATGCCATCAATAGCTAATCTCCATGAGATATAGATATATAAGATGCCAAAAATGAAAAGTTTCACTGCCTAGTAAAATGCAGTGCATAGGAAGAAATGGACAATCCTGTCCAAGTCACTAGACTACAACCCCCAGCATGCCTAGACTGCCTACAGCAGGGCTTGGTGGGAATCTCAGTTTGCTGGAGAGCCGCAGGTTGACCATCCCTGCACTAGAAGGTTATCTACAACCTGTCTTTCTGGTTTAGTGGCTCTCTAAGTATACACACTCCATTGTATGACCTCTCGGGCTCACAATGCATTCAGCTGGGATTTGCCGTTTCCTATATTGATGGCCTATCCTTAGGGCAGACCATCAATATCAGATAGGCGGGGGTCTGACACCAGGCACCCCTGGCCGATCAGCTTGTTGAAGAGAACGCAGGTGTAATTGCACTTCAATAGGAAGAGCAGGAGTAGGCAATCTCAGGCACTCCAGCTGTTGTGAAACTACAACTCCCAGCATGCTGACTTGCTCTGCTCAGACCTCCCATAGAAATGAATGGAGCATGCTGGGAATTGTAGTTTCACAACAGCTGGAGTGTCAAAGGTTGCAGACCCCTGAGATAGAGTGTAACTAAGCTTGGCTCAGGCGAGCGGCACAGACCCCAAGCTTTATAGCAAATCAGACCTTTATGGCATATCCTCTAGACAGGACGGAAAATCCTTTTAAAGGGGTTGTCTAGGACAAGGGAAAAATATATATTCCTATTCCTCCAGAATGCGCACCGTTTCTGTCAACGGGCTATTTGGTTTTGTAGTTTAGCCCATGAATGGAGAGGAGCTGCAATACCAGACAGTCAGTGGATAGGCCATGAGCCTACAGTCTGCCGACTCCTAGATAATGGCCATATGACAACCACCAGCATTTGGCCTTATATGTAATGCGAATGTGGGTCATTTACATTACATTCCTCTACAGAAGGAGGTCATTCCTCACGTAAACAAGGGCAGGATGAACTCTGCCTTCACCTAATGCTACCTGCCTGTCCAAACAAGCCGCAGTCTGGCATTCTTGACATACCAGTTATGCGCACTCACAGAAATGCATTTGTACTTTGAAAGCCAGTGATGAGTCAAACACAGAAAAGATTGGGCGCTTGTGAAAGAGTAAGCGCCGGGTTCACATATTCATCAGGTAGTGCCGTGTACTGTACAATCTGCGCACATCTACAGTGATTGCTGGATGTCTTAATGCGAAGGAGGCTTATTACAGCAGTAAGCTCTTTCCAGGCCTATCGAGGGTCACATATCAGGCACTGCGGTTTTAAAGGGACTATGCTTTTCTAGGAAGAATCTGTGACAAAAACAATGCTTTATAGGTGATCACATTATCTGCTCTCAACTACAAGTAATGAACAAGCTACATATACTACAAACAAGTATATATACACAGTAAGAAAAACATTCGAGCTGCAATACATTCAGATGTGGTTGTAGTTTCTGCAGATAATAATAATAAAAAATAAGCGTTAACCACACCTCAACTGCTACATGTTAGATTTTTCTGGGAGTAAACTATTAATGACTGAGCCTCAAGATAGGTCATCAATATCAGATTGGTGAGGATCTGACTCCCAGTATCCCTGCCAATCAGCTGTTTGAAGAAGCTATGGCGTTCAGGAGAGCACTGCGGTCTCCTCCTACGGCATGGCCTAGGGGCAGCTCGGTCCCATACAGATGTACAGCACTCTGATTGGTGTGCTGTCAGAAGGCTGCAGCAGCAGTGTCCTCTTCAGCTGAGTGGCGAGGTACTGGGAGTCAGACCCCCACTGATCACATAGGGATTACCTATCCTACCTACACTGAGTAGCATCCAATATAAAGAGCTGCTAAGATTTTAACTTGGCTTATAAATATTTAAGAAATAGCATAACAAAATGAGCCAAAAAAGGAAAACAAAACAAAAAAATAATAATGAAAATATGAAACGATAATAAAAAAAAGGGACCTCCATAACATATAGGGGTAGCTTCACACCCTTCAATAATAAATAGGATTCCTGAATTCGACTAGAACATGCTACATACAGGGCAGTCTTTAACGCAAGGCAAAAAAGGGCAGCTGCCCCGGGCCCAGTCGCTCCTGGGGGGCCCTGCCACTGCTCACAAATTCAATGACATTGTCCGGAGGACCAGGAAGCAGTGAATTATTTGTACTCACCGCTTCCTGGTCCTCGGCTGTCAGCTGTGCAGGGCTGTGCACAGCGTGAGGCACTCTGTGACGTCACGCTGTGCGCAGCCTTCACAGCACAGTCGGCAGCTGGAGGAGAGGCAAGTGGTTTTTTAAATGCTATATTTATGAGGCTGATGGACACTTCTGGGGGCTGATTGAGAAGCTACTGGGGGCTGATGAGAGGCATAGGGCTCGTATCTCAGGTCTGATTGGGGGGCAATTCATATTGGGGTCCGAGCTGAGGTCTTATTAACATCGGGGATCTTATTGGGGCTGTTCGCTGAGGTCTGACCTGAGGTATAATGAAACATTTTTTTTTCTTATTGTCCCCCTCTAAAACCTAGGTGTGTCTTATGGGGCGTTAAATACGGTACTTGCTTGCTTCTCCTCCCGACCTCCCCTGCCCTTTGCGTACGCTGTGACGTCAAGCAGAGGCACTGCAACGCTAGGGTGAGCCGAGCCCCGGTAATCTGCAAAATACTATATATTTGTGTCAAAAGTTGTGCTTTTTAAATTTTTAGAATAATGATACAGCAATTTTATTTGATACTTTTGTGCAGATTTATTCCCCCCCCCCCCCCCTTCTATATTAAGGGACACTATAGTCACCAGAACCACAACAGCTAAACGTAGTAGTTCTGGTGTCTATAGCATGTCTCTGCAAGCTTTTTAATGTAAACACTGCCTTTTCAGAAAAAAATAAAAAAGGCAGCATTTACATTACTACCAAGGAACACCTCTAGTGGCCACATGCTTGGGTGTGGAAAAGCGGGATCCAGGGGGCCCCCCCCAAGTAAATTCTTGCCCAGGAGCCAATCAATATTAAAGACGGCCCTGGCTATGTGTATTTACTTGTGTGGATTTTTCGTCAAGTCAATGTCAAAGTTTTGTGTGGCAACACAACCAATTGACTGCATTTACACAGCGATTTGCAGATGTTACCTGAAGGTTTGTGGTCACGATTTCACCCTGGGACTATGGTAATGAACTATCAAAACGTACACAAGTTATTGCATCTGCGTCACAACCCAAAGTAGATAATACTTCATGCACTGCCACAAATGATACTGTATATCTTTTACTTTATTTAATGTCACCATTGAACAATTTTGATTAACCAGCAGGGGAAGGATACGAACACACAAGGAACTCTATTCCCACACCATTTACAGTTGATATTGCCGGGTGTGCGGAAGTGCCACGTTTTCTGCAGTCTGCTATCCCACTGTAACATACAGCAGAGAAAGAACTTCAGAATTCCAGAAGGAGAGAGAATGCAGAGCAAGAAAATGACATAACATGCAGGTCAGAGGAGTTCATGTGAATGTGCAGAGCAGATGAAATGCTGACAATATAGGATGGTGCTTTGTAGGGGAGAGCCTTAAGTGAAATGGGTTATATAATGGGTCCGCATCCTGAAATTTCTGGGAGACATTAATATTTAAACACTGGCCACTATTAGCACACAAGCAGAACAGGGCAGAAGGCAGCACCAATGAAGAGTCCGCCAGGTCAGTCGTTCTTGCGTCAAGTTGAAATTAGGAACTGTACCCATGTCGTCTTATTAGTCAAGTCCCGGTGAAACAGAGCAAGAATAATACATCTGCATCAATTCTGCTCAGGACCATCGTAAATTATTTTCTAAAGAACTCTCAGCATGGGCAGACACTACAGTAGTAATTATCCTTAGGCTACTTTCACACTCACGGTCTGGCTTTCCGTTTGTAAGATCAGTTCAGGGCTCTCACAAGCAGTCCAGTTTTGCCCTAATGCATTCTGAATGGAAAAGGATCCGCTCAGAATGCATCAGTTTGCCTCCGTTCAGTCTCTATTCCGGCTCTGGAGACTGAAACCAAAACGCTGCTTGCAGCAGAAACTGAGCAAAACGGATCCGTCCTGGCACACAATGCAAGTCTATGTAAGTGCACAGTTTTCTCTGGCACAATAGAAAACAAAATCAGTCTCCCATTGACTTTCAATGGAGTTCATGACGGATCCATCTTGGCTACAGATAATACAACTGTATCCGTTCATGATGGATGCATGCGGTTGGATTATTGTAATGGATCCGTTTTTGCAGATCCATGACGGATCCGCCCAAAACGTGAGTGTGAAAGTAGCCTTACCTGATCCCTATTGCTGGGATCTGGCTCAGTCTCAGCAGGATCCACCCTAGCAGACAGTATGCCTCATTTAACAAGATTGATCCTGCTGACAGGCGCCTTTTAATACAAGAGGCAAAGCATGACTGCAAGGCGAACTGAATTGATCACTCAGAATGGGCTAGTAAAAACTATTCTGGTTGCCACACATCACTGAATGCAACATTAAAGGATAGCCAGTCATGTGAACAAGTACCAAACCCCAGCTCCATCATGTAATAGCAGTAAAACAGCTTGCAGCTCAAAAGCGGGCGTTCTCCTGTTATCCTTCCTGCTACATGATGTTGTGTCTCCTTCTCCCCAGCTGTCTCCCTCTTGTCTATAGTTGTGGTCACCAATATCCATGATGGACCACGAGTACAGGTTGTTCTTCTGACATGCGCCTGGAATAATCAGTCAGAGATTTCCTCAGACTTCTCAACCATCCGATGTCTAAGCACATCAGCCATGAATCCTGCGTTAGGTCACTTCTGCACCAGAGCATGTATACTGTTTTTTTGCGGGAATAAGAAGAATCGGAAGTTCACCAGCAAAATAGCCCTGCGTTTCTCTGAAAGGACATAGGACATATGTGCACATAGGCCTCCATTAATCACAACGCTTTGTCAAATTTAATACGCCATATTGGCC
Organism: Bufo gargarizans; assembly: GCF_014858855.1. Taxonomy (NCBI): domain Eukaryota; kingdom Metazoa; phylum Chordata; class Amphibia; order Anura; family Bufonidae; genus Bufo; species Bufo gargarizans. The sequence continues at coordinate 336,338,333 of NC_058081.1, read as the reverse complement.
ACGCTCATGTACAACACGAGTGCCCTCTGCAAAGAGGAGCGCTCGACTAGCGGGAAAGGATACGATGGGCCTCAGTCATTTTTTTATACTGTTCTGGGGAAAGGAAAGCCACTAAGAAAGTTTCACTGTAAAAACTGATCGCACATGTCTAGACATAAGCCTCACCCATCCAAAAATGTGAAATAGATTGCCTGAAAAACAAAAATACAACAACCCTTTTTGCAAATCTATATGGCCATAGGAAGCAGCATATCCCAAACTAGAGAATTCAGCACAAAACCACTTGCTGAGAAATCAAGAGAGAAGCCTCCAGCTTGCTATACCACGAGTTAAAAGTGAACAGACGTGTAAAAAACTACTTAAATAACTACACGCACTCTAAAACCACATAAACGACAAGCTCCACTTCTGCCATATGCAACAACAAATATTTTCCCGGCTGACGACATAGGAATCAATTGCCCCTTATGTGGAGATTAGGCAGGTAATAAAAGATTTACACAGAATTCCCACTGCGAAGGGGATGGGGGAGTCACTTTATTAACACCTACACATCGCAAGCTACATTTTAGCTTCTCCCTGACATAATGAATGTGGTAACCATAGCAACCCAGGCTTAGGCACCGCTATCCTAAAGATATAAAAGAATCGGGGAGTTAATGAATGGATTTTATCCAACCCCAATACTGTTCAACAAAACCCCCAGTCCACAAAATATATGGATGATGGACACGCGGCAACCCGCAGCGACTACATCTAGCCATACCCACAGGAGATAGAAGTAGTGTCAGCTGGTGGTAATATCACATGAGTACCAGAAAAGATCAGCAGACGTTGGCCACCCACATGGTCGAGACTGGGCGGAAATGACGCTGCTGCCCCGCAGGTCTCCATGTAGAGTCCCTCATCCCTTCAACTCCCTGTGCCTCCTCATGCCTGAAGGACAACCTTTGTCACTAGCTGTGACACTTTCAAGGGTGCCCACTATACAATGAGTGGTCTCTTGCTATATCAGGCCGACTCCTTCCAGATTTCCTCCTGCATATTACAAGTTGAGGTGGTAACGGCTTAGCAGGGATGTGAGGAATGTGGACTCTCCTCCATTACTCCACAAATCTGGCTAGAGAGCAGCAGACACCGGCCGCCGTATCACAATATCAGTTCTAATCCGCTTTCCCTTCTGTCACAATCCGTTCTTGATACCGGGTTTTCGGCAGCTTGTGTTCCATTTTCCCCTCCAGATTCTCCACATTTACTTAACGGTCTAAACCTGGGGGCGGACTATTTTCCCTGTTTTCAATTAGCTTTCATGCACACGACCATATTTTGGGTCCATGTCGACCCATTCAGGTCTATGCGTCCACGAAAACCAAACTATAGATGTTCTATGCTTGTCTGTTTTGGTGACAAGAATAGGAAGTGGTTAGGAAAATGTGGCATGCACAGAGCCGGTATCCGTATCTTGCAGATTACATATGGTCATGTGCATGAGGCCTTAAATTAGGAAAATAAAGATGTGACTGAATTGGAATAGGCTGTGGATTTATCAGGGCTCATTAACAAACCGGCATGGGAAGCTTCTCATTTCACATTAGTTTTCCATCCAGATGCGTTCCGTTTGTGAATGGACAGAACCTGGACTGGACCCGACCCAGGGTTCAGGAGAAAAAAACCTCCATAATTACAGTATATTCTGTTTCTCACGCAGGTCCATTAAAGTAATGGTTCAGTGAAAAAAAATATAAAAAAAAAATAAACTCAAGGCACATGCATGGCTCCCAGATGCAGTCCTTTTTTTCACAGATGGTGGCTAGTAGATGATGTGTGTTATTCTTCAGCTTTCTTCGCGCATGTGAAAAACGGATGTAGAACAAATGCAATCCTGATGGAAAAAACGGAAGCACTGAACACAACAGACCCTGATTCATGTGAAAGAGGCCTCAGTGAATCACAGACGTGAACTGTCCATGTTCGCCAAGGACAGCACACACATCCATCGATTTTAATGTGTTTAATCACACATCCTCGTTTTCCCACTGACCATGGGTCACTGACGATGCCATAAATTGGGGTCAGATGAGCCACGGTCCTCCAGGAGAGGTGGCTGTCACATGGACCACTAGCTGTAGGCCTCATACACTTTAGCAACCATCTCCGAATAGCACAAACACTAACATCCTTTAGATGGGAAAATTTGTCAGGAGACTGTTAAATTACACGCAGTGATCTCCTCCATAGTATGGGGAGGAGTGATCACTAATGCCATCACTCCTCCCATACAGAATCATTGTTTGCCAGCAGCAGAGTGCGGGCACAACCTACTGCCGGCCAACTAGGATTTAGGTGTCCACCAAGCTATCATATTAGGCCCCATGCACACGGCCGTGTTTCACAGCCGTGTGCGGGCCGTGGAACCGCGGCCTGGATCCCTCCTGAGAGCAGGAGCGCACGGCGTCACTGGTTGCTATGACGCCGTGCGCTCCCTGCTGCCGGCACAGTACAGTAATACACTGGTATAGATCATACCAGTGTATTACTGTATTGCGGCGGCAGCAGGGAGCGCACGGCGTCATAGCAACCAGTGACGCCGTGCGCTCCTGCTCTCAGGAGGGATCCAGGCCGCGGTTCCACGGCCCGCATACGGCTGTGAAACACGGCAGTGTGCATGAGGCCTTACCAGATGTAATCGGCGGCTCCTTTACACCGGCAGATCATCACTACCGAGCGTTCCTGCACTAGGGCAGTGGAAAGGGGCCTTTATCTTCTGACTGTAAAACAATTTTACCACACTGCCACAAAGCTTATAGCTCACATATTAAAGGGTTTCTGTCACTAGAATTTTCAGTATTAAACTGGCTGACATTAGCGATGTGCTAATGTCAGCTGCACCTAACTCTGCTATTCTTATAATTATCCGTGCCCCCGTTACTGTAATATGTAAATGAGCCTCTAGGAGCAGGGGGGGCGTTGCTCCTGCACCTATCGGCTCCCGTCTCCCACCTCAAGTCACGCCTTCCAAGTGTTGATTGACAGGGCCAGGCATCGTTCGCATCCTTCTGCCTGCCCTGTGGAAATCTTGCGTTGTTCAGTATTCTGCGCAGGCGTGGTGAGGAAGCTGGGAGCCTGAGAGCGTCCTTCCCTCACCACGCCTGCGCAGAATACTGAACAGCACAAGGTTTCCACAGGGCAGGCAAAAGGATGCGAACGATGGCTGCCCCTGTCAATCAACACTTGGAAGGCATGACTTGAGGTGGGAGACGGGAGCCTCTAGGTGCAGGAGCAACGCCCCCCCTGCTCCTAGAGGCTCATTTACATATTGTAAAATAAGAATTGTACAGTAACGGGGGCACGGATAATCATTAGAACAGCAGAGTTAGGTGCAGCTGACATTAGCACATTGCTAATGTCGGCCAGCTTAATACTGAAAACTCTAGTTAAGGATAAGGAAGCCACATCTGAAAGAAGCTGTATTCTGGCCCCAGTCACCCAGAGTGGTAGAAGAAAGGCTCATTAGTTGGACAGAAAATAAATGATACGAGTCTGGCATGACAGAGGGCGACTCACAATACCCCGGGGAGCAACCTCTAGTCGTGGACAGCATGGAAACATTTAAGACAGGCACATCAGTTTCCACTTTGGATACATGCGGAAGAGCACTTACTACAGCTCCAAGGACAGTACTCCCAGAATAGACTCTAGCATCGGGCTATATCCCTGTGTGGAGACAATCCTGACAATAGACATGAATAATACTTGTAATAACCAGAATTATTTTCCACAGCAACCATCAAATCTTTAATAGTATATTGTCTGGCCTAGACGGACCACAAAGTGGGAATAACACCAACAGGAGTTAAAGGGGTAGTCCCACAACAAATATTCAACAATTTTCAAACCAGCAGCTGGATCTGAATACTTTGGTTATTGCGCGTCATTAAAATGAATCTGTATAGCGCCACCTGCTGATTTTCAAATTTCTTTGCCCATCTCCTGTGGACGCACATGCTCAGTTCCATCCTTTAACTTTCATTTTTTATTTTTTTTTCTCTCATCAGATAACCTCTTTAATACAATGGCTAGTGCAACAAATAGCTCTGAAGAAAGTTGAGGGGAAACAAAAGGTGAGGGACAAGAACTCGAAGGAAGCCCATAGGTACATTCTTCATTGACACACAGTCCCTGCTAGGGACCTTTGGTGGCTGAGTTTCTCTCCATTCTGAACACGTGCATGCTTGGCTATGTCCTCTAAGAACAAAAGGGTGGGACAGTTTGACATTTAACATGCCCAATGCTTCTTTCCCCCAGAAAGCTGCAGTCGGAGAAACGCTTATATACATTAGATCGGGGATGCCCAACCTGCGGCCCTCCAGCTGTTGCAAAACTATAACTCGCAGCATGCCTGGACAGCCTACAGCAGGGCATGGTGGGAGTTGTAGTTTTACAACAGCAGGAGGGCCGCAGGTTGAGCATCCCTGCATTAGATGACTGCCCCAAGTTTGGGGTCTCGGGATGTGCTGCCCCTTTCCCATTTTACCTGTGCCCACTCCGGTAAAACCTTGCATAACACATTGCCAGACTCTAGCAGAGAGGAGCATGTACGAGGGTATGAAATGCAAACCTCCATAGAAGTAAAACAGAAAAAATAAATATTGTACATTACAAAAAATGATATTTACAATAGATTTTAATAAACGTGTCCACATTAACAGACTTGACTACGTGATGGGGTCCTCAGGAACTGATCAGAGGCACAAGACCTGTCACTTATATAGGGAAACTGATTTCACCCTGCCGATAAGATGCTGTGCTACGCAGAGAACGTATCTGAGCCAGATGACAGCCCGACACTACATCCAGCTAATATGTCACAGGCAGTAGGGGTTCCCCGGTCGTAAAAGCATCTTCCAGGGGGTCCGCCTGCAGTAATGAATTTGGGAAGCACCAGTCTATGAACAGCTGATTGTAGGACTGTGTAGCGGTCACCCAGTCCTTCCACTGCTGTACCAGTATATAGCAGCACTTCATTCGTACGAGACGTGACAGAAGCATTACATCACATGGAAGAGAACCGCTCATCACCATTGTTCCCCAATTCCTTACATTGTTTGCTTTCAAAGACGTTCCCATCCCCCCTGCAGGAAGATCCGTGCGGCTGAATAATGCCTGCCGTGCTGCTGAGGCTTCCCTGCCATCTATAGAGAAGGAGTCACCGGGGTATTCCTTCAGGGTTTACCCAGGCATAGGGCGATGGGCTTAGATAACCCACACATACCGTCCAGCCAGGGGCAGTGCCAGGACCAGGACAGATACACGACAAGCTGTACATTCCTCACTGATTCAGGGTGATCCAATCGGTCACTCCCGCTTGGATTATCCTTCATTCTGTACCAGTGCCATCGCATCAACCGGGCCGAGTCACCTGGTATAATGCCATAGCCATTAGTGAGAAGGAAACCCTTGTGGTACCAGGTGTGTAATATGGAATAAACCACAATGTTCACTTTTATTAGGGCTTCATGCACACGGCCGCATCCGTATTTCGGTCAGCAAAAATACGGATACCTTCTGTGCACTCATCAATAGAAAGGACTATTCTCTTCCACAACATGGAGAACAGGACATGTCCTATACTTTGGGAATGGATCCACGAAAAATAGGTGTGCACCGGATGGAAAATAGGGTCGTGTGCACGAGACCTTTAAAGAGTAAAGTAGCTTTGTCGAAACTGGCACCCCTATACTGGGGATGGCATTGCCACCATCATCTAAAAGGGATGCCACCACTGAGATAATGAACAGGGAAATGGCTATTTCATTAGGATATGCCCTAATGACTGAATGCTCTCACTGCTGGGCATAGCACTAGTACCCCTGTGATATCTCCTCTGCATAGCTCGACTCCCGATCCCGCAATCTGAACACAGGTCCATTCACTTCAATGGGTCATGTTGCTGTCAGGGATACGTCACTATAGTGGGGAGCCCCTATCAACATCATAGTGATTCCTATGCTCAGGGTAGCTGCACAAAGCATGCCGAAACTCTGCAAATAAGGGTCCATTCACACGTCTGCAAAATGGGTCCACATCCGTTCCGCAATTTTGCCGAACAGGTGTGGACCCATTCATTTTCAATGGGGTCGGAATGTGCTGTCCGCATCCACAGATCCGCAAAAAAATAGAACATGTCCTATTCTTGTCTGCAATTGCGGACAAGAAAAGGCATTTTCTATGAAAGTGTTGGCGATGTGCAAAATGCAAATTGCCGGTGTCTGTGTTTTGCGGATCCGCAAAACACATACGGACGTGTGAATGGACCCTAAACCGCACCTTTTAAGCATTTTTGTTGTTGCACATTGTCAGTGCACTTTGACAACTCCACTAAAGTCCATGGTGTCACCACAGCACCCACAATTACCATACTAATACTACCCCCAGTTGCTGTAAACATTCTGGCGCAGTGGTTAGCAGCGCTGGGCTCACATCTGCCATGACAAGTGGACTATGTCTCTGCTCACATCCCCCATAGCCTGTGCAGGTAAGGGCCTGCCCACCAGAACGCACCGTGTGAACGTGGTGCTGCTCCTACTCACCGCCTCAGGCCGGATACAGCCGAATCTGCGTGTGGTCTTCCTGCCTATGTGCCCGGCTGCTGCCCCTCCTCCTGGCTCTCCGCGGTGTCCGCTACGGGTGCAGTCGTTGTGAAGTCATGACCCCAGGACATCACCGGGCTCCGCACGCAACATGGCTCCCGAGCCCAGGGCTAATTCTCACACAGGTAGGGGCTAAGTACGTGTAGTCCTCCGCCTCCCGACTAAAGCAACAGTCCTGCTGCACGGGCGGAAGAGCCGTGTCAGACGCCCCTCCGGTTCCCTGGCCGAGAAGACTGACGTATCCGGCGGATTACACTACCCGGACAGGATCCTGCTTGATCTCGATTTTTTTGTGAGCCCAGCAACAGCAGCTCCGCCCCCTGCCTGGCGCTACAGCGAGGCGGAGTAGGCAGAGACTAGCGTTCTAGCGCCCCCTGCTGTGTTCAGCCTGGTATTGCCGCTAGGGGCAGATTCCTGTAGAAATCTATGTAGCGAGATAGCGGGCAGTCAGGGCATCCCGCAGGACATTTAGGACTTTATACCTCCGCTGCCTGCTGTTTTCTCCCCTTAAACCTCTATTCATTTCTACTTCAAAAAACGCATTGTGCAGGGTGTGTTGTTGTTGTTGTTTTTTAACCCCTTCTATCCCGGGCCAGTTTTCACCTTCCTGCCCAGGCTATTGTTTTTACAAATCTGACATGTGTCACTTTATGTGGTAATAACTTTGGAACGCTTACTTATCCAAGCCGTTCTGGGATTGTTTTCTCATGACACATTGTACTTCATGATAGTCATACATTTGCGTCAATATATTTCACCTGTTTGAGAAGGCAGCGGCGTTCCAGAAGCGCCGCGGCCTTCTCACTGTTTACCACCTGTTCACTTGAATGGAGTTTAGCTGCACCCATGCTAGTTGATACAAGTCGTGACGTCAGTAGGCGGGCGGCCTGGCCGTAAACAGTGAGAAGGCCGCGGCGCTGCTGGAGTGCCGCTGCCTTCTCAAACAGCTGATCGGCGGGGGTCCGGGTGTCGGACCCCCGCCGATCAGAAGCTGATGATCTATCCAGAGGATAGATCATCAGTTAAATGAAAGTGCAGAACCCCTTTAACATTCCCCATATGTCAGGGGTGGCTAACCTTACAGACACAAAGAGCCTAAAAAAAACACGTATGACTACCAGGAGCCACAAGCTATACATTTACACACAAGTCACCTTATTTTTCGCCCTACAAGATGCACCTAGGTTTTAAAAAAAGAAAAATAAGAGAAAAAAAGATTTTTCATCTGATCTGAGGTCTGATAAAAATATTTTATTTTTATTTTTCATTAGCAGAGAACAAAATAAAAAATATAGTTTTCATCAGACCTCAGATCAGACTTCTAAATCAGATCCCCAATCCTCATCTGACCTAAAATAAGATCCCCAAACCTCATCAGACCCAAAAATAAGACCCCCAATGCTCGGATCAGACAACACAAATCAGACTCCCAGTGTCAGATCTCCCCCCATTCTCAGATCTGAATCCCATTGCTCAGATCTGACCCCCATTGCTTAGATCAGGACTCTCCATGCTCAGATCAGACCCCCATGCTCAGTTCTATAATTTAAAAAAATCTCTTCAATCTCCTGGTCAGGCACTGGGCTCCTGCTACTGTGCAGGTCTGATATACTCTCCACTGTGACCCGATGAGCACTACATCAGGTCATAGTGCGTGTCTCCACGTACTAAGATAAGATGCCTTTATTGTCACTGTACAATACAATGTACAATACAATGAATGGTTGTTTGGATCAATCCTAGATGCCATTTACAGAGGAACAAGAACTGACATTTAAACTAAAGCATTACACTAGAAAAAAAAAAAAAACATTGCACTAGAAAGCATTACTATTCACAGCATATACAGTCAGGTCCATAAATATTGGGACATCGACACAATTCTAACATTTTTGGCTCTATACACCACCACAATGGATTTGAAATGAAATGAACAAGATGTGCTTTAACTGCAGACCGTCAGCTTTAATTTGAGGGCATTTACATCCAAATCAGGTGAACGGTGTAGGAATTACAACAGTTTGCATATGTGACTCCCACTTGTTAAGGAACCAAAAGTAATGGGACAGAATAATAATCATAAATCAAACTTTCACTTTTTAATACTTGGTTGCAAATCCTTTGCAGTCAATTACAGTCTGAAGTCTGGAACGCATAGACATCACCAGATGCTGGGTTTCATCCCTGGTGATGCTCTGCCAGGCCTCTACTGCAACTGTCTTCAGTTCCTGCTTGTTCTTGGGGCATTTTCCCTTCAGTTTTGTCTTCATCAAGTGAAATGCATGCTCAATCGGATTCAGGTCAGGTGATTGACTTGGCCATTGCATAACATTCCACTTCTTTCCCTTAAACTCTTTGGATGCTTTTGCAGTATGCTTTGGGTCATTGTCCATCTGCACTTTAAAGCGCCGTCCAATGAGATCTGAAGCATTTGGCTAAATATGAGCAGATAATATTGCCCGAAACACTTCAGAATTCATCCTGCCGCTTTTGTCAGCAGTCACATCATCAATAAATACAAGAGAACCCATTCCGTTGGCAGCCATACATGCCTACGCCATGACCAGGGCCGGCGTCATAACCCGGCATCCCCGGGCAAGTGCCGGGGCCCAATGCTCCTGGGGGGGCCCACTGAGCTGCTATGAGCACTTCCATCAATACAGATGGGAGCTCTCACTGCTGTCATTTCAGTTACGCAGTACCCCCCTGGTGGGCCCTCTGAGCTGCAGAGACTCAGACACGCCCCCTCTACACAGGACACGCCCCCTCTACACAGGACATGCTGCCTGAGGAGGGAGACCGGAGGGCTGGAGCAGAGAAGTGTGTAGACAGTCTGTGAGTGAGTCTGCACTGTGACTGTCTCTTGTCTGTGGGACAGAAGGGGGGGTCTCTTCGATCGGCTGCTGCTTCATGCTATTTAGTTGTGTTACTGTTTCATTAAGCAGTTTGCCCCCATGACACCTGCCCTCCCCCCATATCCTGTCCTATCTCATCCTCATGGGGCCCCTGCTGTCTCCTTTCCTCCCTCATGTATCCAGAGCTCTTGTCTCACCCTCCTATCTCCTATTGCTGCCCTGCACAGACCTCCTGCCACTACTTTTTGTATGAATCCCCCTCAGAGCCCCTTCCCCCTACTTGCTGTGTCCACCCCTCCTGTCCATCCAGGGCCCCTGTCTCACTCCTCTGCCTCTCATTATGGTGGCATCTGAACAGCATTCACCATAAGGACCTTCTAACGTCACAGGGTCATGTGACTGTGCCCCCCACCCTGTACTGTGCCCCTTTATACCCTGCATTGTGCCCTCTTACCACACCCTGTGCAGTGCCCATAGTCATTCCCTGTACTGTGCCCTCTTATACCCTTTTATCCGGTCACTGTATGGTGGTTTTATCATTGTATGGCGGTGTTATCACTATATGGCAGTGGTATCTAATAACTGCATGGCCATAACTGTATCCCCTTCCATGCCCACACCACTTTTTTTAGACCTGGCATGAGCAGGAAAAGATACAGATTGCGGTGCTAAGGACCTTTGCGCCACATCTGTGTCAGAAATACGCCTAATATAGACGTATTTCTATATAATAAATGACCCCCTAATTGTATTATTATTCGGAGGTAGGGCTAATATCTTTATATTATATAGATTCTAGTGTATTATACTGTGCCCTGTATTTCCCAGTAGAAAATGATCCTTGGTAAACACAGTCCTCACCCCTGACTAGGGATCGACCGATATTGATTTTTTAGGGCCGATACCGATAATTTGTGAACTTTCAGGCCGATAGCCGATGATTTATACCGATATTCTGGGAATTTTCATTTTTGAAAAAAAAAATAAAAAATTCCCACAAATCTGCTGAAAATTAATGTTTATTGTTAATGTGTATTTTTTTTTGTAAATCTTTCTTTTTCATTTATATTTAATATTTTGGTGTTTTTATTATTTTTTTTGTAACTTTTTTTTTTTAACTAACTTTTAGCCCCCTTAGGGACTAGAACCCTTGTCCTATTCACCCTGATAGAGCTCTATCAGGGTGAATAGGAGCTCACACTGTCCCTGCTGCTCTGTGCTTTGTGCACACAGCAGCATGGAGCTTATCATGGCAGCCAGGGCTTCAATAGCGTCCTGGCTGCCATGGTAACCGATCGGAGCCCCAGCATTACACTGCTGGGGCTCCAATCGGAGGAGCAAGGGAGAGGGAATCCTGTGGGGGGGCGCACTGCGACTGGGGTGGGGGGGGCCCTATGCGCCACCACTGGGGGGGGGGGCGCACTGCGCCACCAATGTCTGATACTGGGGGGCTTACTGCACCACCAATGAAGCTTAATCCCACATTTATTCATATACAGGAGGCGGGAGCTGGCTGCAGGATCACATAGCCGGCTCCCGACCTCTATGAGCAGTAGCTGCGATCCGTGGCACCTGAGGAGTTAACTACCGCAGATCGCAGCTACAGCTCATAGAGGTCGGGAGCCGGCAATGTGATCCTGCAGCTCCCGCCTCCTGTATATGAATGAATGATAGATTAAGCTTCATTGGTGGAGCAGTGGCCATAGCTCCTCCCCTCCTCCTGTCCCCTGTCCTTACATTGGCGGCAGCGGCAGGAGCAGCACAGGGGGAGGAGACACTGCTTCCTTCTCCCCTGAGCTGCTAAGGGGAACACGGAGAGGGCTGTCAGCAGCGCGATCTGTGTTCCCCATACACTATCGGAATATCGGCAAAATAGATGCCGATACCGATAGTGTTCAAAATCCTGAATATCGGCCGATAATATCGGTAAATCCGATAATCGGTCGATCCCTACCCCTGACCACCAGGACCAGGTAGCGCTCTGTCAGTACATGGCGGCCTCCCCTCTTCGCCACGCTGCTCCGCTGTATACTGGTGCTTATTCTGACACTAGGGCTGGGTTCACGTCCTATTTTTGCCATCCATTTAATGTATACCAAAAATGTATGCGTTACCAGATGCCTCAGACTGATGCCGTACAGTGGTGTCCGTTCACCATACAGTTCCATGGTAGAAAAAACATATACGTTAACGTATGCATTTTTTACTTGACTCTGCAGGATACAAAAACGTGGAGTGCTGCACATTTGTATACATCAAACCGATAGGAAAAACGTGATGTGAACACACATTGGGGGGGAGGGGGGCGTACTAAAATTTGCTGTGGGGCCCAGTCAGTTCTAGCTACATCACTGCACATCTCCTTCTCTCCTCCAGGCCCGGCTCACTGCTGCAGCGGGCCGCCGTAAAGAAGGAGCGCAGGGAGCTGCGGTTAGTGAATGACAGGACCACCAGCTCCCCTGCAATAATAGGTATGTGAGGGGGCCACTGGGGGGTCATTCATCACACTGTGAGGGCCCCTTACACAGTATAATGACTCCCAGTGCCCCCCATTTAGTATAATGATCCCCATTGACCATCTATTTAGCATAATGACCACCAGAGCCCCCATTAAATATAATAACCCCTCGTGCCCCCTCCATACAGTATAACCCCCAGTGTGGGGGCGACTGGGGGTCATTATTCTGAATGGAGGGTCACTGTGGGGTCATTATACTGTGAGGGCCCTTTACATAGTATAATGACCCCCAGTGCCCCCCATTTAGTATAATGATCCCCATTGACCCTCCATTTAGCATAATGACCACCAGAGCCCCCATTAAATATAATAACCCCCAGTGTGGGGGCGACTGGGGGTCATTATTCTGAATGGAGGGTCACTGTGGGGTCATTATACTGTGAGGGCCCTTTACATAGTATAATGACCCCCAGTGTCCCCCATTTAGTATAATGATCACCAATGACCCTCCATTCAGTATAATGACCCCCAGAGCCCCCTACATACAGTATTCCCCCAGTGTGGGGGCTAATTATTCTGAATGGGGGTGACTGGGGGTTATTATTCTGAATGCAGGGCCACAGGTGGTCATTATACAGTGTGGGGGGGGGGGAATTGGGGGTTCATTATACTGTGTGAAGGGCCACTAGTAGTCATTATACTGTGTGAAGGGCCACTAGTAGTCATTATACTGTATAGGGGCCACTGGGGGTCATTATACCGTGTGGGAGCCACAGGGAGACATGTCAATGTAAAAAAATGCCTCATGGGGGCCCACTGGGATTTATCGCCCAAGGGCCCACATGAACCTGGAGCCAGCCCTGGCCATGACACTACCATCACCATGCTTCACTAATGAGGTGGAATGCTTAGGATCATGAGCAGTTCCTTTCCTTCTTCATACTCTTCTCTTCACTGTTACAAGTTGATCTTGGTCTCATCTGTCCATAGGCTGTTGTTCCAGAACTGTGAAGGCTTTTTTAGATGTCGTTTGGCAAACTCTAATCTGGTCTTCCTGTTTTTGAGGCTCACCAATGGTTTACATCTTATGGTGAACCCTCTGTATTCACTCTGGTGAAGTCTTCTCTTGATTGTTGACTTTGACACACATACACCTACCTCCTGGAGAGTGTTATTGATCTGGCCAACTCTTGTGAAGGGTGTTTTCTTCACCAGGGAAAGAATTCTTCGGTCATCCACCACAGTTGTTTTCCGGGTCTTTTGGTGTTGCTGAGCTCACTGATGCGTTCCTTCTTTTTAAGAATGTTCCAAACAGTTGTTTTGGCCACGCCTAATGTTTTTGCTATCTCTCTGATGGGTTTGTTGTGTTTTTTCAGCCTAATGATGGCTTGCTTCACTGATAGTGACAGCTCTTTGGATCTCATCTTGAGAGTTGACAGCAACAGATTCCAAATGTAAATAGCACACTGGAAATGAACTCTGGACCTTTTATCTGCTCATTGTATATGAGAATAACACACACCTGACCATGGAACAGCTGAGAAGCCAATTGTCCCATTACTTTTGGTCCCTTAACAAGCGGGAGGCACATATGCAAACTGTTGTAATTCCTACACTGTTCACCTGATTTGGATGTAAATATCCTCAAATTAAAGCTGGCAGACTGCAGTTAAAGCACATCTAGTTTGTTTCATTTCATATCCATTGTGGTGGTGTATAGAGCCAAAAATGTTTCAATTGTGTCGATGTCCCAATATTTATGGACCTGACTGTATATAGCAAGAGCAAAGTAGGAAGTGCTTGTCAGTATATATATATATATATATACACACACTGATTCAGACACCACTGCAGACAAGAGGTCATCATGGGGTCATGAATGCAGCAGTCACTTTCAGTCTGTGGTAGTTTCTATCCTAGGAAGGGGCAATAATCTCAGAGCATTTAGGAGACTGATTGCTTTGGGGTAAAAGCTGTTCTTCAGCCTAGTGGTGCAGGCATGTAGGGCTCTAAGACGCCTACCAGAGGGTAGGGGAATGAAAAGGCTGTGGCCGTGGTGAGTTGGATCCCCGCAGATAATTTTGCCCTGTTGCTGCAGCGAAGATGTCATCCAGTGATGGTAACTGAGTACCAGTGATTCTGCCAGCCATTCTGATGATGCGCTTGAGGGTCTTCTTGTCCTTAGAAGAGCAGCCGGAGTACCACGCTGTAATGCAGTATGTGATAACAGATTCTATGGTGCACCTGTAAAAATTGACTAGCAGCTACAGTCTCATACTGTGTGCCTCAGGGCATAGTGGAGAGTGAGCTAGATCTGGTGCCCGATCAGGAAAACAGATCTGAACATGAGGTGGAGAGTGAGCCGCCTGGCTGCTTCCCGGCTCCTCAGCTAGAGCCGCACTTGAAGAAGCAAAGGGCCGCATGCGGCTCAAGATCCACAGGTTGGCCACCCCTGCCATCTGTCTACTTTATGTGGGTATCATTTTCTAAATGTGATATATTTTTTTTTTCACCCCTTTCACACGGGCAAGATTTCCAGGCGGGTGCAATGCATGAGGTGAACGCATTGCACTGAATCTGGACCCATTCATTTCTATAGGGCTGTGCACATGAGCGGTGATTTTCACGCATCACTTGTGCTTTGCGTGAAAATTGCAGCATGCTCTATTTTGTGTGTTTTTCACACAACGCAGGACACATAGAAGTGAATGGGGCTGCGTGAAAATCGCAAGCATCTGCAAGCAAGTGCGGATGCGGTGCGATTTTCACGCATGGTTGCTAAGAGATGATTGGGATGGGGACCCGATCATTATTATTTTCCCTTATAACATGGTTATAAGGGAAAATAATAGCATTCTTACTACAGAATGCTATTATTTTCCCTTATAACCATGTTATAAGGGAAAATAATAAAATCTACACAACACCTAACCTAAACCCGAACTTCTGTGAAGAAGTCCGGGTTTGGGTACCAAACATGCCGATTTTTCTCACGCGCATGCAAAACGCATTAGAATGTTTTTCACTCGTGCTGAAAAATCGCACATTTTCCCACGACGTACCCGCATCTTATCCGGCCCAAATCCATGACGCCCGTGTGAAAGAGGCCTTAAAATTTTAGAAGTAATTCTTAAATTTTTTTTAAAGAAAATCTCCAAAACCCACTTTTTAAGGACCAGTTCAGGTCTGAAGTCACTTTGTGGGGCTTACATATTGGAAACCCCCCATAAATGACCCCACTGTAGAAACTGCACCCCTCAAGTTACTCAAAACTGTATAATGACCTTTAGGTGTTCCACAAGAATTAAAGGAATATGGAGATTACATTTCTAAAGTTCACTTAATTAGCAGATTTTCCATTTGAATCAAATTTTTTTTCTTTAACACATCGAGGGTTAACAGCCAAACAAAACTCAATATTTATTACTCTGAGGCCTCATGCACACGACCGTTGTGTGCATCCGTGGCCGTTGTGCCGTTTTCCGTTTTTTTTCGCGGACCCATTGACTTTCAATGGGTCCGTGGAAAAATCGGAAAATGCACCGTTTTGCAGCCGAGGCCGTGATCCGTGTATCCTGTCCGTCCAAAAAATATGACCTGTCCTATTTTTTTGACGGACAACGGTTCACGGACCCATTCAAGTCAATGGGTCCGTGAAAGAACACGGATGCACACAAGATTGGCATCCGTGTCCGTAGGTTGCTTTCATACAGACGGATCCGAAGATCCGTCTGCATAAAAGCTTTTTCTGATCTAAGTTTTCACTTCGTGAAAACTCATTTCCGACAGTATATTCTAACACAGAAGCGTTCCCATGGTGATGGGGACGCTTCTAGTTAGAATACACTGCAAACTTTGTACAAGACTGCCCCCTGCTGCCTGGCAGCACCCGATCTCTTACAGGGGGATATGATAGCACAATTAACCCCTTTAGGTGCCGCACCTGAAGGGGTTAATTGTACTATCATATTCCCCTGTAAGAGATCAGGGCTGCCCGGCAGCAGGGGGCAGACCCCCCCCCCCCCCTCCCCAGTTTGAATATCGTTGGTGGCACAGTGTGCGCCCACCATCGCCCCCCCCCTTCCTCCCTCTATAGTTAAAAATCATTGGTGGCACAGTGTGCGCCCACCATCGCCCCCCCCCTTCCTCCCTCTATAGTTAAAAATCGTTGGTGGCACAGTGTGCGCCCACCATCGCCCCCCCCTTCCTCCCTCTATAGTTAAAAATCGTTGGTGGCACAGTGTGCGCCCACCATCGGCCCCCCCTCTCTCTATAGTAGTAACAACCATTGGTGGCAGTGTGCGGCCTCCCATTCCCCCCCCCCCGCCCCCACCACAGTAGAAGATTCATACTTACCTGCTTGCTGCTGCGATGTCTGTGACCGGCCGGGAGCTCCTCCTACTGGTAAGTGACAGTTCTTTAGCAATGCGCCGCACAGACCTTTCACTTACCAGTAGGTGGAGCTCCCGGCCGGTCACAGACATCGCAGCAGCAAGCAGGTAAGTATGAATCTTCTACAATTGTACTATTGCTAAGTAACCATGGCAACCAGGGATGCAGTAGCTTCCTGGTTGCCATGGTTACCGATCGGAGCCCCAGCGATTAAACTGGGACTCCGATCGGAACTCCGCTGCCACCAATGATGGGGGGGGGGGGAATAGGAGGCCGCACACTGCCACCAATGGTTGTTACTACTATAGGGAGAGGGGGGGCCGATTGTGGGCGCACACTGTGCCACCAACGATTTTTAACTATACAGGGAGGAAGGGGGGGGCGATGGTGGGCGCACACTGTGCCACCAACGATTTTTAACTATAGAGGGAGGAAGGGGGGGGGGCGATGGTGGGCGCACACTGTGCCACCAACGATTTTTAACTATAGAGGGAGGAAGGGGGGGGCCCGATGGTGGGCGCACACTGTGCCACCAACGATATTCAAACTGGGGAGGGGGAGGGGGGGTGCTGCCCCCTGCTGCCTGGCAGCCCTGATCTCTTACAGTGCGGCACCTGAGGAGTTAATTGTGCTGATCACGGCCCCCTGTAAGAGATCGGGTGCTGCCAGGCAGCGGGGGGCAGTCATGTACACAGTTTTTCAGTGTATTCTAACCTGAAGCGTCCCCATCACCATGGGAACGCCTCTGTGTTAGAATATACTGTCGGAAATGAGTTTCACGATGTAGCTCATATCCGACAGTATATTCTAACATAGAGGAGTTCCCATGGTGATGGGGACGCTTCAAGTTATGTTCGGGTGTCCGCCTGGCCGTGCGGAGGCAAGCGGATCCGTCCAGACTTATAATGTAAGTCAATGGGGACGGATCCGTTTGAAGATGACACACTGTGGCTCAATTTTCAAACGGATCCGTCCCCCATTGACTTTCAATGTAAAGTCTGGACGGATCCGTCTGAGGCTATTTTCACACTTTAGAAATGTTTTAACAATATAATGCAGACGGATCCGCTCTGAACGGAGCCACCGTCTGCATTATGAACACAAGTGTGAAAGTAAAGGGACTCCTGACTTTACATTGAAAGTCAATGAGGACGGATCCGTTTGCAATTGCACCATATTGTGTCAACGTCAAACGGATCCGTCCCCATTGACTTGCATTGTAATTCAGGACGGATCCGTTTGGCTCCGCACGGCCAGGCGGACGCCAAAACGACTTTTTTTTCATGTCCGTGGATCCTCCAAAAATCAAGGAAGACCCACGGACGAAAAAACGGTCACGGATCACGGACCCACGGACCCCGTTTTTGCGGGCCGTGAAAAAAAACTGTCGTGTGCATGAGGCCTGATTCTGCGGTTTACAGAGACACCCCACATGTGGTCGTAAACTGATGTAAGGGCATACGGCAGGGCGCAGAAGAAAAGGAGCGCAATATGGTTTTTGGAAGGCAGATTTTTCTGGACTGGTTTTTAGATGCGATGTCCCATTTGAAGCCCCCCTGATGTACCCCTACAGCAGAAACTCCCAAAAAGTGACCCCATTTTGGAAACTAGGGGATAAGGTGCCAGTTTTATTGGTACTCTATTGGGGTACATGTGATTTATTATTGCTCTATATAACTTTTTTGTGAGGCAAGGTAACAAAAAAATGGCACAGTTTTGGCACCGTTTTTATTTTTTACAACATTCATCTGACAGGGTACATCGTGCTATTTTTATAGAGCAGGTCGTTACAGACGCAATTATATCAAATATGTCTACTTTCTTTGTTTGTTTTAGTCTTACATAATAAAGCATTTTTGAAAAAAAATTGGTTTTTGTATCTCCATTTTCTGAACGCCTTATTTTTTTAATTTTTCTGCCGATCGTCTTGTGCAGGGGCTTGTTTTTTGCAGGAAGAGTTGACTTTTTTATTGGTACAATTTTTGGCTACATATGATTTTTTGATCATTCATTCTTACATTTTATGGGGCAAGGTGACCCCAAAAATTGTTGTTTTGGCACAGTTTTTTTTTTTTTTTTACAGCGTTCAACTGAGGTTGTATTATAGAGCAGATTGTTACAGACGTGGCAATACCTAATACTTTTTCTTATTTATTTAAAGGGAACCTGTCACCCGGATTTTCTGTATAGCGCTGAGGACATGGGTTGCTAGATGGCCGCAAGCACATCTGCAATACCCAGTCCCCATAGCTCTGTGTGCTTTTATTGTGTAAAAAAAATTATTTGATACATATGCAAATTAACCTGAGATGAGTCCTGTCCCTGAGATGAGTCAGGGACAGGACTCATCTCTGGTAAATTTGCGTATGTATCAAAAATATTATTTTTTTTTACACAATTACACAATAAAAGCACACAGAACTATGGGGACTAGGTATTGCGGATGAGCTAGCGGCCATCTAACAACCCATGTCCTCAGCTCTATAGCCAAAATCCCGGTGACAGGTTTCCTTTAAATTTTACACAATAATAGCATTTTTTTTAAACAAAACAAAAAAAAAAAAAATGATGTTTTAGGCTACTTTTACACTTGCGGCAGAGTGATCCGGCAAGCAGTTCCATCGCCGGAACTGCCTGCGGATCCGGCAAAACGTATGCCAACTGATGGCATTTGTAAGACTGATCAGGATCCTAATGCCTAATCAGTCAGACAATTAAAAATGCCTAATCAGTCAGAAAAAAGCATTGAAATGCCGGATCCGTCTTTTCAGGCATTAATTTTTTTCACCTTTTTTTCCGACTGTGCAGACCGGAAGGACAGATCCGGCACTAATACATTCCTATGGAAAAAAAAAAAATGGCATTTAGACAAGTCTTCAGTTTTTTCGCCGGAGACAAAACCGTATCATGCTGCGGTTTTATCTTTTGCCTGATCAGTCAAAATGACTGAACTGAAGACATCCTTATGCATCCTGAATGGATTACTCTCCATTCAGAATGCATAGGGATATGTCTGATCAGTTCCGGCATTGAGCCCTTTTGACGGAACTCTATGCCAGAAAAGAAAAACGCTAGTGTGAAAGTACCCTTAGTGTCTCCATGGTCTATGAGCCATAGCTTTTTTTTTTTGACCGATTGTCTTAGGTAGGGTTTTATTTTTTGCAGGATGAGGTAATGGTTTGATTGGTACTATTTTGGAGGGCATATGCCTTTTTGATCACTTGGTGTTGCACTTTTTGTGATGTAAGGTGACAAATTTTTTTTTAGACAGTTTTATTTTATTTTTTATGGCGTTTATTGGATGGGGTGGATCATGTGATATATTTACCGTATAGAGCTGGTCATTACGGATGTGGTGATACCTAATATGTGTGTGTTTTTTCCCTTTTTTTTTAAATGATAAAATCAGGGTTTTTTTTCTTTTTTTTTTACTTGAAACTTTATTTTTTTTTAAACTTTATTTCTGTCCCACTCTGGGACTTCAACTTTTGAAGGTTTGATCCCCTCTGCAATGCATTATAATACATCTGTATAGTAATGCATTGCCTGTTAGTGTATTACACAGAGTAATATACTATGGGTACTTTCACACTTGCATTTTTGGATTCCGGCAGGTACTATGGGTACTTTCACACTTGCGTTGCTGGATTCCGGCAGGCAGTTCCGTCGCCGGAACTGCCTGCTGAATCAGTCTCACGAATGCATTGCAATACCGGATCCGTCTCCCTGGGTGTCATCTGGAAAAACGGATCCAGTATTTATTTTTGTCACATTTTTAAGACCGCAAAACCGGATCCGTTTTCCGGTACACTTGGGGTTGGATCCGGCATTAATGCATTTCAATGGAAAATAATGCAGTCCCGTGTTCCGAAATTTTGGACGGAGAAAATACTGCAGCATGCTGCAGTATTTTTCTCCATCCAAAAACTGTACAGTGACTTAACTGAAGACATCCTGATGCATACTGAACGGATTGCTCTCCATTCAGAATGCATTAGGATAAAACTGATCAGTTATTTTTCGGTATTGAGCCCCTAGGACAGAACGTAATACAGGAAAAGTGTGAAAGTACCAACAGGTTGCCTAGGAGACCCAGCCTGGGGCTGGATCTCCTCAGCACCTGTAGAAGGCAGGTCCCGATGCCGTGCAAGGCATTAGGCAGCCTGTGCATGGCATCGGGCTGCCTTGTCATCCATCGGGTCCCCACCATAGCAGTGCGGGGAGCTGATGGGCTCCCTCATCTGCTGCATGCACCTTCTATGCCGCGGTCAGTGCTGACCGCGGCATAGAAGGGGTTAATCCGCCGGCATTGGCTTTTACAGCGATGCCGCCGGTGGATACAGCAGGGGCTCAGCTATTAGGGACTACCGGGCCCCTGCCCGATCACCATGATGTAATAGTACGTCAAAATGCGGCAAGTCACTTGCTGCCATGAATAGAGAGGAGTGAATTTCCGCTTATGCGATTTGTTTACTGGTAAAAGCAGAACTGTGTTATGGATTCCGTTACCACGGACAATAACGCAATTCTATGACGGAATGCTTTTAGAGGCATTCCATTATTCATTCCGTCATAATAGAAGTCTATGGAGCTGCTAAACGGATCTGTCCCTTTTCCATTATGCCTCTAAAGGCATTCCGTAATGCATTCCGTCATAGAATTGGTAACAGAATACATAATGCAGTCCTGCTTTTACCAGTAAACGAATCGCAAACGAATTTTCAAAATATGAAATTCGCTCATCTCTAGCCATGACATACTATTATGTCATATGTCGGGAAGGGGTTAAAGTTTTTTTCTTTAACCAATGATTCTTTGTTCCTATGCAGTTCTCCAGAGAAAGCGAAATCACATTGTGGCACACACTGTCCTAAAGAAAAAAACAACACTAGACATGGAAAACGAAAGTAAAATGAAACACGGACAACGAACGCAGAACACAAACGGATAAACTATCAGCATTTTTTTGCTGACCCATTGAAATGAAAAAAAAAAAAAAAAAAAATCGGATCGGAGGCCGAGAAAAACAACCGTCGTGTGCATGAGGCCTAAAACAGATCCTGTAAAAAAATGGATCAGTTATGCACATTTGGAATCCACACGGTACAAAACACCTGTGTGACAAAATATTGTACCATGGGTGTTTAAAAAGTTGCAAAACAGTGTGTTGTGACTTTTTTTTAAGCAAAAACTGGAGTAGCACTGTAAGTAAATGACCCGCAGCGTCTTACCACAAGCATTTTCTTCATGGCATTTTTCCCTTATAGAGAAGTTGATGCAAAAGTTTCAGGCAAAAGTTATAGTAAATCCGGCGGGTAGCACAAAGCCCCACCCCCTTTTTTGGCACTTTGGAAAAGTCGCGACAAGTTTCATATTATGGTGCACCATATTTTGCAACTTTTTTTACACCACAATAGTGGCAATACAAGCATTAGTAAATGTCCCCTAAGGAGTCCTGGAAGTGATAATATGGCCCCACAGAGCCGTGATCTCAACATCATCCAGTCCGGGATTACATGAAGAGACAGAAGGATCTGAGCAAGTCTACATCCACAGAAGATCTGTGGTTATTCTCCAAGGTGTTTGGAACGGCCTCCCTGCCGAGGTCCTTCAAAACCTGTGTAAATGTCTACCTAGAAGAACTGATGCTGTGTTGAAAGGGTGGTCACACCAAATGCTGATCTGATGTAGATTTCTCTCTTGTTCACTCATTTTGCTAATTGATAAAAATAAAGTATTAACACTTCTGTTTTTGAAAGCATTCTTACTTTACAGCATTTTCCTCACACCCGCCTAAAACATTTGCACAGTACTGTATATTACATTTAATAGATTTTAATATTTTTTGGAGAGAGCAATAGAAAAATAACTATTGCTTTCTCATTTTGGATTTTTTACAGTATATTCTCAGTTGTATAAATTACGTTAAATTTAACATAGTAACATATGGACACTTTCTATTATCTTTCAGGGTACTGTAGTTGCCCCATTCCAGTTATTACTTTAGTTGCCCTCCTCTGGACCTTCTCCAGCTCTGCTATGTCTGCCTTGTTCACAGGAGCCCAGAACTGTACACAGTACTCTGTGTGGTCTGACTAATGATTTGTAAAGTGGTAGGACTATGTTCTCATCACAGGCATCTATGCCCCTTTTGATGCAACCCATTATCTTATTGGCCTTGGCAGCAGCTGCCTGACACTGGTTTTTACAGCTTAGTTTGCCGTTTATTAAAATTCCTAGATCCTTTTCCATGTCAGTGTCACCGAGTGTTTTACCATATAGTATGTACGGGTGGCTTGCATTATATATATCACGGAGACATGCAATACTTTGGTTTGTGATGCGGACCAAACACGACCATTGAAGTCTCTGGGTGAAAATCAGACAACACGGAAGGCATCAGTGGTGTGTCCGTTTTTCACAGAAGACAGATAGGAAATGTTCTTGAAATTAATTTTCAACTGAGCAACGTCCATGGATTACGAATGACATATGGAGGGTAAAAACGGACACATGGACCATCCACGGATCCTTCGCAGGTTGAATAAGGACGCTTTTTTCACATACGTGATAGTGACACGGAAATGTGAATGAGGCCTTAGTGAGGCTAATAGCCTCAGATCGTTAAGATTACGATGATATCACTTTTGCATTACAAAATCTATAACTTTTTTAAAAATCTTTTTTATCTTTATGCTGATGTGGGATGAGTTGTAGCTTTCACTGGCACCATTTTAGAGTACATACCATTTATTAGCTTTTATTCCCTTTCTAGTATTGTTTTCTAGTTGCAGTGATACCAATTGTTTAGGTCTTTTTTGCCATAGTAAAGGACTTTGTGGGAGTTTTTTTTTTACTTTTATATTTTTTTCTAAACACTGTTTATTATAACTTTTTTTTAAAGTCTTAACTAGGGGACTTGAACATGTGATCCTCTGAAAACTTCTGTAATACACTGCAATACTTTTGTATTGCAGTGTATTATGCCTGTTAGTGTTAAACTGGCTGGCATCCTATTATAGTTGGTTCTGCCTCTGGAAGGGCTTATGCCCAAGTGTTTGTTAAGCCCCTTGCTTCCATGGCAAACTATTATCTTCTATGCCTATATGGTATAGGATAGGCCATTATTAAATAATAGGGTAGAGGCTCTTGTGTATGCCTTTGGTATATCTGTTGTGTTTGATGTGTAATTTGTGTGATGTCTGCCATCTTGATTCTTTCCCCCTCAAATATTGTGTTTTTCTAATAAATCCTACATTCCCCATTATGCCTGGCTTTGTAAAGACATAGGGGGCAGAGTCTCGCCGTCCTGTACTGTGTTAGGGCAGCCATGACACATAACTGCTGTCCCCTCACACTGTGGGGTCCCCATGTTTTCCTGTGTGATGCAGCTTGAGACTCTCTCACCCTTGACAGCTCCTAGACGCAGGGGGCAGCGATACTAGTGCGACGCTACATCCCAATACAACTACACTGGAGACTCAGCATAATACAGACAGGCAGTATAAAGCCTCATGCAGACGTCCGTGGAACACGGTCCGTGAAATACCGGACTGGCATTGCAGGAGCGCACAGCGTCATTGGTTGCTATGACGCCGTGCACTTTGTGCCTCTGCCGCTGTACAGTAATACAATCGCATAGATCATACGAGTGTATAACTGTACTGCGGCGGTGGCACAAAGTGCAGACAAGAATAGGACACGTTATATTTTTTTTTCTGGGGCCATGGAATGGAGCAACGGATGCGGACAGCACACAGAGTGCTGACTGCATCTTTTGCGGCCCCATTGAAGTGAATAGGTCCTCATCCGAGCCGGCAAAACTGCGGCTCGGATGAGGACCAAAACAACGGCCGTGTGCATGAGGCCTAAATCCGCCGAAAAAGGTATAAAGTGATCAAAAAGTCACACACACTTCAATATGGTATCACTGAAAACTACAGATCACCCTGCAAAAAATTACTTCTAATCACAGCAAGACCTCAGCACACGTCTTATCAGTGGCTTTTGTGGGTGGACGTCTCCTCAGACCCCTTCCACCCGAGGCGTCTATAAATGACTTATATCAGTGGTTTGGAGACAGCACACCAAGGACGGAATATAGCTTCAATTCGGGACCTACTAAAAGGAATGACAGAGTGGAATGCCCATAGAGAATAATAGACCAGAGTGGAATGCCCATAGAGAATAATGGACCAGAGTGGAATGCCCATAGAGAATAATGGACCAGAGTGGAATGCCCATAGAGAATAATGGAAATGTAATATTTGAATGAGAGACAAAACCATTTGACATATCTAATAAATATTCAGCAGACATACTCTCCAAACTCGGTGGGATTACACCAAGGACAGCATATAGCTTCAATTCAACATTTATTTTACCAGTGGTACAATCTCAGAGTAACATTTATTGCTTATTGCAACGTTTCAGGCTCAATTTGGAGCCTTTATCAAGCTGAGAAGGCCGGGTGTCAGAATTCCACGGCGTGCAGTTGAATTCTGACACCCGGCCTTCTCAGCTTGATAAAAGGCACCAAATTGAGCCCGAAACGTCGCAATAAGCAATAAATGTTACTCTGAGATTGCACCACTGGTAAAATAAATGTTGAAGCTATATGCTGTCCTTGGTGTGCGGTCTCAAAACCACTGATATAAGCCTGCAAAAAATGAGCCCTCAAACAGCTCTGTACTAATAACTACAAAGTACACATACAAAAAAAGTTATAGGGGTTAGAATATGATTTAACAAAAAAAAAAATAGTTTCAAGGTTTTTAATTTTTTTAGTATTAAAACACAAGAAAAACTATACAAGTGTGGTATTGTTGTAATTGTACCAAGCTGGAGAATGAAGGTAACAGCTTAATTTTACCTCATAGTGAACACTGTAAAAAAAGAATTGTGGCAGTAATGTTAAATTTTTTCTCCGCTTCCCACTATATTGTATGCAAGCGTAAATGCCATTAGAAAGTACAACTTATCTCACAAAAAGCCAGAATTAGTACTTACCGGTAATTCATTTTCCATGAGATCACCACGACGGCCATACAAGGAGATTGACCCCTGACCTCTGTAGGGGCAGGAAGCAGAGAAAGGTTTAACAACCCCCCTCCCACCACCAAACACCAGTGCTTCCAAAATACCAGAGTAAGAGGTGGTGGATACACATGTGAAAAAAAAAAAAATAGGAGAAGATATTTCTTCAAATCAACCCCAAAGTAACGAACAGGGAGGAAAATACGGGCCGTCATGGTGATCTCATGGAAAATGAATTACCGGTAAGTACTAATTCCGGCTTTCCGTAGCATCACCACGACGGCCATACAAGGAGGTACTGTATATCAAATATGAATTTAAGGGGGGGGGGAGACACAGACTGAAGGACTTTTTGTCCAAAATACATATCGGTCTTTTTGAAAAGGTCCAATCTATAATGCTTGGCAAAAGTATGGATGCTGGACCAAGTGGCTGCCTTACAGATCTCCTCAAGGGAGACACCCGCTCTTTCTGCTTGAGAAGACGACATTGCCCTAGTAGAGTGGGCTCTGATATTATCAGGGCAAGATAGATTCTATAAGGAATAACAAGAAGCGATGGTAGCTTTAATCCATCTGGCAATGGAGGACTTGGAAACTTTCTAACCCTTGTTTCTTCCTCCAAACTGGATAAAGAGGCAATCTGACTTCCTGAAGTCTTTTGTGGTTTCTAAGTAATCAAGCACTGCCCATCTAACATCAAGCGAATGAAGGGTATATTCCCAATGATTAGACGGGTTGTTAAACAGCGAAAGTAGAGTGATCTCCTGGTCTTTATGAAACTTCGAGACTACTTTCGGTAGAAAACACAGATCTAGTTTTAGAATTATCCTGTCGTTCAGGACCTGTAGGTAGGGCTCTTTAATCGATAGTGCTTGTAGCTCACTGATTCTTCTGGCTGAGGTGATGGCCACCAGGAATGCAGTTTTGTAAGATTTTAGTTTCAAGGAGCAGTCACTCAGAGGCTCAAATGGAGGATGTGATAGTCCCCTAAGGACAATGTTTAAATCCCTGGTGGGGACCTGGGACCTTAGAGTCGGACGTAACCTCGTTATTACCTTCATAAATCGCCTTATCCACTTATGGTTTGCCAATTCGGTGTCATAAAAGCAACTGAGGGCGGATACCTGGACCTTGAGTGTGGATGGTCTCAATCCCATGTCAAATCCTTTTTGTAAGAAGTCCAGAATTATTTGGATATTTGGAGCTGAGGTATTTGGCGAGGGCAAACCTGACCACGGGCAGAACCTTTTTTCAGATCTTCAGGTAGATTAAAAAGGTGACTTTCTTTCTGGAAGCTTTGAGGGTGGAAATTACTGCATCCGATAGTCCCTGATGCTTTAGAATTTGGGTCTCAGGATCCAGGCTGCTAGGTTGAGGAAGTCCGGGTCTGGGTGTAGAATCGGACCTTGGTGAAGGATGTCTCTTCTCTTTGGCAGAATCCAAGGATCCTCGCTGGCAAGGTTCCACAAGATTGGGAACCAGCTCTTCTTTGGCCAGTAGGGTGTTACTAGTATGACTGAAGTCCTGTCCTGAATGATTTTCTGTACCACCATCGGGATTAGCGGAAGAGGAGGGAAAGCGTAATGAAGACCTCAATTCCATCTGAAAGAGAATGCGTCCAGAAATTTCGGTCTGTCTCTGGGATTTAGGGAACAAAAAACTGGCAATTTTGAGTTTACCCGAGTGGCAAAGAGATCTATTGCTGGTCTCCCCCATTTGTCCGACATAGTCAGGAAAACTTCCTCGTTTAAGGACCATTCTGAGTGGTCTATCTTTGCCCGGCTGAGGTAGTCTGCTTCCACATTTAAGGACCCCTTTAGGTGGACTGCAGACACTGAATGAACGTTCACTTCTGCCCAGATGAATATCCTTGCCGACAAATCCAGCAGGCTGCTTGATCCCGTGCCTCCCTGATGATTTAAAATATCTTATCACTGTCGCATTGTCTGACAGGACTCTTACGTGATGGCCTTGAAGATGAATTTTGGCTTGCTTTAGAGTTACCCAGACTGCCATCAATTCTCAAAAATTAGACGACTGGAGACTGATCGACTTTGGCTAGACTCCTTGGTAGTAAACATCTCCGACCTTCGCTCCCCAGCCGTACTGGCTTGCATCCGTGGTGATCTGGGTATAGGGATTCTTTGACCACATCACCCCCTTGGAGATATTGAGCCTGTTCTTCCACCAAAAAAGGGAGGTTTTATCCCTTTGAGGGATGATCACCTTTTGGTTTAGGGAAGACTCCCTTCTGTCCCAGACCTTGAGAATCCACATCTGCAGGGTTCGGAAGTGGATCTGGCACCACTGAACGGATGGTATGCAGGATGTGAGGATCCCTAAGAGACTCATTGAGTCTCTGATGGAGTAGAACATCTTGGAGTTGAAGATGGAGATTCTCTTTTGGATGTCCTGTATCATGCTCAGAGGCAAAAAAGTTAGCTGTCTCTGGGAATCCAGAATGACCCCCAGGAACTGGATCCTTGTTGTCGGTTCTAACTGTGTGTTTTTCCTATGTTGATCAACCAACCCAATCCCTCTAGGGTCTGACGGAAGAAATTCAGATCTCTCTGCAGAAGAAGAGAACTGAGATCAGAAAATCGTCTAAGTATGGAAAAACTGTCAGACCTGCCTTCCTTAGATAGGCAACTACCTCGATTATTAGTCTTGTAAAAACTCGAGGGGATGAGGTCGGATAAGCCGAAGGGGAGACTGCCGAAGGGGAGACTGGTGAATTGAAAATTGAGAATTCTGCCCAGATGGTCTCTGACCACGAACCTCAGGAACCACTGAGAGCTGGGATGTATCGAGACATGATAGTAAGCGTCGGTCAGGTCGACCGTGCACATTACTGAATTGGTCTGGAGCAGAGGAACTATGGATTTTAGGGTCTCCACCCTGAATTTCTGATAGGTAATGTACTTGTTCAGAAGCTTTAAGTTTATTATTGCACGATAGGGACCCTCCTTTTTCACTAGGAAGAGGTTCGAATAGAACCCCTTTCCCTATTCAGACCGTGGTACTTCCGCCACTACCCCTTTTGCAAATAATTCTCGAATGCCCACGCGAATAGGATGATTGGGGTTTGGGACCGCAATTTTGGTGACTATGAATCTTTTTGGGGGAGGATCTGAGAACTGTATTCTGTCTCTATAATCCTCAGAGCCCATGAGTTTGAGGATATTTCCTCCCAACGGGGAAAAAACATCCTCAATCTCCCCCCTACCCTGATGTCACTGGTTTTCGTTTCCTTTTTGGGTGTCAGAGGAGGGAGCCTTACCCCTCCCCCCTTTGGGATAACTGAAACGGCCTGACTTGCCCTAACCACTGTATTGTTTACTTTGGTTGGAAGGGGCACAAAAGGGATACTTCCTCCTATAGACTTTTTCCTCCGAGAACCCTTTCTTTTTATCGGAAGCTTTTCTAAGATTTTGTCTAATTCTGGGCCGAAGACATACTTCCCAGAAAAGGGAATGGCACATAGTCTGGATTTCGACACCTTGTCACCCGACCAGCATTTAACCCACAAGGCACGGTGAGCCGCATTGGACAGACCCGCATCCCTTGCTGCAAAGCGTACCGACTCGGCGGAGGCGTCCGCTAAGAAAGCGGTAGCAGATTTTAACAGGGGAATAGCACTCAAAATCTCAGTTGTTGAGGAATCGCTGGAAGCCCTATTTTCTAACTCTGAGAGCCAGACGTACATAGATCTGGCAACTGATGTGGCCGCTATGTTTGATTTAAGCGTGGACATGGCCGCCTCCCATGACCTTCTCAATAGACAGTCTGCCTTCCTATCCAACGGATCTTTGATCTGTGAGGTATCTTCAAATGTTTTTTTTTATTGACCCTAGCTACCTGGGCGTCAATTTTAGGGATGGTATTAAAGGTCCTAGCCTCTTCCTGATCAAAATGAAGCCGGTTTTGGAAGGATTTGGCAACTCCTAGCCGTTTCTCCGGATCTGCCCATTCATCCAAAAATCATCCCCTTGATGTTTTCATTAATAGGGAAGACTTTGGATTTCTTCACCCTGAGACCTCCGAACATCTCATCTTGTACTGATGGAGTAGAATGCACCTCCTCTACCCCCATAGTAGCCCTAGCGACTTTTAAAAGCTCAGGCATAGCTTCAGAAGAGAAATAAAATTTCCTTCTGCTCTCTGAAAATTCTCACTCAGAGAGTTTATCCTCATCCTCCGTATATCTAGAAGAGGAAGCTGAATCACCATAATCTTCAGAATCGGATGAAACATAATCGCCTTATTTGTGATGTTTGGCAGGGGGCTCCGTAAAAGCGGGTTTCTCTGTTTGTAGTGCAGAAATGGCCGCAAAGGAGGACTTAATCTCTTCCTGCATCATAGATCTAATTTCGTCTATAACGGCTGTTCCTCATGGACAATTTTAGAAATGCAGTCCCCGCACAACTTCTTAGGATGGTCATCAGGTAAACGTTTAAAGCATTAAATACACTTTGAGGATCTCTTGGGCTTTCTCAGCGGATCTTTAGCAGTCTGGAACAGCCAAGAAAAAAAACAAAACATTAGAACCAGGGAAAAAGATCCACAATAGTGCGCCCAGATGAAAGAGGAAGAAAACTCTCCCCTATGGGGAACTTACGGACGGCAGGGTAGAGGCATCAGTGTACTCAGACGCAGACATCCTGGAGGATAGCCAGAGAGAGTAAGCACTCACCACAGGACGCTGCAGCAGGGGAATCCATTTGAATTCTCCCGTCCTCAGAAGCCGTCCGCATCACTTCCGGGAACGTAACTGCTGGCCGGAAGTGACGAATTTGTATAGCGCCGCATGGCGTGCAACCCGGCTGTGGCTTTGGTAAACCAGCGGGCGTCTGCGCTTCGGGAGCAGGCCCCAGATCAACCGGAGGCGAGTCTCTCCCTCTCCCCCCTGCCCGGTGTTAGTACAAGACCGCGGGCTGACAGGGGGATTCTGCTGAAGCAGGTACGCGACTCCACAGCCAATTCAGGACCTTCTTCTCAACGGAGACTGCACATGGAGACCTTTCTCCGCCCCTGTCCTCTGTAGGGACAGGAAACACTGGTGTTTGGTGGTGGGAGGGGGGTATTTAAACCTTTCTCTGCTTCCTGCCCCTACAGAGGTCAGGGGTCAATCTCCTTGTATGGCCGTCGTGGTGATGCTATGGAAAAATAAGCTTTCTGCTGTGTGAAATGCAAGGGCGAGAAGTGTGGCAGAATCGCATCGAATCCGCAATAAAAACACAAGTAACACATGCAGTTTTTGGTGCAGAAGAAATCGGTGTAAATTTCCCGCTAGTAAACTTACATACTCATAGGCCTCGTTCACATTTCTTTCTATCACAGACGTGTGCTGTTCACATTTTCTACAGACTGCACCCATTGATTTTAAAAGGGTTTTCTGATATTTGAATACTGTTGACCTCCTCAGGATAGGTCATCAGTATCTGATCAGTGTGGGGCCGACACCTGGGACCCCCACCAATCGTTTTGAGATGGCCGCGATGCTCCTATGAGTGGCCTGGCCTTCTTACAGCTTACCAAGCACAGCGCCGTACATTGTACACTGGCTGTGCTCGGTATTGCAGCTCAGCCCCATACACTTCTATGAGCTGGGGCTGAGCTGCTCCTAGGCCACGTGACTAGTGTTGAGCGAAGTTGTGTTTTAAGTTCGGCGTCTAAAGTTCAGGTTATCGAAGAATCGCGTTATGGATTCCGCTACCATGGTCCGTGGTAGCGGAATCCATAACACGATTCTTCGATAACCCGAACTTTAGACGCCGAACATAAAACACAACTTCGCTCCACACTACGTGACCAGAATGTGACACACGGGGGCAAAAAACACTAGAACCAAACACGGATCAAACATGGCCGGATTTTCCACAGCCGTGGTACCTGTCCACATTGCTTATTATGATTTTTTTTTGTAAAGCTTGAGATCTGCAACATATCCGCATCAAACCCCACCACAATACAAGTTATGGTGCAGAAACAGACAGAAATCCACGTAACCCTGCACATGTACCTCAAGGGCACAGAAGAAAATCCCTATCCTGGTGGAAGGAAATTCCTGCAACACAAGCCCACTCTGCAACGTTAGTCACGTGACAATGGCTGTAGCCGTTACCCTGCCTGCAGACAACATGCTTTGGGCTCACGTCAGAGCACCAGCCTATAGGCTATTTCCTTCATACACCACACTGTCACCCACGGTTACTTCCTCTTGCTACGCGACTGACAAGAAACTGCGGCGGACTTTCAGAACGCGTGACGTCACACGCAGTGTGCGCCGCGACGGCCGCCCCGTGCGTCGTTCCTATGGAGACGGTCTCCTAGCAGCAGCTGCTGGGGTATACTTGCTTATCCCGACCTGATGACATACAGCATGGAGGCGCTGCCTGCCGCCTTCTACGGAGATATAGACGGCAAGAACCCGGTTATAGCAACGTTCGAAAATGAAATCAAGGAGTTTCTTGGATTTATGAGGAAAGTGCAGCGAGCTCCCCCCGGAGAAGCCCGGCAGCAGGACCGCAGACGGGGGTAACACGTCCCTTGGCTCTCTGCCGCTATACCTTTACTTGCTACTGCAATACAATCTGGATAGTAGTGGTGTAAATTGTAATATGTGCTATAGTGCAAGGTTGGTCACTCATGCCCTCCAACCTGTGGCAAAACTACAACTCCCAATAGGTCCTGAGTTGTAGTTTCCACCACTGCTCTAGGTAAATTCCACCTAGACATCCTTAGGGGTGTGATAAAGTCCAAGAACAGAAGATGAGATGCAGGGACGTAGTATCCGTAGGGTTACATCCATAGGGCGGCCATGGGTGACCCAGTCAGGCTCAGTTCACACTGGTGCTGTGGCTACTGTTTCATATGACACAGATTCTTCTGCAGCTGGATTCCCAGAGAATTGACTGCAAATCTCTGGCAGATTTTCTTGAAAAATGTATATCTGATCAGAGTGAAAAATCAACCGTCATCCTTTTAGGGTTTAAAGGGATTGTCCATTTATCTGTTTCCCTAGAGAAGAAAAAATGGCATGCCCATACATTACATGGATGGCCTTTTTATATCAGTGGGTGCTATATAATATGTCATTTCCCCTACCCCTGTCTGATCAGCTAGCCCTCAGGGTAGGGGTCCTTTAAACAAACAAAAAAAGATGAACTAAGTAACCTTTTTTAGTTAGTATACAAAACCTGACCGCTGCAGCCAATCAGGTTTAGGCCTAGGGTGGCCTCTTGCAGAGCCCCCAAAAAGGAGGACATCATACCGGGGACAGTGGCGCACAATAGTTAAATACTATGTACTAGATGCCCAGGTTATACCAGCATGGTCCATATCACTATATACAAGAAGATGTATAAGTTATAAATCTTCAATGGACAATGCTGGTATAACCTGGGTACCTCATGTATATAATGATATATTTACAGTTGGTATAACCTGGGCATCTCAGTCCTGATCAAAAGTTTAAGACCACTTGAAAAATGGCAAAAAAATAATAATCATATTTGGCATGGCTGGATCTTAACAAGGTTCCAAGTAGAGCTTCAACATGCAACAAGAAGAAATGGGAGTGAGATAAAACATATTTTGAGCATTCAATTAATTGAAAATAACGATTAAACTGAAACAGGCTGTTTTTCAGCTGATCAGAAGTTTAGGACCACATGCCTTTAAAAGGCTAAATCTGTGCAAAGATGTGGATTCATTGTCATTTTCTGTCAGGTAGTCACACGTTGTAATGGCAAAGGCAAAAAAGAAAAAACTCCCTTTATGAACGTGGTCGGGTTGTTGAACTGCATAAGCAGGGTCTCTCACAGCGCACCATCGCTGCTGAGGTGGGACGCAGTAAGACGGTCATTTGAAATTTCTTAAATGATCCTGAGGGCTATGGAACAAAAAAGTCAAGTGGAAGACCTAAAAAAATGTCATCAGCACTGAGCCGGAGGATCCAATTGGCTGTCCGTCAAGACACTGGACGATCCTCAACCCAATTAAGGCCCTTACTGGTGCTGACTGCAGCCCCATAACCATCAGACGGCATATGAGACTGAAGGGCTTCAAAAACATAAAACGTCTTCAAAGACCTCGTCTCCTTGAACGCCACAGAACTACTCGTTTGGACTTTGCAAGAGAGCAGCAAACATGGGACATTCAAAGGTGGAAGAAAGTTTTATTCTCTGATGAGAAAAAATTTAACCTTGATGGTCCTGATGGTTTCCAACGTTACTGGCATGACAAGCAGATCCCACCTGAGATGTTCTCTATGCGCCACAGTGGAGGGGGGCGCCATAATGGTCTAGTGTGCTTTTTCCTTCAGTGGAACAATGGAGCTTCAGGAAATGCAGGGGCGTCAAACGACCGCTGGCTATGTCCAGATGTTGCAGAGAGCATTGCTCATGACTGAGGGCCCTCGTCTGTGCGGTAACGACTGGGTTTTTAAACAGGACAACGCTACAGTACACAATGCCCGCAGGACAAGGGACTTCTTCCAGGAGAATAACATCACTATTTTGGCCCATCCTGCGTGTTCCCCTGATCTAAATCCAATTGAGAACCTTTGGGCATGGATGGCAAGGGAAGTTTACAAAAAGCGACAACAGTTCCAGACAGTAGATGGCCTTTGTGCGGCAGTCTTCACCACTTGGAGAAATGTTCCCACTCACCTCATGGAAACGCTTGCATCAAGCATGCCGAAACAAATTTTTGAAGTGATAAACAATAACGGCGGAGCTACTCATTACTGAGTTCATGTTTGGAAGTTGTATTTCTGTTTTGGGGGGGTTTAGTTTTTTTTGGAGGTGTGGTCCTAAACTTTTGATCAGCTGAAAAACATCCTGTTTCTGTTTATTCGTTGTTTTCATTAAATTGAATGCTCAAAAATGTTTTCTCACTCCCATTTCTTCTTGTTGCATGTTGAAGCTCTACTTGGAACCTTGTTAAGATCCAGCCATGCTAAATATGATTTTTTTGCCATTTTTCAAGTGGTCTTAAACTTTTGATCAGGACTGTATAACCTGGGCACATCCTGTATATAATTATATATGTTCAGCTGGTATACATTATACATCTCCTTGTATATAGTGATGTAGACTATGCTGGTATAACCTGGGCATCTCCTGTATATAATTATATATGTACAGCTGGAATAAGTTATACATCTCCTTGTATATAGTGATGTAGACCATGCTGGTATAACCTGGGCACGCCCTGTATATAATGATATATGTTCAGCTGGTATGGGTTATACATCTCCTTGTATATAGTGATATGGACCATGCTGGTATAACCTGGGAATCTCCTGTATATAATTATATATGTACAGCTGGAATAAGTTATACATCTCCTTGTATATAGTGATGTAGACCATGCTGGTATAACCTGGGCATCTCCTGTATATAATTATATATGTACAGCTGGTATAAGTTATACATCTCCTTGTATATAGTGATGTAGACCATGCTGGTATAACGTGGGCATCTCCTGTATATAATTATATATGTACAGCTGGTATGGGTTATACATCTCCTTGTATATAGTGATATGGACCATGCTGGTATAACCTGGGCACGTCCTGTATATAATGATATATGTTCAGCTGGTATAAGTTATACATCTCCTTGTATATAGTGATGTAGACCATGCTGGTATAACCTGGGCATCTCCTGTATATAATTATATATGTACAACTGGTATACGTACGTTATAATTATATGCAGAAGATGCCCAGGTTATACCAGCATGGTCCATTAAACATTTAGAATGTATACCAGCTGTACATTTATAATGATATCCAGGTTATTCCAGCTTAGTCCATATATAATTTATACTCTGATCTATAGTCCTGTAAGTACCTGGGGCAGTAGGATCTGTGCTAACCTTTTGCCTAGTGGGCTGAGTGCTGATTCTGCTGGCTCTTCAAGCACTGGACGGCCTGGAGCAGCAGCGTGGAATCGTGGATGGCAGGCAGTGCCAGTGAGCATTGATCAAAGTGGCACCCACGCTCTGCAGCTGCTCCCTCCTGAACTAAAGGTACACGTCGGATGTGCCACACACGCAGCAGCGCTGATGACGTTGTGACGTCAGTCATACTGTGCGGTCCGGACATGCTGCTAGGCCCGTGCCAACTGCCATCACCCGTGTAACCACAAAAAAAGGAGGAGGACTTCTGGCCGTCCGTCCTGGCCTTGCGCCGATACGAAGGACCAGGATCCTGAAAACCGGACTGTCCGGCTTAAAACCGGATGTCTGGCCACCCTAGTTAGGCCTCATGGATATGACCATTGTTTTTGCGGCTCGGATGCTCATGGGGGCTGCAAAAGATGCAGACAGCACTCTGTCTGCTGTCCACATCCTTTGCTCCGTTCTGTGGCCTGTTTTGCAGACTAGAATAGGCATTTCTATGAGCGGCCCGTTGCAGACCACAAAACACAGCACGAACATGTGCATGTAGCCTTAGTCTGCCGACAGTGGTTGGCAGCAGCGTTCATGTGCAGTATACTGGTCCCTCCCTGCTGTAAATTATGAAAAAGCAGTGGCATGAGGACCAGCTTAAAAGAGAACGGCCCTGGAAAAAGGAGTAGATTGATATATAGTTTTAACTGAAAAGATTCATTTACATCTCTGCCCTTTTTGAGCTCAGGTGCCCAAGTAGGTGGTCTTATCACTCATTGCCCTAAATAATTGCATGTACAGAGATAGAGGTCAGTCACGCAGTAGGATTGCCCACTGGACTTTTAAAGGGGTTGTCCCATCACAGAAAATAGGGGCATATTGCTAGGATATGCCCCCATTGTCTGATAGGTGCCCGCACCTACACCGAGAACAGAGCGCGGAAAGGTGGTGGAGGGCGCACGTCTTTTTCTCATAGACCTCTATTGGTTTTTATTGCCCTGCTGAAAAAACAGTGTTGTGTTTTTTAATGGCGGTTTTTGTACCAACGTATTTTTCACATTCTGCTCTACAGAGGAAGTAACATCAAATGGGGGTAGATGTGTGTACTTTCCTATAAAGTCATACAAAAAATTCTATTAACAAAAAGCTAGATAGTAAAACACAATCAACCTTTTTTTTTTTTTTTTTTTTTTTGGGCCACAAAAAAACACACAATTCAAACTATGTTTAGCAGCAACCTTAGCGTGGTTTCACCCACATAATTTTTTGGGGGGTAAATGCCATTGCAGTTTCTCATTCATGTTTTTAAGCTAAAGCCAGAAATGGATCTAAAAGGATAGAGATGGATAACCATTCTTTTGATTTCCACTGGTTTTGTCTCAAAAACTGCTGTTGCAGCATTTTTTCCACCCAAAAAATATTTTTTCTACATCCCCTTCCGCAATACATGCAGCACACAGAAGTGTTGCATTGCTGCAAAACACTGCATACAAGTATGTCTCAGGCAGATATGTAAATGATTACAGGTGTGTTGTGGTTAGACACTGGGTCTTGCCACAAGAGGGCGTTAAAGTGCCTTCCTTGCTGCACTATAAAAAAACGCTCACAGAGGCTACTTTTGGATATTATACCTCTTGGTGAGAGATTGTGGACTGGTAGACATGCCTCTACAACACATTCAAATATATTTTGCCCAGTTGACAGACTTGAGAGAGGGCGCATCATTGAACTGACAGAAGCAGGATGGTCGTATCAACAAATTGCCTGCCGTTCTGAGCTCGCTGTGGGGTGTTGGGAGAAGTGGTTACATGAGGGCATGCACAAACTGTGAACAGGATCTGGGCAGCCCAGACAGACCACCAGTAGAGAAGATCGTTTGATCCACTGACAGCTCCCACAGTTTTGTTGTCCACCATCCAGACACAGGTAGCACCTTTATTACACACTCCTGTGTCTGCCTGGACCATTTTCAGGCGCTTAGCAGAAAGAAATTTGGTGTCATGGTGCCCATTACGTGTCCTGCCATTTACAGCTAGCCACCATTGACTTTGTTTGCAGTGGTGTTGTGAAGGAGAATCCTGGACTGCTACAGACTGGAACATTATCTATAGCGCCAAGTCCAGGTTCTCCTTGGTATCTGACTAGGCCTCATAGTGAGCACTTCAGTCCTGCCTTTGCTGTGGAGTGACACACTGCTCCAAATGCTGGGTGATGATCTGGGGATCCATCGCAAACGACAGTCTGTCACCCCGAGTGGAGCTATGAGGGACACTAACAACTCAGTGATACTGTATGTAAGGGACACCCTGTGGCCACATGTTTGTCGAACCACAAACATCACTAAAGTATGCATTTTAGGGCTCATGCACATGACTGTTGCCAGTTTTGCTATGCGCAAATTGCAGATCTGCAAAAACGGATATCAGCCGTGTGCATTCCGCATTTTGCAGAACAGAAAGTCCGGTCCATAATAGAACTGTCCTATGCTTGTCTGTAATATGGACAAGAATAGGACATGTGCTGTATTTTTGCAGATGTCACGCAACGCACATACGGATGTGGACTGCACACGGTGCGCTGTCGCATTTTTCATGGCCCCATTAAAATCAATCGATCTGCATCCGACTCGCCAAAAAATGCAGTTTGGATGCAGACCAAAAATAAGTTTGTGTGCATGAGCTCTTAGACTGTCCCTCTATGGTATTGCCATAATAGTACTAACTCATGAACTAAAAGTAATGATATTTATGCTGAACTAGTATGAAATATTTTATTTCCCATTTGGGTACGTCCTGTAGTCAGGTGCATAATATAGGCCAAAACTGTGCTGTTCCTTATTCATGGGAGTCAACCATAAAGAGTATACAAAATCCTGATTATTATATGTTTAAGGCTACATGCACACGAACGTAAGGGCTCTGTTGCAGTCCGCAATGCACGGGCACAGACCGTGGGGCAGCCGCATGCGGATCGCGGACCCATTCACTTGAATGGTGTCCGCGATCCGCATCCGACGGTCCGCACAAAAGTAGTGCATGCGCTACTCTTTTTGCGGTGCAGATGCACGGCCACAAACTCCACTGAAGCACTATGTAGTGCTTCCGCGGGGTTCCGATACGTGCCTCTGTTTTGCGTCTCCGTGATTGCGGACCCATTTAAGTGAATGGGTCCACGATCTGTGATGCGGAATGCACACGGCCGGTGCCCCATGTATTGAGGACCCGCTGTATGCGGGCCGCAATATGGCACCGGGGGGAGGGGGGCACATAGTCGTGTGCATGTAGCCCAAGTCAATATTAGCTCTGGAAAATGTCTTCTCTGTTACTTTACATATATTTTATTATTTTATTGTTTCTCTCTAGATCCAGTACTTTATTTCATATATGGGTCAAGTATAAACCCCGACTGCCAGAGTGGTATTACCAAGAAAAGCTCCTTAAGGTTGGAGACAGCCTTGCCCAGATCAGAGTAAGTCGCAAGGTTATTGCTGGGTGAATCAATAATGTTTTGCAGCATTTTGCTGTGAAGGCTTATGTCTGCCTGACGTTGATATAAAAAGCTCCTACATCTCTTATGGTCACAACGTGAATGCTAGATTCCCTGAGACTGAATCATCTGGCGTCTATCTCCTTGATGTATTGATGAATCATGTCTGTGATTCACTCCATTCAGTCCAGTTAGGAGATATCACATTCTTTGACGATGAAAATGTAGGAAGTTAGACTTTTATGGTCAGTGAAATGTGGAGTGGAAGTGGGAGATCTTTGGAGCTTTACATGATACACTGCCATAACATTATTTTAACCTAAAAAAATACCTCCATTAAACACTTGAATTATCACTACTACTATTTTTTTTAGTAAAAATACATTTCTTATAGTGACATGTAAATGTGTGGAGACAAATGCCACAAATTAAAAAAATAAAATTCAAAGTACAGATACGAAGGAGATAGGTGAAGAGTAGCGTGGATATATGTACCATCTGATGGTGCAAGTGCCCCTGAAATTCAAAGCATTCCCAAATGTATACAGGTTTTGCTCCATCAAAGATTTCCTACAGTTCTCAGGATGGTGTGCTCCTAAAGGGGTAGTCTGGCTTGAGACAACTGAAAACCTATCGTGAGGATAGGCCATCAACATCAGATAGGTGGGAGTTTGACTCTAGGCAACCCTGTCAATCAGCTGTTTGGAGGGGCCACTGCACTGGTGCGAGTGTTGTGGTCTCCTCAGGGGCGTAGCTATAGGGGAAGCAGAGGAAGCGGCTACAAACTCAGAAGGGGCCCACCCAAGAGGACGACACAAGATTTTATTGTCATCTGAGAAAGCGATTTTGACTAGCCACAGGAGTGGACGTTGCACGGGAGGAGGGGGTTTGCGAAGACTTTGCTGGGAGGGCAGGTCCAAACTGACAGAAGACAAGGCCAGCGTAAGTATTCAATTGTATCACTGTCCTGTGGCCCCTAACCAGGTGCATAAGTACCTGATGCTCCTAGTATTAATTAATGCTAAAAGAATCAAATTGTTATGTACTCCCCTTGCAGCTGTGAGGGGTGCTCATGCAGTCCTCTGGGCATCAGCCCACCAGGGAATTGCCCTATAGGGTCTACGGCCAGTCCTCCTTTGATTAGATTGTTGGGGGTCTGACTCCTGGAACCTCCACTGATCAGGAGAATGTGTTCTCAGTTTATGGGTTCTCATAATCAGTGGGCGTCCCAGCAGTCAGACCCCTCAGTCTTATAAATATGTCCTATCCCTTTGCTGTGTTGTATATACATGCGGAAAAAGTCAGTTTGGCCTTGCAAATAGCATGCAAGATATTCATGGCTGATAGAAATACAGTTACATCCTCTGATTCATTTTCAGGAATACAAGCTGGCACTCTTTCAGTGCTATGGGAGGTACCTTGAACAGTTTTGTTCCCTGGATATTGATGATATTTCAGATGTGGAACAATTCAAATCTTCATTTTTTCCAAATGGAACAGATGATGAAAAAGCTGGTCAGATGGTATGTATGATGACACGGTGCTACAATACAGTTTCCTGAAGTCCCTGCATATTAATTGAAACTCTTACATCTCAGTGTTGTTAGGAAATCTCTCCCCTTCTCGTTTCCTCTGTGAAAGTAATGACTCCTCTTATGTCTTTTCAAGAATTTGATGTCAAGTCAAGGAATTGATCCAAGACAAAAGGAAAGTTAAAAGAGTTGTAAGCTTGTCAAATACAATAAATTAAAGGGGTTGTCTCACTTCAGCAAATTGCATTTATCACGTAGAGAAAGTTGAAGGGGTTGTCCCACAAAAAATATTCTACAGTTTTAAAAACAAGCACCTGGATCTGAATATTTTTGTAATTGCATTTAATAAAAAATTTAGTATAGCCACTGAGTTATTCTATAAAATGTATCTGTATAGCGCCACCTCCAGTTTATTTTTTCTTATTTCCTTGTCCGGCTCACTGAGAAGGCCGCACATGCTCAGTTTCAGCCTTCAGCTGCCTCCTGAGCTGTGATAGGGAGAGTATGGACACATCCCCTCAGCTGTGATAGGGAGAGCATGGACACACCTCCTGAGCTGTGATAGGGAGAGTATGGACACATCCCCTCAGCTGTGATAGGGAGAGCATGGACACACCTCCTGAGCTGTGATAGGGAGAGCATGGACACACCTCCTGAGCTGTGATAGGGAG
Organism: Bufo gargarizans; assembly: GCF_014858855.1. NCBI lineage: Eukaryota > Metazoa > Chordata > Amphibia > Anura > Bufonidae > Bufo > Bufo gargarizans. The sequence goes on along the minus strand of NC_058081.1, from coordinate 336,297,351 downwards.
AGCATGGACACACCTCCTGAGCTGTGATAGGGAGCGCATGGACACGCCTCCTGAGCTGTTAGCTTGATCTAGCAGAGCAATGAATAGGGAGATCTCTGGATCCATGCGAGGTCCAGAGCTGGTTCTAGCTTTGTTAGAAAGCGATTGTCATGTACTATATGATGTCTGATTTTCATTTTTTTACATTAATCATGGGATAAATCCTCTAATACAAGGCACTTACTAATGTATTGTTATTATCCATATTGCTTCCTTTGCGGGTTGGATTCATTTTTCCATCACATACACTGCTTGTATCCATTGATTGTGACCTCCCTGCAATCCAGCGACGGTGGTTGTGTGTGTACTCTATAGGAGAAAGCAGCAGCCTCCCTTGTGGCCGGGACGGTTTTTATATTCATAAACCATCAACATCAGATTGTTTGTGGTCCGTCACCCAGCACCCCCACTAATCAGGAGTAGTTCCTGCACTGGAAATACACAGTTCTGAGATATTTACTGCAGCACTGCCCCCATTAAAATGAATTTGAGCAGCACTCTAGTAACCAGCTCAATTAGGGTCAGGGAAACTTCCCGGTGGGCCGATGCCCAGGGTGCCGCCCAAGCCCCCATTTCTGCTGTTGGCTGGGTACATAATACGCTATCAGTGGTAATTAACTCTGTTAGAATCAGGTACTCATGTACCCGGTCAGCGACATGTCCTCCTGAATTCAACTCCTGCATATCACCACCTAAGCCCCCCGCGCCATATCTTAATCAGAGACAACTGGAAAAGGAGGAGAGAAAATGAGCCCCTGTTGATGGCCAACTCAGAGGGAAGGCTTTTGGGGCAATATATTGTGCGGCACTGTGGTATGTGGCGCTATGGTGTTGCTGACCTGCCTACTTTTGGTGCCCCGCCTCCTGTCAGTTTAGACCCTCCTACAATATAGGGCAACTTTTTAGTTTTTTTTTCAGGGCCACGTGCTTTGTGAATCTGGATAAGGACGAGCAATGGCTACTGCCATCTCTCATCCTCACGGCTTATGCACACGAACGTATTTTCTTTCCGTGTCCAATAGTTTTTTTTTGCGGACCATATGCGGAAACATTTACTTTAATGGGTCTGCAAAAACAACGGAAATGACTCAGTTTGCATTCCGTTTCCGTATGTCCGCTTGGCCGTTCCGCAAAAAAGTAGTGCATGTCCTTTTATTGTCCGCAAATCACGGTCCGTGGCTCCATTCAAGTCAATGGGTCTGCAAAAAAATACGGAATGCATACGGAACACATCTGTATGTCATCCGTATTTTGCGGATCCATGCCCACTTTGCCCATGTGTTTACTGTTTGCAAACATTACAGTACATTACAGTAATGATAAACTTCCTGTTTCCGTTTGCGATCAGCAAAAAACTGATTGCATACAGAAACCATACGGATATGTTTTGTGGCATAACAGAACGGATGCGGCAACAAAACAGAAAAAAAACAACTCAGATATGGAACAACAGATCCGTTAAAAACGGACCGCAAAACTACAACGGTCGTGTCCATGAGCCCTTATACTGTGGAGGAGATTGCAGTGTGTAAATGCAGCTCTTTCCTCCACATAGGCTGGCGCTTTTTCCTACAGTGTGCAAGCACGGACACCGCTGCTGGATTTCTGGGTGGTCATAATCCCTGTATACAAGCAGAGTATAATCTGATGGAAAGATGGATCCAGCCAGCAAAGGAGGCAATATGCACAATCACAATACATTAGTAATTAGTTTGTATTTACTTTCTCTACATGATAAATGCAATTTGCTGAAGTGACAGAACCCCTTAAGGCCTCATGCACACAAACATATTTTCTTTCCTTGTCCGTTCCATGTGCATTCCGTTTTCATATGTCCGTATTTCCGTTCAGCAAAAAAACAGAACATATCCTATTATTGTCCGCATTACGGACAAGGATAATACTGTTCTATTAGGGGCCAGCTGTTCTGTTAGGAAATATGGAATGCATATGGAATGCACACGGACGGCATCTGTATGTTTTGCGGATCCGTTTTTTGCGGATCGCAAAATACATACGGTCGTGTGCATGAGGCCTAAGGGAGTAGTCAGATTTTTGTTTGGAAAGGTAGAAGGTCAATGTATAGTAACCCCTTCACTACCGAGCCACTTTTCACCTTAAATCCCAGGCCGATTTTTTTAAAATCTGACGTGTCATTTTATGTGGTAATAGCTTTTATTTATCCAAGCCGTTCTGGGATTGTTTTCTTGTGACACATTGTACTTCATGACAATCATAAATTTGAGTCGATATGTAAAGGAATCAAAAATGTAGAAAAATTCTAAATTTTCTAAATTTTAATTTCTCTACTTTTAAGACAGATAGTAATAACTTGTAAAATAGTTATTAATGAGCATTTTCATATGTCTGCTTTATGTTGGCATAACTTTGTAAATGTCATTTTATTTTTTCAACAAAATCCCCAAAACCATTTTTTTTTTTAAGCGCCATTTCAGTTATAAAGTGATTTTGAGGGGCTTATGTCATGGAAACCACCCATTAATGACCCCATTTTAGAAACTACATCCCTCAAATTATTTAAAACTGATGTTACCAACTTCATCGACCCTTGAGGTGTTCCACAAGAATTAAAGGAAAATGGAGGTGAAATATAAAAATAAATAACAATTTGGGGTAGATTTTTTTTTTTGTTAATCATTTTTTTCTTGCAACACAGCAAGGGTTAACAGCAAAATAAACCTCGATATGCATTACTCTGATTCTGCAGTTTACAGAAATACACCATATGTGATGGTAAACTGCTCTATTGGCACGTGGCAGTGGTCAGAAGGAAAGGAGCGCCATATGGATTTTGGAGGCAGATTGTGCTAGACCCTGACGTACCCCTACAGTGGAAACCCTTAAAAAGTGACCCCATTTTGGAAACTACACCCCTTAAAAGAATATATTAAGGGTTGTACTGAGCACTTTGACCCAGGGCCGGCTCCAGGTTCATGTGGGCCCTTGGGCGATAAAGTCTCAGTGGGCCCCCCAACTCAGTGATAACTCTCTGAGTACAGATAATATAGTAGTTATCACCTGCAGTCCTATGTAACAACAGAGATAACACAGTGATGGCTATCTGAGTACAGAAAATGTAGTGTCATCTGCATATATATATATATATACACTAGTGCTGATAATGTGGTTGTAACAAACGAGCGGGTGTGTACCCACTGTGCCACTGACTGGCAATAGTCTGGAGGGGAGTAACTAAGCAACACCAGATCTTCACTAGTGCCTCCAGTGGTGAGGATAGACTTGAGCCAAGGTAGTTTCCAGGGGCGACTCCAGAGCATAAACCCAGTCAGTGGCAGCTGGTCCAGCAGACCAGAAGATACCAACAATGGTACCAGCAGAGACAGACAGCGGTACTGATACAGATGCAGGTACAGGTACTACAGACAGGCAAGGCAAAACAAAGGCAGAAGCAGTTACCTGCGCTGCAAGCGATAAAAGCAAAGCGGCCCCAGGCAGAGCTGCACACGGATAGAGATCCCCCCTCCAGGGAAGCCAGAAGCAGTAAGGACTGCCAGACAGACAATAACAGGACAGAGAACAGGCGCAGATGAGCTCTGCTAGGCTCTACAGGAATACAGACATGACAATGGACACAGTTAAGCACTGCTAGGCTAGCAAGGAACAGAACAGGAACAAATAACATAATACAGGGCAGATACAGACAGAACAGGACATGGCAAAACAAGGAACACAATACAACAATGTAAACCTAGGCGGAACCATATAAACGGACAGATGAAAAGACCCCTTCGGTCAGCAGCAAGGAGCTAAACCCAGAACGGAACAGGATAAACTGACAGACAGAACAACTAAACCAGAACTGACCCCAGGAACAGGACACACAGGGAGAAATAGGTGCTGAACAAGTGCACCTGCAAAACCACCCCCAGGCACAGCAGACAGGGGAGTTAACCCCATCAGCACCAGAGCTCAGAACAGGACACACAAGAACAGAACTGGGCGTTGCCCCTGGCAACCAGGGTACATGGATACAGAATTACAGACACAGTCAAAGGGGGTACACACGTACACGGGCAGGTTCACACTAATACCGCAGCCAGCACGGAATCACCCACAGCCAGTACGCACCGTGACAGTAGTAGTGTTACCTGCAGTCCTATGTAAAACTACAGATAACACTAGTGCTGATAATGTGATAGTGTTACCTGTAGTCCTATGCAAAATCACAGATAACACGAGTGTAGATCATGTGGTAGTGTTACCTACGTCTTTAATGTGCCTCCTTGTGTCTTTCCCACGGACTCCATGCTGGCGGCGCTGCCTCCTTTTCCATCTTCTTCTTGCCCCGCACAGAACGTCCTGATGCAGCTGCGTTAAGGTCTAGGAGCACTGTGGGCATGGTGATGGTGACACACACAGGGACACACACACTGGGACGGTCAAATACACATAGGGAGAGACACACACACAGGGACAGACACACACACAGGGTCGGTCAAATAAACACAGGGACAGACACTCACACAGGGACGGTCAAATAAACACAGGGACAGATACACACACACAGGGACACACATACACACAGGGACAGACAGACAGACACACACACAGGGACAGATGCAAGGAGCCACTCATACACACAGGGACAGACACACACAAAGGAACAGACACACACAGGGACAGATACACACAGGGACAGACTGTCATGGTCTCTCCTGTGACGGGGTTAGAAGATCTAGGAGACTGGCTGCACGTGATGTGATCTGACAGCCTCTCTGGTTTCACTCTTCTGTGTTGTTGCTGGGTATGACCACACCTCTGGTCTTAGGTGTAGCTTAAGTGGTCATTTCTACTCCTCTATTTAGTCTGGCCTCCTCCATCATGCTATGCAGTTGATAGCTCCTTTTGGTTTTGAAGAGCTGGTGTCTGGTTCTCCTTTGAGTTCCTGCTCATCTGCATATTTTGAAGTTAAGTGTCTTTTCCCTATTTCTTGTTCGTGGGTTTCCCCTACCCTTTGGTATTAGACCTGGGGGAGTCTCCTGTTCCTTCAGCTGGGAAGGAACAGGTCATATCTTGACCTGACACTATTTCCAGGCCCCTTTAGGGTAAGATAGGGCCCTAGGTTACAGCGTATGAACATTCCTACCATCAAAGTCTGTTCATACTTATAGTAGTCAGGGATCGGGTTAGGGATTCACTAGGTGGTCACCTTTCCCCCTTTCCCTAGTTTCCAGTCCTAGTACCTTTTCCCTTCCCTCTTATGGTCGGTGTGGAGTTATCCTCCCACACCGCTCCTTGATACAGACACACACACACACACACACACACAGGGACGGTGAAATACACACACAGGGACAGACAGCCACACACAGCCACACACACACACAGGGACACAAATACACACAGGGACACACACAGACAGACAGACACACATGGACACACAGACACTCACACACACAGGGACAGATACACATACAGGAACACACATACATACAGGGACACACATACATACAGGGACAGACACACACACACACACACACACACACAGAAATAGACACATACATATGGACATACTTATGCGATGGTGAGATCATTAACTAACTTCTGTCTAATGTGTGTGGCCACCTTTAGGGGACATTAAAAGGGAATTCCGCATTCAGTTATGCTCCAACCTTTTGTTATCTTCTAATATGACTCCGACTGATTCCCAGTACTGAGGGGACATGGACTGGGATTTATAAAGGAATTATCAACATATACCAGAAGGTATTCTCTGTAGGACTGCAGGTGATATCTACTATATTATCTTTACTCACAGAGTTATCACTGTGTAAGTGCTCAGTACACCCCTTAATATATTCTTTATGGGGTGTAGTTTCCAAAATTAGTTAACTTTTTTCACTGTAGGGGTACGTCAGGTTCTCTTCAAATACAAAATGGTGCCTAAAAACCATTCTAGCAAAATCTGCCTCCAAAATCTATATGGCGCTCCTTTGCTTCTGACCATTGCCACGTGCCAATATAGCAGTTTACCATCACATATTGTGTATTTCTGTAAACTGCAGAATCAGAGTAATGCATATTGAGGTTTATTTTGCTGTTAACCCTTGCTGTGTTGCAAGTCCCACTCTGGGACTTCAACTTTTGGGGGTCTGATCCCCTGTACAATGCATTACAATACTTACAACCTGCTTGCCTGTGAGATCCAGGTGGCTTGATCTCATAGGCTTCAGGGAAGGCAGCCACCATGCCTAAGGAAGGCATTGGGCTGCCGTCCCAGCCATTGGTTCCCAGTCACAGCAGCGCGGGGTGATGGCAGCTCCCTCCCTGCACGGGCATCGCACTGGCTGCGGTCAGCGCTGACCATGGCACATCTAGGGTTAATACGCATACAGCAAGGGTCTGGCTATCCGTGACTGCCGGACCCCTGCAGTTAATTGGGCGCCTTAGTACTACGCCGTTGGTATTTTAAACATAGTAGTGTACGGGTTAATGGGGTTGTCTCACATCCAACATTGGTGGCATATTGCCCCATTCACGTCTGTGGAACTGCTGGAAATAGCTGAGCAATGTTTGGTTATTTTCGACAGTCCGATAAAAATAAATGGAGGTCAGCCACGAATGAGCGGTGCAGTCTTCTTCACTTTGGGAGCTCCATTCTAGAAATAGTTGCGTTTCCACCTCTCACATTTGTGGCATATCCTAGCAATATCCCACCAATGTTGAAGGTTAGACAACCCCTCTAAATTCCACTTTCAGTGGCAGACATAGACACAAATTGCAGTAGTCCACTTTGAGTATAAAACATGGCAAGCAAATAATGGATTCCATAAACCTGAATTGTCTATTAAAGGGTTAGTTCCAATGTAAATACCAGGAATTTCTGCAACAGTAAATAATACATTTGGCTAAATTGTTTCCTAATAATTAACATAATATATTCCTACCTCTTAGTTCCATGCCCTACAAGGCAGATGTATTTGCATGTACCAGTTGGTGAAGACCAGTGATGCCAATCTCCGGAATCCAGAATCGGTGAAGAAATGCCTAAATATATTGTCCTTTCTTCAGCTCATCATGGAAGTTGTCCTTCCACAAGAACATCTCTGCTGGTTAACTTTTAATGGTATGCACAGTTATAAAACTAGATGGACATTTTCACTTATTAACCAGTTTTGAACACTGACGAGAGCGCTGTTGGTGTTTCCATACAGTGTGCTCTTCTAGGATGCAATTTTCTGTTTTCCATGTGTTGGCTGTTTGTGCATGAGTCACCAATATTTTTTTTTAATCTTGCCTCCATTTAGGAAGTCTTCACATATACACCATATGCAGACATTTAATGGCATTAGGACGTTCATCACAGGTAAGATGTAATCAGTAGATCCATAGTCGTCATATATTATAAAGATTCATATTTCTTATTAGAATCATATTGAGGATTTGTAGCTCGTAGTGATGATGCCTGATTCAGGGAATTGGGGTACTAGGGCTAAGTCATCGCTTTTCAAACTGTTATATAGAAAAATGAATTTAAGTTGTCTGTTCTTTATTCACGACCATACAACTGGACTAATCTGCACCAAATGTGGCATGTAGCTAAATCAGGTGCTTAGAAAGCTCTCCAGGTCTTACCGTTCTTGACACGATTATGACACCATCACATAACCCGTGTTAGCCCCAAAAAGTTTGCAGGTCCTTCGTTCATTTCTGACACACACGCAGTCACATGACCCCTGTTATCCAATAGAAACTTTCATGTCCTTCAATCTTTGCCTCACTGTTTTACACCAGGTTTCCATAATAAGTCCGCCATTTTTCTTGACTGTTATAGGGATACTGTGGATATCACTGTTTTAGGAGCACTGTAGATGTCACTATTATGGGGGTCACTGTGTACATCTTTTTACCACACACACAAGCAACAAATGAAATAGACAAAACAGACCCTTGCGAAGCTTGTGAATTTTGAGATCCTAGATCTAAAGACGCTTTGCTCAAAACTTTGGATTAATGCTGTACGGAGATCTGTCTCCATACAGCATTAAAATGTATGGCCTCCAATGAGGCCAAGTCAGTTATTCCCATAGTCTCGCGAGAAACACTTCGGTATTTAATTTTTAAATTGAAAAAACATTTGAAAACCTGAATCCGAACTCGACTTCGGTTCCGAGGTACCAATCGGAACCGAAGCCAAGTTTGGATCCAAGTTTTAAAATGTTTTTTTCAGTTTTAAAATCAAATACTGAAGTTATTCATCAAAGTCTTGCGAGACTTTGGGAATAACTGACTTCGCCTCATCAGAGGACCTGCATTTTAATGCTGTGCAGAGACGGATCTTCGTACAGCATTAATCCATAGTTTTGAGCGAAGCGACTTCGGATCTATGCTCTGAAGCTCGCTTCGTTCATCCCTACTCATGAACGTTACCATTAGCTAATATGAGAAGGGCCTTTAGTTGCTCAGAGGTTTCCTTGGGTTCCGTTGTGACCTCATGTACAATTACACGTCTTGATATGAGCATGATGTTTGTTGGTCAACCACTCGTGGGGGTGGGGGGTAATAATGGTCTTTAATTTCCTCCATCTGTACATAATCTAACTGGGGATTGGTGTAGTCAGAACTCTTTAGAGATGGTTTTGTAACCTTTTCCAGCCTTATGAGCATCAACAACTCCTCTTCTTAGGTTTTCAGAAATCTCCTTTGTTTGTACCATGATACACTTCCACAAACGTGTTGTGAAGATCAGACGCTGATAGATCTTTGTTCTTTAAGTAAAGCAGGTCACCCACTCAAGCCTAATTGTCATCCCATCGATTGAAAACATTTGACTCTAATTTCACCTTCAAATTATCTGCTAGTCCTAAAGGCTCACATTTGCCACTCACAGACATGCGATATTGGATCATTTTTCTCAAAAAATGACCATGTCTGATATTTTTGACTTATTTGATTTAGTTATCTCTATTTACCTTTAGGACTTTTGTGAAAATCTGATGAAAAATTCTGAAGGGTTTACGAAATTTCAGGTCTCTCCAAACTCTAGTTAAATTGTAATTTAGTAATTGTGCTGTGATCAGATAGAAAGTTTTAGGTAGAAAGTACATTTTATTGCCAAACTTTCTCTAGACAGAACTGCTACATATTTGCTGTAGTTATTTTTATAACCCTCTCCTGTGAAGAATAATTCATTTTTATAACCCCATCAGACTCAATATGGAGCAGCAATGAACTGAAGGGTCTCATCAACTGTACTGCATAGCCTATCTGATGGCGACCTCTAGTGGCTACTTTGGGGTATAAGACGGTTATAAAAAACAAATCAGTAGTCTGTTTGCTCTTCTCATCTGTGTCCACATATTTATCACCATTTATGAAATAATAAATCTTAGCATTCAGCATTAATGTCCATGACTATTGCTTTAGTGTCTGTAAACTAATTCCTTATCAGTCTAGCCAGATATAAAACACTTTATTCCCCATAAATGTCAAATCACTGTGTTTTATCAGCTAATAAACATTGGTTAAACGCTTCCTTATTTCAGGCTCTTGAGTTCCTGCTATGGGCAAGTGTATGCATGGAGTCTTCTGTTCCTCTTTTATCCGTCCGTTACTTAACCTGGAGGACGACCCTTTATACTGCGGTGTGCCAGTGTTATTTTGACTGCCGCGCTGGTGTTCATGGAGAGGTAAAGTAGAAGATGCCATAAACGTCAGGCTGCATATTTTATTTCTGGATACTATAGAACGTTTTTTATATCTGGACATACCAAGCAGCTTGCGATATTCTGGTAATAGAAAGCTCCCACTTCCTTAAAGTTATTGTAACATTGGGCTTACCTTGGTGAGCATTTTCCTAATCGAATTCATATTGCAGCACAGATTGAGCAGCGTCCCTGAAATATGCTGTGCATAAAGTGAAGGGAAGGAGACAGAACCTGGGTTTATATATTCATTGCAGAGCTTTACTGTGCAGCGCAGATTCATTCTAATTTCTGCTGAGGCTCCTTACTGAATTGCAGAGTCTGCAGCTCTGTCTCCAAGCCGTTGTTTTATGCCAGCGTGCAGCACAGATTATGCGGCAAAATCCAAACCGACTTTCATATTGTATAGAATGCTATACAGAATGGGGGAAATTTATCAAACTGGTGTAAAGTAGAACTGGCTTATTTGCTTAGCAACCAATCAGCTCCTTTGGAAAATGAAAGGTGGAATCTGGTTGCTATGGGTAACTAAGCCAGTTCTACTTTACACCAGTTTGATAAATCTCCACCAGTATCTTTATATATTAACTGCAAAGAAAAAGGGGGTTAGTCAGCACATCCCAATGCGCAGGGGCACGCTGCTATGGCTGAGAACAACACTGTAAGGCTAGGTCTACACAACGACATTTGTCGCGCGACTTATAGGGCACAACTACACTGCAACATTTGTAGAGCAACATTTTGTTACACCAATGTCGCGCTACAATTTTTATAATGGCAGTCTATGGTGTCGCATTGCAACATGCAACATGCTGCGACGCAACAGTCGCAGAAAAATCCATTTCGAATTGTTGCGCGACATTAGTGCAACAAAATGTTGCGTGACAAATGTCGTCGTGTAGACCTAGCCTAATACAAAACAGGCAATGCAACCGCTCTCTGAAAACCATGCATAATAATTACTAGTGCTATACATTAGAGATGCTTGGCAAATCATTTTGTACAAAATTATTTGAGCCCGTCTGCCGCACGTCAAGGCGATCTCTGTAAGACGGGTTCCTTACCCTAAAGTCTACCTGTTATGTGCCATGACGGCTACCATACAATTCAGGGAGTGTAGGTTCCACATGCATGCTGGGCCTGCTTTAATTTCTGTCATTTTTGGTGCCAAAATGGCCTCCATTATATCCAAGGAATGCAGGTACCAACATGCATGCCGGGCCCACTCCACACCACTCCTGGTGCCAAATGGCCACCAAATACTGCAATGAGAGTCCACAAACTATCTCTCTCCTGCTGCTAAATGGCTTCCAGTAAGTGAGGGGGAGCAGGCCAAGCTATATACTCACACTAATTAAAATCAGCCTATGGGGGAGACGAGCTGGTCAGGAGTGCATGACTAAGGAGGCAGCCACACCTCCAGCACAAACTGCAAAGAAAAAGGGGGTCAGTCAGCACATCCCAATGCGCAGGGGCACGTTGCTATGGCTGAGAGGAACACTGTAAAACAAAACATTTATGTATTACGTATCATATACATTTTTTAATACATTTAGAGGGTTAACTCCAGGCTTAAATTCACACTTCAAATTTTTCGATGGCTTTTCTGTTCTTAGAAAAGGATTTTTATTGGGCAAAAGTAATAAAACTAAAAAAAAAAACTATACATATTTGGAATCACAGTAATCATACTGACCCAGAGAATAAATTTATTATGTTATTTATGCCGCAAAGTGAATGTGTCAAAATTTATAATGTAAAAAGTCAATGGCAATTAATATTTTCCCATTTCCCCAGCAAGAGTTAATAAAAGTTAACCAGTAAGGCATGTGTACACCAAAATGGTGCTATAAAAAATACAACTTGTCTCAAAAAAATACAAACCCTCAAATGGCTACATCGATGGAAAAATAAAAAAGTGTTAGCTCTTAGAATACAAGGAAAAAATTGCATGGTCACTAAGTGCCTAACTGCAGGGGTTAATGTATCTGACTCACTATTTCTCAAAATTTTAGAAAATGCCAACTCCTCAAATAATTCCCAAAAATGCATACCACATGAAAGAGTGTGGTTTTGAGATGTTTTTTTTTCCACAAAAAAAACCCAATAATACTAAATGTAGATGTGAAAGACTTTGTGATGAAAATCACGGGGGTCATTTATTATTATTATTATTTATTTCTCGCTCATATCATTGGGGGACACAGGACCATGGGTATAGCTTGCTGCTGCCACTAGGAGGCGACACTAGGCTGAAAGCTGTTTGCTCCTCCCCTGCAGGCTATACCCCCTCCAGCCTGGAGAGAGCATATCAGTTTTTAGCTTAGTGTCGTAGGAGGCAGACCTCCCTGCTTTGCAGGGTGGCACTTTGATTATTTTATTTTATTTTTTATTTTTTCCAGAATCCGGATGGGGGGTCCAGGGTCGCTTGCGTCCCTGCACCCCCGGGAGGCGGGCCGGTGTACCTCGTCCACCGCCTTGCCGCCCCAAGAAGAAAAAGCGGACCAGGGCAGCCTCGCTCCCCTGCTTCCCCCCAGCTACAGGACTACCCTTTCTTCAGCCCTCTTCTGCCCGGACCCCTGTTGCCTTGTGCCAGCGGTCGTAGGGTGGTCCTGCTGGTGTTTCAACTGAGGGTGAAGTCTACAGATGAAGATAGGTAAGTGACTCGTCTCCTCTGGCCTCCCCCCCCACTCACAGGATAACAGCGTGCCGTACTGCACGGCACCAGTGCCCCTGAGCGCCCGCCCGTCTGCCTGCCCGTCTGCCTGCCCGCCCGCCCGCGCTCCCGCACCCGGTGAGTTCCGCCGGCACCTGTCGCGGATCTGTACGCTCCGTCTCCCTCTGTTCTTCGCCGCTGCATCGCGCACGGCAGCGTCTTCCGTGCGGTCGCAGACGGCACTGCGCAGGGCAGATGCGCTATTCGCGGCGCGCCGGGATCTTTGCGGCCGCACGGCGGTGTCGGGCTCTTCCCCTCTGCTGCAGCGAAGCGGCCCCTTCTGAGCAGCCATATTATCGGGGACTTAGGCACGCTGGCCGCAGCTGCGGTCAGGTGCACAGGGGTGGGCGGCGCTTGCGGCCCTCTTCGTTATCCTGCCGCTCCCGGGCTGTCAGGGGGCGTGGCTTATTCTCCCGCCCTGCTGAAACTTCCTCTTCCTCTCAGCGCAGCGTGGTGGACACAGGACCTTGGCTCCCGCTCCACTCTGGTAGGAGATAGATACCCCGTTCAGCAGGATATCAAACCATGTCTGACCCAGCCACTGACCCCCCTCAGGCAACCTGTGTGACCACTCACTATGCCTGTTCAGTGTGTTCAGCCAAATTCCCTCGGGGCCAGTCACTCTCACTGTGCTCGGCTTGTCAGAAGCCCGCGCAGAGCAATCCCCCTAGAACACTGCAGCCCACAGAAGCCTTAGATCGCCCTGTTCAGGGGGAACCAGACTGGGCAAGGTCCCTGTCTCGGGCAGTGGAGGACCTCTCTAAGGTTTCCCATTCCACCCTTTCTCTGTTGGGTCGTTTGGTAGATAAATCGCCACCGGTGCAATCCGCGCAACCGCATTGCACGCAAACCAGAGGCAGACCTCCTAGTAAGCGCCCCAGGGCAGGTAACCGTTCCTCCTCTGACGCCTCTGCATCCCCCCCTGCTACTGGATCCCAGTCACAGGCGTCCTCCCTGCTAGGCGACGCACTGTCAGAGGGTGAGCTCGGGGATTCTGATGCGGATATGGATCTGGAGCACTCTTCTCAGATTGCTTTCATGGTGGATAGCCTGATTTCGGCAATAAGGGATACCTTCCGGGTTCAGGAGGATCTTCCCTCCACTAGCCAACAAGGGGTGTCGTTTCTGCGTGCGAAACAGACTCCTAAGGCTTTCCCGTTGCACGAGGATTTTTTCTATTGTGGTTAACAAGGCTTGGGACCAGCCAGGTTTGCGTTTTGTTATCCCAAAGCGCCTGGACCTTCTCTACCCCTTTCCACGCGAGACAGTGGAACTGTGGTCCTCCCCGCCGAAGGTGGATCCGCCGGTGGCTCGACTGGCAAAATCTACGACCATTCCGGTAGCGGATGGTTCGTCACTCCAGGACCCGGTGGACCGTCGCGTAGAGTCGCTCTCCAAGTCAATCTTTACGGCGAGCGGTTCGGCGCTGCGTCCGATTTTCGCATCCGCCTGGGTAGCCAAGGCGGTTTCGGAGTGGTCCGTCCGGTTAAGCCAGGACATTTTGTCCAACCTCCCGCCTGCTGAGCTCGAATTGTCTGCGCTCCAAATTTCACATGCGGGAAAATATATCTGTGAAGCGGCACTGGATGCTGGATCGATGGTCGCTCGTGCCTCAGCTCTCGCCACCTCGGTACGCAGGGAGTTATGGCTCAAGGCCTGGAAGGCTGATTCTTCCTCTAAACGTTCTCTCCTAAAGCTTCCGTTTTCTGGGGCTCGGCTTTTTGGGCCGAAACTGGATGTCATAATCTCAGAAGCTACGGGTGGCAAAAGCACCCATCTGCCCCAACCCAAAGCGAAGCGGCCTTTTCAGTCCAGGCCTGCGTCCTCACGCTTCCAGTCCTTTCGCCGCTTCTCGGGCACCCGTTCAGCCCCCACCTCCGCGGCGGGACCACCCAACCAGGATCGGCGGAAGGGCCCATCCTTTAAGCCCCAGCAGGCTTGGCGTCCACGTGCCCAGCAACCTCGCACAGCGCCGGGTAAGCAGCCTTCCGCATGAAGGTTTGTCCCCACCTTCTCAGGTGGGGGGGCGCCTTCTCCTGTTCCAGGACATTTGGCACGCCCACATTCCGGACGCATGGGCGCTCAAGGTAGTTTCCTCGGGCTACAAAATAGAATTCAGGTCCCTTCCCCCCAACCGTTTCTTCCCTTCCCAGCCTCCCAGGGATCCCGTCCGGGCCGCGGCTTTCTTGAACGCCGTCCAGTCCTTACTTCTGCGGGGGGTTATTTCTCCGGTACCTCCAGAAGAGCGTTTCACAGGTTTTTATTCCAACCTGTTTGTGGTCCCCAAGAAGGAGGGCGATGTGAGACCGGTGCTGGACCTCAAGCTTCTGAATCGCTATCTGCGGGTGCAGAGGTTCAGAATGGAATCCCTTCGTTCCGTTGTAGCCTCGTTGGTGCAGGGGGAGCACATGGCGTCTTTGGACGTACAGGATGCGTATCTCCACATACCTATTGCTACCATGCACCAACGTTTCCTCCGATTTGCCATCCAGTCGGATCACTTCCAATTCGTCGCGCTACCATTCGGTCTGGCGACGGCCCCGCGGGTGTTCACGAAGGTTCTGGCACCACTTCTGGGGATTCTGCGGTCCAGGGGCATTACCCTTCTCCCATACCTGGACGACATCTTAGTCAAAGCCCCGTCAGCGCCGCAATGCGCAGACAGCCTTCGGATTACGATGAGCACGCTCACTCGCTTCGGCTGGATTCTCAACCGAAGGAAGTCATGCCTGTTTCCGACCACTCGAATCAGGTTCCTGGGTATGACGTTGGATTCCGAGGCCGCCGTGGTCCGTCTCCCTCTGGACAAGAGATTGGGCATTCAGAAGGCAGTGGTTCTGCTCAACCGGCATCGCAAGGTATCGATTCGCAACTGCATGCGAGTTCTGGGGCTGATGGTGGCCTCATTCGAGGCGGTACCGTTCGCCCAGTTCCACACCAGGGTGTTTCAGCGGCTCATCCTGTCCTCCTGGGACAAGTCCCGGGATTCACTGGACCTCAGGATCTCGCTGCCTCAGCCCGTTCGCGAGGCTCTCGCCTGGTGGATGATTCCGGACAACCTGTCGTCAGGGAAGTCGTTCCTGCCGGTGTCATGGACGGTGATTACGACCGACGCCAGCCTCCGCGGTTGGGGAGGGGTCTTCGGTACTCGGACGGCCCAAGGTGTCTGGTCTCTGTCGGAGTCCAGACTACCCATCAATATCCTGGAGCTCCGGGCCATCTACCTCTCCCTTTGCCATTGGACCACCGATTTGCGGGGCCGTCCGGTCAGGATACAGTCGGACAACGCCACAGCGGTCGCCTACATCAATCACCAGGGGGGGACGCGCAGCGGACCGGTGATGGACGAGGCCGCGAGGATTCTGCAGTGGGCGGAAGCCCATGTCCCGATGGTCTCGGCGGTCTTCATCCCAGGCGTGGACAATTGGACGGCGGATTTCCTCAGCCGAACGACGGTGGATTCGGGGGAGTGGGCTCTCCACCCGGAGGTGTTCGAGGACCTTTGCCTCCGGTGGGGTCGCCCGGAAGTGGACCTAATGGCATCTCGGTTGAATCACAAACTCCCGTGCTTCCTGTCTCGCGCAAGGGATCCGATGGCTTACGACGTAGACGCACTCGTGGCACCGTGGGGCGACTTCAATTTTCTGTATGTATTCCCGCCACTGCCGCTCCTACCGCGGATTCTTCGCAGAATCAGGATGGAGGGTGTTCAAACGCTCCTGATTGCCCCGGACTGGCCGCGCCGAGCTTGGTACTCGGAGCTCGTTCTGCTCCTGGGGGACGCGCCGTGGCCTCTTCCACTCAGGCCCGACCTGCTCTCGCAGGGCCCAGTCTTCCACCAGGGTTTACATACGCTGCGTTTGACGGCGTGGCTGTTGAAACCTTCCTGCTGAAGAACAGGGGTTTCTCGGATGCGGTCGTTCGAACGATGATTGGGGCTCGGAAGCCCTCCTCGGCGAGGATCTACTATCGTACGTGGAGGTCGTTCTTGAAATTCTGTGAGGACAAGGACCTCC
The DNA here is from genome assembly GCF_014858855.1 of Bufo gargarizans. NCBI lineage: Eukaryota > Metazoa > Chordata > Amphibia > Anura > Bufonidae > Bufo > Bufo gargarizans. Next base: position 336,280,894 of record NC_058081.1, on the reverse strand, counting down.
CCTCCAGGAGTTTTTCCCTCCCTACGGTGTTGGCCTTTCTTCAAGCAGGTTTGGAGCTGGGTCTGTCCCTAAGTTCGCTGAAGGGGCAGGTTTCGGCCCTTTCCATTTTTTTCCAGCGTACGCTGGCAGTGCTGGGGCCCGTCAAGACCTTCATGCAGGGTGTTGCGCACACCGCGGTTCCATATCGGCCGCCGTTGCATTCCTGGGACCTGAATTTGGTGCTGGTGGCACTTCAGTCCGAGCCGTTTGAACCCCTGAGGGAAGTCTCCCTCCGCATGTTGTCGTGGAAGGTGGCATTCCTGGTTGCCATTACGTCCATCCGTCGGGTGTCGGAACTGGCGGCACTGTCGTGCAAGGAGCCTTTCTTGGTGTTCCATCAGGATAAGGTGGTGCTCCGGACGGTGCCGTCGTTTCTGCCGAAGGTGGTGTCGGCGTTCCATGTCAATGAGGACATTGTCCTCCCCTCGCTTTGCCCTAAACCTTCTCATCCTAGGGAAGTGGCGCTTCATCGTCTGGATGTGGTGCGGGCCTTACGGGTCTACCTGGCCGCGGTAGCCTCCTTTCGGCGAGCGGACTCTCTGTTCCTAGTTCCGGAGGGTCCTCGGAAGGGTTTGGCGGCATCCAAGGTGGCGATTGCTCGGTGGATTAGATCGGCCATTCACGAGGCCTACCGCTCCAAAGGCAGGGTTCCTCCGCCTGGCGTCACGGCTCACTCGACCAGGGCGGTCGGGGCTTCTTGGGCACACTTTCACCACGCTTCGGCGTCTCAATTGTGTAAGGCAGCGACTTGGTCTTCGTTGCACACCTTCACCAAGTTCTACAAGGTGCATTCGTTCGCATCGGCGGATGCTGCTCTTGGCCGTAGGATCTTACAGGCCGCAGTGTAGTGGCTCGACTTGGAGGTGGAGTCAGCGGTTTTCCCACCCTGGGGACTGCTTTAGGACGTCCCATGGTCCTGTGTCCCCCAATGATATGAGCGAGAAAACGAGATTTTTGTGAACTCACCTTGTAAAATCTCTTTCTCGCTTTATTCATTGGGGGACACAGCACCCACCCATTGTTGTTGGTTTCTACTGAGACCAGTGGTCCAAGTTACCGGTTGGGACTGAGGTCAGGTTCGGTTGTTTGGTTGGACTGTGGTCTTCCTGTTTTGTTTTGTTTCGGTATGTTTCTCCTACTGCTGAAGCACAAACTGATATGCTCTCTCCAGGCTGGAGGGGGTATAGCCTGCAGGGGAGGAGCAAACAGCTTTCAGCCTAGTGTCGCCTCCTAGTGGCAGCAGCAAGCTATACCCATGGTCCTGTGTCCCCCAATGAATAAAGCGAGAAAGAGATTTTACAAGGTGAGTTCACAAAAATCTCGTTTTTAAAGCACCATTAATTCCATGGCGCTGTACATCCAGCTGGGTTTACACAGAAATAAAAAACACAGTAAACAAGAAACTATTAACAGACTGGTATAGAGGGGTAGAGGACCCTGCCCAGAAGAGCTTACAATCTATAAGGGTGGGAGGGGTGAACACAGTAGGTGAGGGTATAGGCTGCTCTTGTGACTGTGTGGTGGCAGAATGCTCATTGCAGATAGTAGGCTTTCCTGAAAAGGTGGGTTTTCAGGTTACTCTTGAAGCTTTGGATGTTAGGAGGAGAGCTGTCACGAGGGTGTCAAGAGCCACGTCTGACTCTGTTATATCCGGGGTCAGGAAGTTGCAGCGGGTGGATTATATGTTTCGTCAGTGAAGAGGGGATTTTTGCTTCTTGGGAAATGGAGATTTATGTATATCTCCGTTTTCCATCCCTTCTATTCTATTCCTAGCATGTTGCCCGTGTTTCCCATACAACCCGAATATCCTGTGTATAAATACACTGCCTCCAGTCCTTCATATACCCCAGGAGCAACACACAACCCTCGCAGATACTTATATATAAAAATAGTTTACTGATAACGTAGAGATGACAAAGCAATGGACATTATACATAAAGATACAGATAACACAATACACAGCCACCTTGGTTCCTGCCCACCCTGTATGCTATGCAAATGTGGCTAATAATGTGTATGTACAGTCATGTGAAAAAATTAGGACACCCTTTGAAAGCATGTGGTTTTTTGTAACATTTTTAATAAAAGGTTATTTCATCTCCGTTTCAACAATACAGAGAGATTAAAGTAATCCAACTAAACAAAGAAAACTGAAGAAAAGTCTTTTCAAGATCTTCTGTAAATGTCATTCTACAAAAATGCCTATTCTAACTGAGGAAAAAGATAGGACACCCTCACATGTATTCCCTCTTAAATTGGCTCAGATCTCACACAGGTATATCACACCAGGTGCACATAATTAGTAGATCGTTACTCTGCATGTTGAATGAGGCTTGCCCTATTTAAACCTCAGACATTTAGTTTGGTGTGCTCCTGACTGTTGAAGTAAGAGTGAGCACCATGGTGAGAGCAAAAGAGCTGTCAGAGGACTTCAGAAAAAAGATTGTAGCAGCCTATGAGTCTGGGAAGGGATTTAAAAAGATCTCAAAAGATTTTGAAATCAGCCATTCCACTGTCCGGAAGATAGTCTACAAGTGGAGGGCTTTCAAAACAACTGCCAACATGCCCAGGACTGGTCGCCCCAGCAAGTTCACCCCAAGAGCAGACCGCAAGATGCTAAAAGAGGTCTCCAAAAACCCTAAAGTGTCATCTCGAGAACTACAGCAGGCTCTGGCTACTGTTGATGTAGAAGTACACGCCTCTACAATCAGAAAGAGACTGTACAAGTTTAACTTGCATGGGAGGTGTGCAAGGAGGAAACCTTTGCTTTCCAAGAGAAACATCGAGGCCAGACTGACATTTGCCAGAGATAAAGTTGACAAAGACCAGGACTTCTGGAATAATGTTCTTTGGACAGATGAGTCCAAAATTGAATTATTTGGACACAACAGCAGAGGACATGTTTGGCGTAAACCAAACACAGCATTCCAAGAAAAGAACCTCATACCAACTGTGAAGCATGGAGGTGGAAGTGTCATGGTTTGGGGCTGCTTTGCTGCAGCAGGACCTGGTCAGCTCACCATCATAGAATCCACGATGAATTCTACTGTGTATCAGAAGGTGCTTGAAGAACATGTGAGACCATCAGTTAGAAAATTAAAGCTGAAGCGGAACTGGACCATGCATCATGACAATGACCCAAAACATACTAGTAAATCAACCAAAGATTGGCTGAAAAAGAAGAAATGGAGAGTCCTGGAATGGCCAAGTCAAAGTCCAGATTTGAATCCCATTGAGATGCTGTGGGGTGACTTGAAAAGGGCTGTACGTGCAAGAAACCCCTCAAACATCTCACAGCTGAAAAAGTTCTGCATTGAGGAGTGGGGTAAAATTTCCTCAGACCGATGTCGAAGACTGGTAGATGGCTACAAGAACCGTCTCACTGCAGTTATTTCAGCCAAAGGAGGTAACACTCGCTATTAGGGGCAAGGGTGTCCTATCTTTTTCCTCAGTTAGAATAGGCATTTTTGTAGAATGACATTTACAGAAGATCTTGAAAAGACTTTTCTTCAGTTTTCTTTGTTTAGTCGGATTACTTTAATCTCTCTGTATTGTTGAAACGGAGATGAAATAACCTTTTATTAAAAATGTTACAAAAAACCACATGCTTTCAAAGGGTGTCCTAATTTTTTCACATGACTGTATATAAAGTATATCCAGAGTCCACCAATATACAGTCTACTGGATCTACTCTTCTAACCAACTCACATCCAGTACCTGACCATTAGTATATATACATATAGAGAGTCCTGCATAAACAGAATACAATCGCCGACTACAAATATCTATATGTACACATATAAAGTCTACTGGGATATTATACTTATATACATACCCACATACGCACACATATAACTTAGCTAGCTCCTGAAGTGCTGTTGTTCCAGTGGGTGGCAGGAAGAGAGAGCCCCTCCCTCCCTCCCAACTTTCAAAGTTTAGCAATCAAGCATACTGTAGGTGATTGTTATATCTGTTTCCAGAAAAGTCATGTTATTGCCAGTATAGCCACCTGTGCAACTCCCTCTCCCAGGCTGACTTTCCATTTGGAAAGCTAGTTGACAAATCCTGTAGGAATAGCTCCTAAATAGTCACTAACCTTTCAATACATTTTGCATAAATCTATAGTACGTACATGTGAAACTTTGACATATATCTTATCAGAGACAAAATGCTCCTATATCTGTTCTTCCTCCTAAACTAAAGGTGGCCATACACATTTAATAGCTGTTGGCCAAACGATCGTTTGTCCTACAGCTATCTTTCTCTACTCCCTCACTACTCCCTCATACACATGCACATTTGGCTTAGCTGAATGAGTATGTGTATTTAAAGGGGTTGTCCAAGTGAAAAAAATAAAGCACTGTAAATCTGATGGTCAGCAATATATACATAAGCTAAGCAAGTTTTAGGCAAAAAATATATATTTCCTCAGTTCCCTAGTTCAGTTCTGGCCCTTTGTTGACATGCAGTTGCAGAGCTGTAGGGGCGTGTAACAACAATCTCTGAGGTTTCCCTCATAAATATTTGTGGGTGTCAACAAAACCTGAATTTACTTTCCCTAAAATTGCTGCCCTGTCTGCAGTCTGATCGTTGGGTTACTCATGTTGTATGTGTGGGTAATAACTTGGACAACCCCTTTAAGGGAGAGAGCTGCTGCCAGTCACTTCTGGTGGCTGCTTGTCTCCTGGGAGAGCAATTTTTTTTATTTCGTCTGATCGTTCTCTCGCCGAATATCATCTATCGGGGGAAGGGTTGGAGAGAGTCGGGAGCTCCAAATACACATTAAACGTTCTAGTTTGGTTCGGCCGACAATACATTCGTATGTATGCAGGCCATAACATTCTCTGCTACGTCTGGACTGTCACATCGGTGAAGGATCAGATTACATGCTGCCAATAGAAGTCTACAGAGGGGAAAATTTATCCTCATAAGGTTTATTACAAGTTTGCCTGTATTGATGATTTATAAAACCTTGATAAAAGGATAGTGACCATTTAATGTCACATTATATGTCACCCAGCTGTCTACTAATAAATATAGGAAGCAAATACATTTTTAACATCTTCACAGAAGAGGAAAGGGTTTTTGTTTCCTTTTTTATTTGCATAACTTCTTTTTCTTTATTTATGAAATACAAATAATGACATTTTACATAAACTACAGAAATGAATATTCATCTTCTACTTATGCAAATATTTCCTGAGAAGCAAACCTGGCCGCTGACCTTCCTTATTCACATAGGATTATGCTGCAATTAATATTTTTGTTTATTGATCTATTGTTTCATTGTATGAAAGACAACGTTATTGAGACATCTCATATTTGATATGTGTGTGTTTTTATAGGTATTTGCTCGTCGTGCTCTCAGTAAGATCAACGAGCTTAGTCAGCTTGAACATATAAGCGATTCCTCATACAACGAAGAGACAAAAAAAGCTTTTAAAGAGTCCACTCTTAAGGTAAACAGACATTTTTTTCCGCTGTAAGAAGTGAAGTGATTGTAGGCACTAGGCTTGAGTTACAAGCTCAGTAAGATATTCCTAGACACACCAGCCAAGGAACAAGACATGTAATACTGCCTGTGGGGTAACTTATACATATAACAGGAATCTTGCTTCTCCTTAGTGCTACTGAAGCATGAAGGAATGTATTACATTTTATATTACAGCTGTCCTGCGTCTAATAAATATACCTAAACTGGAAACAGTATGTGTAGAAATGGAGACATGTAAAACAGTCTACAATATATCCTTTATACTGTATAGTAATATATGTTATTGTTAAGGTGCCCATACATCTTCAGTAGCTATCACCTGACAGCTATCTCTCCCGACTCCCTCAGACACATATACACTTTTGGGGGGGGGGGGGGGGCGTTATTAAGGCTAGTGTTTTAGTTGCCAGTCTTAATAACCCCTGGGCTGGCGTAGATCAACCAAAGTTATGAAGAAGTGCCAAAAATGATAAATGAAATGGGCCTGCTGGCCGCTTTCCTTCCTCACCCATTCCACACCCCTGGCGTGAGCGGGGAAAAATCGCAGATTGCGGTGCAAATAACCTTTGCGCCACCACAGAAAACTGACATATATCTGATAGTAAATTACCCCCTTTATCTTTTCATCTTAAAAAAGAGATCAACCCTGTTAATAAGGAAATCTATAAGATGTTCCTTATAATGTGTGGGAATTCGCTCTGGTAGTTAGGACTAGTGGATGCAGTATAGAGGCAAAGTACACAGTTCTTGAATCAAACAGCAGTGTTTATTCACACATTGGTGTATAACAAAATGCAGATAAGGTGTATCACAAAACGCAGGTGGCTTGGTGTTTGTTCACACACAAGGAAAGTCCATAAACAATAAAAGTCACCTTTTTCTCCTGGGTGTTAATTCACACCCTGTTAGCAGTTCGGCCTCATCAAGTCCATAGGCGGCCTGTTCGCCTTTAGAGGGGACTGAATCCTCCAGCCCGGCTCAAACCTCAAATCCCGGCACAGCCCTCAGTTCACAGCACACAGACTCCTGAGCTCCACTGTCAGACGGAGGTAATCCTCCTCACCTGGCAGTGCTGGCTGGTTTTTATGCCTGGCAAAACCCAACCTGGAATATGGGGAGTAGTCACCCACCCAGCACTTTGACTACTCCCAGTAAGAGCCGTCCCGGATCAGCTATGACAGCCATGCTAAATCTCAAGGTGTCAATTAGCAATAGCTGCTGCTGAAACATAAAATACCGGCTCTTACTTCACCGAGGCCAGGAACCTCGGTGACACATACCTTTATTCCATGATGATTCCAGGTGCCATCTTACAAATGTTACAATGGGAACTCGGAGCACCATTCAAGAACATGTACTATGTAATATATAGAGTGGTTGTGCACACCTCATTTGGAGAAATTCATCTATCGTTTATGTAAAGCAAATTGCTGGTATATAGTGACAGTTTTATTTACTAAAGACAGGTGGACCATATATGTTAGGGTCTCCGTAATGAATATCCCGGATAGTCCTCAAGTGGCTATATAGCTCTCTGACAATTCAAGCAAAGTAGACATCATATGTCAACATTCATCAGATAGATACAGACGTTAGCCAGATTCATCAATATAGTATTGACGCTGATATCAATAGAGATCAATATTTCATCCCCATGGGTCTGAAGAAGATGATAGTAAAAAGGACAATAATAAAATATATCCACAATAAGACCACAATACAAATACTTATACTAAAGTGAATGCATAAAAATAAATCCACCTATTAAAAAATATAGTGATTATGTTGGAGAGGAGCCTTATATTTAGGTGTAAGATAATTCCACCTATGTAGACAATATTTCCACCTAAAAAAGAAAAATAGAAAGAGTTCCACCTGTACAAAGAAAAAGGAGGATTCCACTTGAAGGGAAGTTTCTCCAATAGCTATATAGTCCACAGTGCAACTGCAAGGGTTAAAAATGTATCAAATAATTCATCCACTGTAGGAAGACCGTATTGTCTGTTGTAACAAATGGATATATATATATATGTTTCCAATTGTTTGACACTGTATCACTTCAATTAAGAGTGAGGTAACGTATACTGAAGATTCGTTACCAATAGCTGCAGCTTTGAAAAGTTCCCGCAGTACACATGAAAAGTAGGGCTTGGTGGTACCCTTACTCACGATTCGTTGTCCCGGTTGGGAAGCAGCCTGGCGGTGGTGAACGGAAGATCAGGTGATGTGTTCCGTGTCTGCCGCAGATATTTGTCATGCCCTGTTCAGGTTATGTGCGGACGTCTGCCAGGTTAGAAGCACGTGTGTAGCCTTTTGTTTTGTTTTGGAGTTGAGCTGTATCTGCCTCCCTTCAGGTGCACTGAGTGGGGTCGTTGGTATGAGTTTAAATTACGCCCACTCCCAGTGTCCTGTGCGGGTTATAGCTTCTGTCTGGCTCAGAGGAAGTAAGGAAGGATTTGCTGTTCCTGCTTAGTAACCAGATAAGTTGGTTTTGTTTTTCTTGTGGTTGTCTGTCTAGGCTGTTAGAGTGATGCCTACCCCATCCAGGTCCTGAGGGAGCAGGCTGCCTCTTTCCCCCTTTCACCATCTTAGGAATTTTAGGGAATCTTCAGCCTAGGCACGGGGACACTTTTATTCCCACCTTAAGGGTCTGAACGTGGGCATAGAAGTCTAGGGAGAGCTGGTAGGGATTTGTCAGGAGGTGACCTTTATCCCCAGCTTCTTACCTAGACACTTGTTTGGTGGTATTCTGTGTATCTTGTATCCTGTCCAGCGTGACATTATAACCCGCCAATACTTTGACTGCCATTTCTCAGCTGTTTTGAGATGGAGTCAATTGATGCGCTAGTTGATCCCATGCAGGGATTATCCCTAGAGGTTGCTGATCTGTGTAATTCGGTCACACGGTTTCAGAATGCTCTGGCATCAGGTGCAATAGGAGGAAGTCAAATTTATGGGGAGCCTAAAGTCGCTCTCCCTGATAGATTTGTGTGGATGACTTTATCCGCTTTAAAGAGTCATGCAAGCTGTATTTTCGGCTGCGTCCATCTTCGTCTGGTGATGAGAGTAAGAGGGTAGGGATAATCATATCTCTGCTTAAAGGGGATGCACAATCCTGGGCCTTTTCTCTGCTGCCCGGTTCTCTGGCCCTCCGGTCGGTGGAAGAATTTTTTAAAGACTTTGGATTAATTTATGATGATCCAGATCGGGTCTCGATGGCAGAATCTAAATTGCGTAATTTATTACAAGGTGAACATACTGCAGAGGCTTACTGCGTGGAGTTTAGGAGATGGGCTATTGAGTCAGAGTGGAATGACCCCGCGTTACGTAGTCAGTTATGTCAGGGGTTATCTGAGAGATTAAAAGATGCCCTTGCTTTTCATGAGTACCCTGATACATTGGAGAATGCTATGTCTTTGGCAGTACGGTTAGATAGGCGTATCTAACCGTACTGTAAGGTTCCCTCCGCGCAAGGGATCCCTTCTGTGAGTGGTTTCGTCTCACCTGCTCCCCAGGGTGATATGACATGTAACTCTGGGGTAGGGGAGGAACCCATGCAGCTGGGTCAGGTGTCTATCCGTTCTGGTAGTAGGAACTTTAGGAGGTTGCATAAACTATGTTATTACTGTTAAAAAAGTGGTCATTTTATTTTTCCTTGTCCTTTTGTTAAACCGCAGGTTGATGAGAAAGAATCACAAAGAGGTTTACTTAAAGAAAAAAAAAAAAACATCCCTGACTCTTGGTAGTGTGAATGGGGTGGTAGAGCATGCAGGTATGCAAGCTCCCTGTAATACTCGTTTTCTCCTTCCAGCTATGGTGGCGCTAGACTTTCTTTTTCTTCAAAATCTGGGTCTAAGTACTTGCACTTTAGAAAGAGAGATTCTGGTTTTCGCTCTTGATTCTTCTCCTCTTTCTCAAAGGAGTCTCACTCATATTGCTCATGGTATTCAGTTAAGGGTGGGTGATTCACATGTTGAGATCATGTCTTGTTTTGTCATGAAGGACTTGCCTGCTCCGCTCCTATAGTCTTAGGTTTACCGTGGTTGACAAAACATAACTCAATTATAGATTGGCAAGCAAGACAGATCATTGGTTGGAGTGAATTTTGTTCGGACAATTGTCTTGGCACATCTATCTCTGATGTGTCTACTACTGCTTTACCTCAGTATCTCTCAGATTTTGCGGATGTCTTTTCTGAGGGTGGGCCTCAGGAATTGCCCCCTCATCGTGACTATGATTGTCAAGTTAATCTCATCCCAGGGGCTAAGTTGCCAAAGTCTCGGCTTTACAATCTTTCTCAACCCGAAAGAGAGGTCATGCGGAAGTATATTGCCGAGAGTTTGGCAAAAGGTCATATTAGGCCATCTAAGTCTCCGGTTGCAGTTGGTTTATTCTTTGTAAAGAGAAAGGATGGATCGCTGAGACCTTGTTTGGATTTCTGGGAATTGAACCATATTACGGTCCGTGATCCGTATCCCCTTCCTTTGATCTCCGATCATTTTGATTAAATTGTTGGAGCCAAGGTGTCGTCCAAGTTGGATTTAAGAGGGGCCTACAATCTGATCAGAATCAAGGAAGGGGATGAGTGGAAAACGGCCTTCAACACGCACAAGGGTCATTTCGAGAATCTGGTTATGCCTTTTGGGTTAACTAACGCGCCAGCGGTATTTCAGCGATTTGTCAATGACATTTTCCATCATTTTGTGGGGAGGTTTGTGGTAGTTTTACTTGGATGACATTCTAATTTACTCTCCTGATCTGAAGACCCATCAGGATCACGTGAGACAGGTTTTGTTGATCCTTTGGGAAAATAAATTATATGCCAAATTGGAGAAATGTGTGTTTTCTGTGCAGAAGCTTCCGTTTCTGGGATATCTGCTTTCTGACTCTGGTTTTCGTATGGACCCCGAAAAGGTCCAGGCTGTTCTGGAATGGGACCGACCAGAGAATCAGAAAGCTTTGATGCGGTTTTTGGGGTTTACTAATTATTATAGAAAATTTATTTTGAACTATTCTACCATTGTAAAACCTCTGACCGATATGACTAAGAAGGGCGTTAACGTCTCTGTCTGGTCGGATGAGGCATTGCAGGCCTTTTTGGCTATTAAGGAATGTTTTGCGTCTGCTCCCATTCTGGTGCAGCCCGATGTGTCTCAGCCATTCGTGGTGGAGGTTGATGCATCAGAAGTGGGGGTTGGAGCAGTGCTGTCGCAGGGTTCATCTCCTGGAAAATGGGTTCCGTGTGCTTTTTTTTTCCAAGAAGCTCTCGGTCGCCGAGAGGAATTATGATGTAGGAGATAGGGAATTGCTGGCCATCAAATTGGCCTTTGAGGAATGGCGTCACTGGTTATAGGGGGCGTCTCATCCCGTTACGGTATATACTGATCATAAGAATTTGGCTTACCTGCAATCTGCCAAGCATCTGAATCCTAGAAAGGCTAGATGGTCACTGTTCTTTACCAGGTTCAATTTTGTGGTTACTTTTCGCCCGGGGGTTAAAAACATCAAGGCAGATACGTTGTCTCGCAGTTTTCCTGGGGGATGTGATTCAGAGGATCCTGCTCCGATTTTGGCTGATGGGGTGGTGCTCTCCGCTCTGTACCCCGAATTGGAGATGGAGGTGTTGGGAGCCCAGGAGGGGGCTCCTGGTTCTTGTCCCCCAGGGAGGTTGTTTGTTCCTGATGGACTGCGATACAAGGTATTCAAGGAACATCACAATACTGTCCTTGCTGGACATCCTGGTGGTAAGTCCACCTTTGATCTTGTGTCCCGGAAGTTCTGGTGGCCCGGGTTACGTAAGAGTGTTGAGGATTACGTAGCAGCTTGTGAAACCTCTGCACAGTCAAAGGTTGCTCATACTCGACCTTCTGGTTCACTTCTTACTTTGTCTATTCCGTCTCGTCCTTGGATGCACTTGTCTATGGACTTTATTACGGATCTGCCGAGTTCCTCTGGGAAAACAATAATTTTGGTGGTTGTTGACCATTTTAGTAAAATGTCTCACTTTGTATCGTTAGCTAGTCTGCCCAATACCAAGACTCTTGCTCAGATTTTTGTAGATAATATCGTGAAATTACATGGCATTCCCTCGGATGTGGTTTCTGATAGGGGCACGCAGTTTGTCTCCAGGTTTTGGAGGGCGTTCTGCTCTCGGCTTGGCATTCAACTTTCGTTCTCTTTGGCTTTTCATACGCAGTCGAATGGGCAGACAGAGCGTACTAATCAAAACCTGGAGACCTACTTGAGGTGCTTTGTGGCTGAGAATCAGGAGGACTGGTCCTCATGCTTATCCCTAGCAGAGTTTGCTTGGAATAACCGTAGGCAGGAGTCCACGGGAAAGTTGCCATTTTTTGGCGCATACGGTTTTCATCCTCAGTTTGGTACCTTTTCTGGGACTAGTTCCTCTGGGGATCTCTGAGAGATTTTCTTCTGCCTTGTCTTCTTTCTGGCGGAGGATCGAAGTGAATTTGGAGTAGATGGGTGAGAGGTATAAGCGAATGGCTGACAAGAGACGTATGACTGGTCCGGACCTGTGTGTGGGTGATCTGGTGTGGTTATCTACTAAAAATATTAAACTGAGAGTACCATCTTGGAAACTGGGTCCAAGATTTATTGGACCTGACAAAATATCTGCGGTGGTCAATCCAGTAGCGTTTCGTCTGCATCTTCCGCAGACTTGGAGGATCCATGATGTGTTCCACAGGTCTTTACTGAAGAAATATGTGAAACCGGTGGAACCATCGCCATTGCCTCCTCCCCCTGTTCTGGTTGATGGAAATTTTTAGTTTGAGATCTCTAGGGTTCTCGACTCAAGAGTTCTTCGGGGTTCCCTTCAGTATCTGGTACACTGGAGGGAATACGGCCCTGAGGAGAGGATGTGGATTCCGGCTGTGGATGTTAGTGCCATCCGACTGGCGAGGGCTTTTCACAGATCCCACCTGGATAAAGTTGGGCCGGGGTGTCCGGAGGTCACCTGTAGAAGGGGGGGTACTGTCATGCCCTGCTCAGGTTATGTGCGGAGGTCTGCCAGGTTAGCAGCACGTGTGTAGCCTTTTGTTTTGTTTTGGAGTTGAGCACCTTCAGGTGCACTGAGTGGGGTCGTTGGTATGAGTTTAAATTACGCCCACTCCCAGTGTCCTGTGCGGGTTATAGCTTCTGTCTGGCTCAGAGGAAGGAAGGAAGGAAGGATTTGCTGTTCCTGCTCAGTAACAAGATAAGTTGGTTTTGTTTTTCTTGTGGTTGTCTGTCTAGGCTGTTAGAGAGACGCCTGCCCGTTCCAGGTCCTGAGGGAGCAGGCTGCCTCTTTCCCCCTTTCACCATCTTAGGGATTTTAGGGAATCTTCAGCCTAGGCACGGGGACACGTTTATTCCCACCTCATGGGTCTGAACGTGGGCTTTCCCAGTTTTTTGTGTATATAAGCAAAAAATACGGATGACGTCCGTGTGACATCCGTATTGTATCAGTTTTTTGGGCGGATCCATTGTAACAATGCCTATTCTTTTCCGCACAATGGACAAGAATAGGACATGTTCTATCTTTTTTGTGGAACGGCCGCGTGGACATACGGAAACAAATGCACACTGACTCATTTCTGTTTTTTTTTGCAGACCCATTGAAGTAAATGGTCTGCATATAGTCTGTAAAAAAAAAAAAAACGAACGGACACGGGAAAAAAATATGTTTGTGTGCATGAGCCCTTAATTACTGTATTAGGAGCAGTAATTCTTCTCTGGTTATACACATGCACACTTAAGTTGGCTGATCATGCATGCATGTATGTGTGTATCATAAAAAAGACAGGAGGAGCCAATTAGAGACAAAGTGGCATGGCTCTTTTCTGGAGCTGATGCCACTTTGCTGTTTTGAGGGAGTCACTGCAGTCCTAGTGATATGCCTTCAGTCCCTTCAAAAATGAGTGGAATATATATGGTACCAGATAGTGCCCAGAACTGTCAGGAGCTACATGTAACAGGTTTGGTTTTGTACTATACTGTATCAGCTGATTGCCAAACCACCATTAGCATAATCTGTGGCACAGGTCAGCAATGCTGATTGGCGCTTTACGGTGCTCATTCTTCTTTACCCATTGGCAACATACTGTTGGTGTATACATTTGATTAATGTGGTACCTTCCTTAAAAAATACCAAGAAATAAAGTGCATGCTGCATATGATGCGGGGTCCAATCTTGTCCTCCTGCACCACTTCCTATTATCGTACTTAGTTTGGATGACCTCCCATATACCATACATGTAACTATTCCAAGGCACCAGAATTCCCATAAAAGATCATTTTATTCAAATTTTTATTAAAATAACAATGATTGTGATGTTTCAGCCACACTCTGCCTTCATCAAGCGAAATTAGAAATGTTGTTCGTCCAGTTGAAACGGTTATTTGGATAATACACAATCTGAAACAGTCAAGCGTATGTTCCCATAGGTAATTGTATATATCTACCTTATCTGTTATGTCCTGCCGCACCAATGTGCTCCAGCACCAAACTCCATCAGTAACTCATGTACATGCTGCACTTCTCAATGTTGACGCCAAAGTCAATCTCACTTGATAAAGGCCAAGTATGACCGAAACGGCGCAATAATTTTCATTTTAATGAAGATTTGAATAAAAGTATCTTGTATGAAAATTCTGGACCATCTGATGCAGGTGGAATGTGGTCAGAGATTTGGCACCTAAGACAGAACACTTTTCATGATTGTGTGAATGAGGCCTACAGCAAGGCCGTTACAAATTTACTAAGCATTTTTTTTTCATCTTTAATTGTAAATAATTTCCTTACTAATATATAGTAAATTGATTTTATGGGACTAAATTAATGCAATCTCCATCAGATGGCGGTAATGATCTTCAAAAGAGCTGTGTTTGAGTCAAGAAGAAAACCAAAAGGCATTCTTCGGCCAAAGCTGAAAAATAATCTAAAAGAAGCAGAAAAGGTTGGTTTGAGGACTTGTATTGTTGTTTTTCTTAACCTTTTTATCTTGTTAATTTTATTGTTATTTTCATTGTATATTGTTCTTCTGAACAAAATGACAGGGTGGATTTAGAATACCTTACAGTGGAGTGAATACAGTCTGTGAATACATAATTTCTAACAGTTGTCAGCAGCCTTCCTTCCTATCTGAATGGACATACTTACCTGCTTCCCGGTCCTCCAACCTGGCCCCCACGTCTCTATCATCCAGTTTGGGGTTTATTTTCTTCCTCCCAGCAATTGGGCATGGTTACTTGATCCTTTTCAGTCAACCATTGGCTTCTGAGGTAATGTGAGGTGATCAGATGACCATGCTTGAGGGCCACAGTGGAGGACTGGAGCAGCGGGGAGCAGGTAAGTATGATCTTTTCAGTACGGGAGGCATTCTGCCGACAACTGTTATAAATTATGTTTTCATGGACAACCACTTTAAAGCAGTCTTCCCATATAGTAAAGAGATGGCAAATTTCTAGGATATTCCCATCACTTCATAGATAGTTGGGGTCTGACTGCTGGGACCTTTCAATGATCCTGAGAATGAAAAGGCTACACTGTTGGTTTAGTGCTGTGCCCCCCTCCCTTTTTTTTTTAAGTCTTTAACATTATAATCAGAAGAAAGAAAAAAACACAATTCGGAATCCAGTGTAATTTGCCTTATGTTTGAAACTAGAAGAGTAAAGACATATATCCCACCCTAGAGGGAGCTCTAGATCACCACACCAAACCATCTAACACAACCACCAGAAACACACTCATACACACCCACACAGATGTCCTCCCCCACAGATGTCTTATTAGCACATAAGAAAAGCCAAACCCACAGAGTTGCAAAAATGAAGAGCCAGAAAGTAGTAAAGCCAAACTCAGTGGATCAGAGAGATCGACTAAACTAGAACCTAGCAGTTCAAAAACAGTGGCCTCCAACAATAACCAATGTGACCACACCTTGTTAAATTTGTTATGCACATCTCCTATTCATATAAAGTGTCATATAGAGAGGGACATACTTATTCGCCAATTGATCCCAATGCACTAAGAGCAGGAACAATTGCCAGGCCATGATCATGACCTTACGTACACGGAAAAGCACAAATCTGAAGATCTGAACTTGTCATAGAAATGCTGTACAATATTACCAACAGCAAATTTGTGGAGTAAGGGGGGCATTTATGAAAAAATATATACCACTTGTTGGTGTATTTGTGTTGCAGATTTTGTCACAAAGGTTACGATGTGGCAAAAAAAGGGGCATGGCATGGGTGGAGAAGGGGCGCGCCGGCTGGCCTGTCTCATTCATCATTTTCCAGGCCAGTTAATGGCGTGGAAAATGGCCTTATACAACGCAAGCAAGGATGCTAGCATAGCTTAAACCATGTCGCACGGCCGGCTGCACCAAGCGCCAAAGTTATGCAGCGGCCTGAGCCTCTACAAAACTTTGGCACATCTGCCGTCAACGCTGGGGGATTAAGATCGGTGTCTAAATTGCTGGTCTTAATAAATGGCCCTCTAAGTATTTGAAGGAAGCCAAAAAATATGCAAGAATGTGAGAACATCCAATCAAAAAAGTGTAAAAAATCTGGAGAACCCCAGGCACTGTACAGCCGTTATCATAGACTGATGAAGAGTACCAAGTCTGAAACAGATATATTCTGCATGGAAATAAGAGCTACATCATTTTAGATATTTTTTACCGGACACAACCATTGTTAATAAATGGTAAAATTAGTCACATCTTAATGATGTATTCTTGCTGTTTTGTTCCCAGTTACCGTGGCCTCGAACTAACACTGAACGACTGCTGGTTGAGATGTTTGGAAACAATGCAGCCCAGTTCCTTGCCATTCTTGAAGCTCTGACAGATAGCAATAGACGACTGTTGCAGGCTGGACCACCAGAGCCTGATGAACCAGAAGTACATGATGTGATTGCAGAGCTTTGTTTTGCTGGCATTGATATCCTTTCAGGTAACAACCTTCTTAATGAAATTCTTAAAGAACCACTCTGACCCCAATATACAGGGAGTGCAGAATTATTAGGCAAGTTGTATTTTTGAGGATTAATTTTATTATTGAACAACAACCATGTTCTCAATGAACCCAAAAAATTCATTAATATCAAAGCTGAATATTTTTGGAAGTAGTTTTTAGTTTGTTTTTAGTTTTAGCTATTTTAGGGGGATATCTGTGTGTGCAGGTGACTATTACTGTGCATAATTATTAGGCAACTTAACAAAAAACAAATATATAACCATTTCAATTATTTATTTTTACCAGTGAAACCAATATAACATCTCAACATTCACAAATATACATTTCTGACATTCAAAAACAAAACAAAAACAAATCAGTGACCAATATAGCCACCTTTCTTTGCAAGGACACTCAAAAGCCTGCCATCCATGGATTCTGTCAGTGTTTTGATCTGTTCACCATCAACATTGCGTGCAGCAGCAACCACAGCCTCCCAGACACTGTTCAGAGAGGTGTACTGTTTTCCCTCCTTGTAAATCTCACATTTGATGATGGACCACAGGTTCTCAATGGGGTTCAGATCAGGTGAACAAGGAGGCCATGTCATTAGATTTTCTTCTTTTATACCCTTTCTTGCCAGCCACGCTGTGGAGTACTTGGACGCGTGTGATGGAGCATTGTCCTGCATGAAAATCATGTTTTTCTTGAAGGATGCAGACTTCTTCCTGTACCACTGCTTGAAGAAGGTGTCTTCCAGAAACTGGCAGTAGGACTGGGAGTTGAGCTTGACTCCATCCTCAACCCGAAAAGGCCCCACAAGCTCATCTTTGATGATACCAGCCCAAACCAGTACTCCACCTCCACCTTGCTGGCGTCTGAGTCGGACTGGAGCTCTCTGCCCTTTACCAATCCAGCCACGGGCCCATCCATCTGGCCCATCAAGACTCACTCTCATTTCATCAGTCCATAAAACCTTAGAAAAATCAGTCTTGAGATATTTCTTGGCCCAGTCTTGACGTTTCAGCTTGTGTGTCTTGTTCAGTGGTGGTCGTCTTTCAGCCTTTCTTACCTTGGCCATGTCTCTGAGTATTGCACACCTTGTGCTTTTGGGCACTCCAGTGATGTTGCAGCTCTGAAATATGGCCAAACTGGTGGCAAGTGGCATCTTGGCAGCTGCACGCTTGACTTTTCTCAGTTCATGGGCAGTTATTTTGCGCTTTGGTTTTTCCACACGCTTCTTGCGACCCTGTTTACTATTTTGAATGAAACGCTTGATTGTTCGATGATCACGCTTCAGAAGCTTTGCAATTTTAAGAGTGCTGCATCCCTCTGCAAGATATCTCACTATTTTTGACTTTTCTGAGCCTGTCAAGTCCTTCTTTTGACCCATTTTGCCAAAGGAAAGGAAGTTGCCTAATAATTATGCACACCTGATATAGGGTGTTGATGTCATTAGACCACACCCCTTCTCATTACAGAGATGCACATCACCTAATATGCTTAATTGGTAGTAGGCTTTCGAGCCTATACAGCTTGGAGCAAGACAACATGCATAAAGAGGATGATGTGGTCAAAATACTAATTTGCCTAATAATTCTGCACTCCCTGTAGAGTTATATTGTCGGGCACTGTCCCCAGCTCCATAGCTCTTTAGAGTCACTGAGTCCACTACTTTTAAAATAGAAGCAGGCAAATGCAGAAAATTTCTAAAGATGAGGGGGCTGCCAAGAGCTCACCTTTAAACATACTGTATAGGTTAATATACATATTGGGCAGACTAGATGGGCCAAATGGTTCTTATCTGCCGACACATTCTATGTTTCTATAATTCAGAAATAAGTCACCATGAGATGAGCATCTCTATGTACATGCTTTATGTTTAGCAGGTAGTCTACAGTTCCTTGACGGTAGCATGGCTTAAGCTGGTCTCCAGTTTTGGCCATTGTGCAGTGCATTTCTTCTGGGGTAACATGCATTTTCAAGGGGTTGGAATATAGTTTAACGTGTAGCCTAATGGGCAGATTTACCAATCCTATTTGAAATGTAGATGGTGTAAGCTTAGATAGGCTGTGTAGACCTGCACTAGGGCTCAGGCTGGATGATTCATTTGGTATAAACACTTTTTTCTAATTTTACACTACTTACATACTTTGCGACAGAATTTTGCTCCAAACTTTTGACACAGTTATGGCCAGATTGGTGATTCTCGGACCACTCCTCATTTTGCTATGCTAACCCACTTTCCAGTTAGGCCATGCCCCCATGATGAGCGAGGTGTCTTGGGTTAGGCTTTTTGATGCATTTGCTTCATACGTATGTCTAAAGCTTGATGTGACTATGCACAAGAATGGGCCAATGAGTGACGCAGCTCATATACTTTATGTTTCAGTTCCTCACCATTTAAACACTATCTGCTAGCTGTCATTGAATGAAAACTTTTGTTTTCTACATTCAGAAGTTGAAACCCTTGGAGCATGCTTATGTCCTGCACACCTAGTTGCTGGTTGATTGTTACAAGTAGCAGAGATTTGTGCTGTTGCCTTGTTTAACTCACAAAGGACTGGCTAGCTTTATACATAGTAACAGATCCTCAGCTGTGGGCAAGCATAGGTAAGGATAGTTTTAAGCCTCTGAATTTAAACTGTTCTTGTGTCATTAACTGGCAGTAAGCAGTGATCTTGAACATAATGAGGAATTAAAACATGATGGACATTCGAACATTGCAACCAAGTTAATTATAAACTTGTCCAAAGCTAGAACTTGTGTTAAAATGAGAAAATAAGCTATACTCACCCGTTTAATTCCCCACAGCTTCCAGCATTACAATCGCCCCCCTCTGGGCTTTGTTTACTTGGCCACTGTGATGTCGTGCCTGTATACCCCCATCACCACTGCAGCCTGGTCTCAGCAGTACACAGCATGAGGCCTCCGAGGCCATGTAAACAAATTCCAGCATAAAATCTGCTGTCATGTCATGTGCTGTAACATAAAAATGGCAATCTGAAAGATTAAGGTCATTCTCATATCACTTGCTTTAGGTGGAGGCAACAAAGGAGAACGGAACATGGGTGGTACCCCTCAAACTGAGCTGGGTAAACTGATGAAGGAGTCCTCTCTTCTGGAATTAGCAGTACAGGGTGAGCTTTTCATATTTTATTGGTGTTAAACTGTACTAGTATTTCTATTATAGATTAGATTAGATAATAGATACATCTGGGATGGATGGATAGATAGAAGATAGATAGATAGAAGACAGAGAGCTAGATAGATAGAAGAAATCTATCTCCTTTATGTATATCTATCTATCTTTTTAGCTGACCATTGATAAACCATTATAATCTGAAAAGAAGTCAGCCATATTTATTATTTTTGTCCAATAGTCGGATGAAATATCTTTTGTTCAAAGAAAGATTGTTCGTGGATGAAAGATCTTTCTTTGATAGAACTTTCCTAGAAGAATCTATCGTCCATCGCCCGGTTTCAATTAATATTTATGGGCAGTTTGAACAACTGTAACGGCCAATGTGGACTAAAATGTGTATGACCATGTCTTCACCAGATGATTGTTCAACCATCAGCCAACTTCTGTCTAATGTGCATGGCCATGGTTAGAGATTTGCTAGAGCTCCATTACAAAGGTGCTTTATGGCAGCAAATTAGCTGTTGGTAAGCCAGGTGCCCACATCCTATGGCATCAGGACCCTCGGCTGTCTATATCTGCCCTATCTATATTGAAGAAATATCAATGTATCAGAGCATAGAGTACATCTAAAGCCGCATCTGTGCTTTACTTTTCCCACTGTATTGCTGAATGTTAGGCTACTTTCACACTCGCGTTTGGTGCGGATCCATCATGGATCTGCACAGACGGATGCGTGCAGATAATACAACCGTCTGCATCCGGTCAGAACAGATCCGTTTGTATTATCTTTAACATAGCAAAAACTGATCGGTCTTGAACACCATTGAAAGTCAATGGGAGACGGATCCGTTTTCTATTGTGCCAGATTGTGTCATAGAAAACAGATACGTCCCCATTGACTTACATTGTGTGTCAGAACGGATCCGTTTGGCTCAGTTTCATCAGCGTTTTGGACCGCTTGTAAGAGCCCTGAACGTATCTGACAAACGGAAAGCCAAAACGCCAGTGTGAAAGTAGCTTTAGTCATACATTATCTCAGTTTCTAACCCAAGGAGCAGACTAGATAGACTAAAGACTGTGTAACATAACTGATGACTTAATCTCATACAATAAGATAAATGTACTGCAAAAAGAAATAAATCATTGAAAAACAAACCTTCAGCGAGCATCCTGGAACATTCACAAGATGCCAGACACAGCCAAAGGCAGCATTACATTGTCTAAAATGAGTTTAAATGTTCCTGCCGCCACGTACAATTCACACTGGGACTGATGATCTATGGATAACAAAGTTGTAAAATACAACCGAGCTATCTATTGTGCTGATGTGCGAGATCTGCATAGCTTTGTCTCTTTTCTGTCTGGTACAGGGACGGATGCTGTGTCTGCAGAAGCTGTTGTGAAGTTTTCCAAATTGGCATTTAGCTATGAACACTGGGAAGCCTTTGATGCCATTATAGCTCCGTTATATTCATTTCTACAGGTAATACAATCAGTCTAGCGTTGATACGGTATGTCCTCCTTTCCCCTGCTGTATTTATCAGTGTAAGTTGTGTTCCCCCCTACTGCAGAGTCTAGGAATAAGAAAGCCACTGGGGCACCAATGTAATATGATATGATAACCAATTTGCAGCTATTTGGATCATGAGTCTGTATTTCAATGCGCACATTTGGGCTGTTTTTCTTCCATTTTCTACAATACTTTGGTAATAAGGTCTTGGGAACCAGCCGTGGAGTAGTATATTCACCAGCTATCCAGCCAAGAGATGTTCCAGGTGCACGGATTCCAATCCAGCAAGTGTAGGTAAAAAGCAATCCAGCTCCGCCGGAATGAAAATTAAAATCTCCATCTTCTTTATTTAGAACATTAAAAAGTCACAGGTAACGGTAGTGAGTACAAATGACTCTTGTCGATCGACTTAGCAGTTGTAATCATAACATATGATTAAGATCACTTAGTAGATCGAAATGCGTCATTTGTACTCGCCAACATTATCTGTGACCTTTTAGGCTAAATGCACACGATCAGGATTGCGTGCGGAAAATCCGCACCGTAGGTCATGTACATTTTAGTCTATGAGAATTTGAAATTCTCAGTGCACACAATGCAGATTTTTTCCACGCGGATTTTAAAATCCGCAGTATGTCAATTAATTTTATTTTTCCTGACCGGATTTTCTTCATTCAATTAGTAAAATCCGCACTGAAACCGCACCAAATCCGCACGCAAATCTGCACCAATTGATGCGGATTGACCGCACGGATCTGCCTGTGAACATCTGCGGATTTCAGTGCAAATTCTCCGCACATGAATCCTGAACGTGTGCATGTACTCTTAATGTTCTAAATAAAGAAGATTTTAATTTTCATTCCGGTGGAGCTGGATTGCTTTCTGTTTTGGTCCTTGGGCACCAATCACCTTGCACAGGTTAGAATAGGTACAAAGTCTAATGGATTCATTGGTGTACACCCTTTGCCTGCGGACTTGGCTGCCGATGGATTTTTATCTCGCAGCCCCCCAAATACTTGCAACTGGGGTTAGTTGTGTTGGTAGAGTAGAAGCACAGTTGAAGATGAAGAGGTACAGCCACCAGGATGGGCTGTTCAGATGAGTAACCTTAGAAAGAATTAAGAGTGGGCTCTGAGACAAGCCAGGGTTCAGTTCCAGAAGCACTACAGATACCAGGTGTATTGGTCCAGGGTTCATGTCTCTTAGCTATATGGAATTTCAGAAAGAGTTAAAGGGAGACACCTGTATTAAGCCCTATTAATCCAGATTTCTCCATTTCATGTTCATACACCCCCTGTTGCCCCGCTGTATGCCCTCAAAGCTCCGATGTACAGTAATACATTGTAATTACTGCTGAGCTCTCGCTCAGAAGGTCATTTTCATTATGGTCACAGCTCGGCAGTCCCAGGAATGTAATACAACTGAGCCTTGAAGGTGCACAGTGGGGGAATAGGGGGATGGGGGGGGAGTAGTTTGAGAATAAAAGTTAGCAATCCGGATCCTGTTTCTGCACTACTACTCATGTAATACCTTAGATAAGGGTCCATTCACACGTCCGCAATTCTGAAGGAATGGGTCCGCAACGGAATTGCGGACCCATTCCTTTCTATGGGGCCGCACGATGTCGGCCCGGATCCGGAAATGCGGATCCGCACTTCCGGGTCCGCATTTCCGTTCCCGAAAAAAATAGAACATGTCCTATTCTTGTCCACAATTGCAGACAAGATTAGGCATATTCAATTATAGTGCCGGCGATATGCAGTCCGCAAAATGCCGAACGCACATTACCGGTGTCCGTGTTTTGCGGATCTGTGGATCCGCAAAACACATACGGATGTGTGAATGGACCCTAACAGCGACTCCTTCAACACAGTACAGAGGGGATAATCCAAGGAACGAGGGCAGAGGATGTCAAAGCACTGTAATACAATCCGCAAGAAAAACACAAGCAGGTTAGGGGAAAATACACCAATATCTGGCACTGCGGCCATGACGCTGAGATTTCATAGGGAGCACCTATGCACTCTGATTGGCTAGATGGTAGACACTCTCTGGCTGATTAGCTCTGCTTCCTGATCAGAGGAGCGGCCAGTCTCACTGAATGCCACCCAACCTCCACGCCAGGCCGGCCACGATTCTCACAGCAGGGGACAGTAGCAAGGCGGGGTGAGTACGTTACAGCTTTTAAGCATTTAGATCCCTATTGTGAAACGTTTCACAAATGTGTTTCCATATTTCATGCATTGGTATGGAAACCACCAAAAAGAAGGAAAAAGTGTAACAGATCATACAGTATAAAATAAAAAATGCTTGGGGATATGAAAAGTGCAGTAAGATGGAAACTGGCACACACATTACTCACTTCAGTCACTGCCCAATAAAAGTGGCAGCAGGCATTTCCTGTATCATTCTCTGACCATGCTACCATAGGTAGAGTTATATTGGACACCAGCATCTGTCAGCAGATTTGTACCTATGACACTGGCTGACCTGTTACATGTGCACTTGGCAGCTAAAGACATCTGTGTTGGTCCCATGTTCATATGTGCCCGCATTACTGAGAAATATATTTAATATATGTAAATGAACCTCTAGGAGCAATAGGGGCATTGTTTTTGCTCCTAGAGGCTCAGCTCTCAATGCAACTGCCATGTCCTTTGCACTTTGATTGACAGGACCAGGCAGTGAAACCGTCATCACACCTGACCCTGACTTCTAATGTAAAAAGTGCAGTGAGTGCGGCAGTTGTAGAGAGAGCTGAGCCTCTAGGTGTAACTGCAACGCCCCTGTTGCTCCTAGAAGCTCATTTGCATACATTAAAACATCCTTCTCAGCAATGCGGGCACATATGAACATGAGACCAACACAGATGCCCTCAGCTGCCAAGCGCACATGTAACAGGTCAGCCCGTTCCATAGGTGCAAATCTTCTGAAGATGCCCTTCAAGGGTGTATTCACACACAACAGATTTGGTGTAGAAATTTCTGCAACTCAAAATCTGAATATGTTTGTGTTGGTGGAAAGTACATGGATGAATGGGGCAGTTGCAGAATGTTTTTTCAACCTATCTGCTGCATCTGAATATATCCTAACCCCGCATATGTGGCTAATCTAAGATGATTATATAAATATATAAAAATATATGGATACATGTGTGAGTAGATGTAGACACACACACATACTCAAAATGCTACATAGTTATGATAATTAATGTTGAAGTACATGTTTATTTTATATTTATATGTCTATTTATATATTCAAAACCAATTTCACTACCATATTGACATGTCCAACCCCTTTTATTATCTATTCAAATTCATAACTAACAAACCAATGAAACTGATGTCAAAGTTTTGTTTATTAATATATTTTTCACATGAATTAAAATAACTTTAACTTTAAAATGTATCAAAAACCAATAAAAATTACTGTTGAAAAAAATATACATATATATCCCTCCCAAATACTGTATATCGTAATGTCACAAAGACAACTCAGTTGACAAGACTTTCTCACTAGGTCATTGCATTAGATTTTTATCTTGCAGGACATTTTCTGTTTTTAACACCGCCTTTTTTGCCACAGAAGCGTTTCTTGCTTGTTGCTTTCTACTTAGGCCTGAGCTAAATGGTACTTTTGCCATGCGATCCTCAGTGCGGGTTTCATGAGTCACGTGTTTGTAGTCAGTGCAGCTTTGGCGTGACTTAGGGTACATACTGTATTACTCAATGTATTGTTATGGGGCTAATTCCCTTATAGCTTAGCTGCACACATCTAGATGTCTCCCGTTATACAGTTGCCTACTCACAACTGTTGCACTCGTATGCACACTTGTATTTATGTTTTTATCGTGTTTGTAGTCAGTGCAGCTTTGGCGTGACTTAGGGTACATACTGTATTACTCAATGTATTGCTATGGGGCTAATTCCCTTATAGCTTAGCTGCACACATCTAGATGTCCCCCGTTATACAGTTGCCCGCTCACAACTGTTGCACTCGTATGCACACTTTTAGTTATTTTTTTTATTGTTTTTGGGTTGTTGAAATGAATGCAAGTAAAAACTCTAATATAGCAATATGAATTCTAGGCCAAGGAAAGTGAAAAGTGGAAGAAAGAAGAAATGGATCTTAGCATCCTTATCGCTGCTGAACCTTTGTTGTCAGGGAAAAAACATAAGCACAATGTACAAGTTAGCATGAAGCAAAATCATATAGCCGACTTACCCGACTATCTTGGAATTATTGGATTACAAGGTAGGTAAAGTGGGAACCAATTTTTTTTTATCGTTTTCAGATCTACAGCGATGTTGCTTACAGCAAGTGTCATTTGAACTCATACCATACACATACTGTTAAAAAATGAATTAAAAATAATAGCAACTTTATCTAAAAATATATGTATTTTCATCATTTGTATCAGAGATGCATTAACATTACTGAATGTTCCCACCAGATGGCACCCTTATAAAGGAAACCAAAGTTCTTCAAGTTGAAAGCATCACCTTACCTAATATATTCACCGTTTGCTTCTGTTTGACTCAAAATACTTACACTTTTAACCCTTTTAAATATTTTCTAAAGTGTTTTAGTCCATTCTAAGATTCTGTCTCGACTATGAGCATTAAATAAGTTTTTTCTGAGTAAAAAAATAAAATAAAAAAAGATTAAGAAGGTGAAGATGCCTCATTAAAACATGGTGTGCGCTTCCAGTCAAACTGATTAACGTTTTCCCTTCTGAGGGGACAACCCGACAAGTTAAAATATGCATGAGATTTCATAGTGATTAGCATCTTAAAACATCTTAAAACATTAAAGACTGTTCGCAATCGGCAGACTCTCCTTGTGTACATTACTGATTTTGTTTGTGACTATTTAATGAAGAAGAAAGGTGTCTGCATACAAAGCACCTCACACTCCTACCAGAAATACCTGTATAGCAACTGCTGTAAACAAATGGAACTCTGATGAAAGGGACATTAAAAACATTAAAAAACACTGCCTGTAATACTTGTGAAGTATAGAAACAGCATTGTGTCTAATGACACTGAAGATATATATAAAAGGTTAGCAAAAAGTGTTTGGCCTTTGTAAAAGTAGACAATAAAAGTTATTGGTGGTAAATCTTGAAAACTGTGTGCATTCAGGAATTTCTGCAATCATCTATGTTATGTATGTTATGCCTCATTCACACATCAGTGTTTGGTCAGTGATTTCCATAAGTGATTGTGAGCCAAAACCAAGTGCAGCTCTAAACACAGAGCAGGTGCAGATCTTCCCCTTATACCTTATATCTGTGGAGGCTCCAATCCTGGTCTTGGGCCACAATCACTGAGGGAAATCACTGACCAAACACTGATGTGTGAATGAGGCATTACACTGTTGATGGACTGATCTATTCTATTTAACAGGTAAACCTGTAGATAACAGATCTCCAGACGATCACATCAAGCTGGCAGAGACATTGTACTCATCTGTGTGCAACTTTTCCCAGGTATTGTGTCTGACAGTTTTACTACTTGTACTTTATACCCTCTTCTTTCCTCTCAGGCCCTGAAAATTCACTGCAGTTAAAGGGATTGTGTGGGTTCAGAGCTAAACACGGACATACCCCCATTTTCACCCAGGCAGCCCCCTGGTTCTGAGTGTTGGAGCATTTCATTCTCTGATGTTCTCCTTTGCCCTGCATGGAATCGCATGGGACAAAGGCTTTTTTTTGGGGAGATCTGGTTACGTACTGGGCTCTGCAAGGGTGAAGCTAGGTCAGGGATGCTCAACCTGTGGCGCTCCAGCTGTTGTAAAACTACAACTCCCACCATGCCCTGCTGTAGACTGATAGCTGTGGGCTGTTTGGGCATGCTGGGAGTTGTAGTTTTGCAACAGCTGGAGGGCCACAGGTTGGGCATCCCTGAGCTAGGTGGAGCCTGAAGAGCTGCCTGGGTGAAATGGGGAAATGGGGATATGTCCCGGTTCAGCTCTGAACCCACCAAACCCCTTTCAAGGGAATGTTTTAGCAGAAAATGACCTATTGTTTAAATCATGTTTTATGTTTAACATATTAATGATGTTATGTTTAGTTTTACTTGTCCATATCTATATTAAAAAAAAAAAAATCCGGCAGTTTTCTCACTGGCCACAAACCACCGATAAATAGAAATCTGAAGCACGCTGCTACCACAAATATTGCAAAGATGGATCTTTATTTAACATATAAAAGGAGCATAAAAAATAAATAAAAGGGAACTGACACCCACAACCACAAGAAGGTTCACAAACGAGGTAATCTATAGATATAATAGAACCTTGTAAGTCAAAGAGGTACATATGAAACAAACAATCATTCCACAATGTGGTGTATCCTCATATATCAAACCAAGTATTACAGTATACAGACCCAGATGGATGGCACCTTAACGACACCCCGACAGCTTCCGCAGGGGAGACTGCAATAGACAGATCACTGGCTATTGGGTAACTGCACAGGCTGCTTGGTTTTAGCAGATCCAAATTGGCTCTGCAATGCTTGTCAGGAGGCTTTATTCACCACGGAACTAGGGCTAATATGTCAATCCTAGGAGAAATCAGCAAAAAAATCTTAAGACTTTTGGAGGGCTCTTCCCTCTTGAAATCTTTTATTTTATTTTGGTGTCTGCATCAAAGATACTTTCACATAATGAACACGTATGTGCTCATTCATCGGCGGCAACTTTACATAGGGAAGACATCCCAGTAATTGTACCAATTGTCTTTCTGTGTAATGCAGCCTTCAGAAATACCAGAAGGAAGGTGGAGGAGGTTGTACATGGCAGAATAAATGGCATTAAGAAGGGAGTAGAGGACCCAGAGTCTGCAGGGGGGGAGATCATTGTAGAGGGGGGAGAGAACCCACTGTAGAATCTGCTCATATCCCTAAAACAGGGAAATTGTATTGTTGTACAAGCAGCATTCCTTACTGCATACAGCAATACTACATACATGCAATAAAATAATACATAAAAAACCTAATAACATTACTAAGAATTATAAAATTAGCACAGCCCAACCTCATTATTGACATCCATTTTTTTTCCAGACTTCAATGATTATAATGTTTAATAGTCATAGGTAGGAATGACTATATAGGTCAGTGCTGCACAGCATCTCGCTGTCAATATAAATGCTTTCAAACTACTAATGTATATAAGTGATTCACATTCTCCATAATCAATCTACAACATTCTCCAATTTTGGCAATGGTCTACCTACAACACTACCTACCGTCATTAATTAATTTTGCGAATATTATTTCCATAAGTTATCTTAAAGAGGTTGTCACTTCTGGGACATTAAAGGGGTATTGCTAGGATATGCCAGCAATATCAGATAGGTGCAGGTCCCACTTCTGGGATCTGCTCCTCTTTAGAGAGTGGGGCCCCAAAGGAGAGCACAACTCGCAGGTGCAACATGCTCTCTTATTCATCGCTGTGGGAGTTCTGAAATTAGGGAGCGAGTGCACTTACGGTAGCTATTTTCGGAAGACCCATAGAAGTTAATGGAGAGTGCGCCACATAAACACTACCACCTCTCCATTCACCTCTACGGGACTGCCAGATATAGCCAAGCCAGTGCTCAGCTATTTTCAGAACTCCCATAGTAGTGAAGGGAGGTTGGCTGGGCATGTGCGGGTGCTCTCTGTGCACTTTGGGTTTCCCATTCTGGGGATTGGTGCAGGTCCTAGCAGCAGTGATGGTCAGTTCGCAGTGTTCGCCAGCGAACACATGCGGGCTGCCATCTTTAGTAAGGTAGACTCACCCGTCCGGCGATGCACAGGTAAGCCCTTACCTGTGCCTGTGCTGGGAGCCGGTCTGAAATCAAATGCAGTCACCGGGAGCAGGCAGTTCCAAGACAGCCCGATGAAGGCCCCCGGCGGCTGTTCTCAGAACTGCCTGCTCCCGGTCACTGCATTTGATTTCAGACCGGCTACCGGCACAGGTAAGGGCTTACCTATGCATCGCCGGACGGGTGAGTCTACCTTACTAAAGATGGCAGCCCGCATGTGTTCGCTGGCGAACACTGCGAACTGACCATCACTGCCTAGCAGTATGCTATCAATACCCCAGATGGGAATACTCCTTTAACATCCACCCCAACTGACTACTACTACTACAAAAAGCCAGCCCTGGCCATCATTGACTGTTAAAACCTTCCCATCATTAGAAGACCAGAGCTTTAGGGAGTGATCTCGCCCACAAACATAGACTGCATCAATGTAGAGTAACAAATCTTATGCACGGAGCATCAATGTCAGGAAGAGGGGACAGGAGATCCAACAGGGGCCGTATTAGAAGAAGGGCACATGCACAAACAGCTACAAGTTGGAGCAGTGTGTTAACTAAATGTCAGCAGTCTGAAAATGAACGAATGACGATTGCAGACTGAAACTTAGTGCAACTTCTTTTTTCACTCAAGGTAACCACTTTCATGCCAAAGGTGTCCATAGCCTTTGATGTTCTGCCCACATACCAGTTATTTCATGTCACATTATACAGTGATTCAAGTCTATGATGAGCCCAATGTAACCATAGAACTGTCTCTTCCCCATACTTACATATAACAGATATATCCTATCTCCAGCCACACAGATATGTGCATGAGGACTTTAACAATAAAGGTAGAATTTGAAATTTAAATGAGAAATTATTGAAAGCTGTGACTGATAGATAATCCATTAACGTATGCGTCACTGCAAACCGTCAGTAAGACTGACAAGAAATCAGTGAAACTTGACAGGTTTTGTCTAGGTCTGCATATAAATCAATCACAGGGACTGCTTTGTGTACTGTAAACGGGGATTATTATTGTGAGAGGACACGGAGCGCTCTTAGGCTGCATTTATTTTTTTGAAATAATATAAAATAGATCCATCAAATAGCTGTTAGGGTACTTTCACACTTGCGTTTTTCTTTTCCGGCATAGAGTTCCGTCACAGGTGCTCAATACTGGAAAAATAACTGATCAGTTTTATCCTAATGCATTCTGAATGGAGAGCATTCCGTTCAGGATGCATCAGTTCAGTCCCTCTTACGTTTTTTCGGACGGAGAAAATACCGCAGCATGCTGCAGTTTTCTCTCCGGCCAAAAATACTGATCACTTGCCGGAATGCTGGATCTGGCATTAATTTACATTGAAGTGTATTAGTGCCGGATCCAGCATTAAGTTTTCTGGTAAAACAGATCCGGCACATGCGCAGACCTTTAAAAATACAAAAAAAATTATACCGGATCCGTTTTTCCCGATGACATCGGAGAGACGGATCCGGTATTTAAATTAATTTGTCAGACGGATCCGGATGCGTCTGACAAATGCCATCCGTTTGCGTCCGGATTGCCGGAATCCTCTGCTGCAAGTGTAAAAGTAGCCTTAAAGGGAACAGGAAACTCCACATTTTCATAAGTTTTATGTGTGTACTGTGTATGATGGGCTAAAATAATAAACTTAAAGGGGCCGTACCACATAGAAGTAGTAGTTTACAAGTTTTCAGTAAGAATTGGTTTCTTGTAATTCTCCCTTGGACCATCCAGTAATGTGAACATTGCAGGTAAGAAAAAAAGAAAACACTTGTAGTGCAATGATTCTCATCAGCTGTCTGCACAATAACAGGAATCCCTCTTCTGCCTGTATAGAAGAGGATCCAGGTGGTGGGGCTGAGCTACTGAGCATGTGTGACCACCTGCAACACATTTACCATAGTTCTACAATGGCATAAACAAAGTCAGAAATGTAGTTGCAAGTGCTGTTTTTTTTGTTTTACATAAAATGGGCAGGCGTAGGAGACTGGCCGTGGGCAGGGGGTCCTCAGCCTGATTCATGTGAAACGCCATAAAGTGGACATTCCAAGAGCGAATCATAAGAACACCAGGGAGCACCATAAGTTAATTTTAAACAATATTAAAACAATACCTGGATGTTGAAAATCTACTGTGTCACTCCAGAGAAAACAGTTAATTCCAAGCCCTTCTGTGCAGCTTAGCTCCTCTATTTTCCCACATTTGCCTTACCTGCTCCGCTTGATTAATAGGCATCATCATTGTCTTCTTGCCTGGCCCTGCAGAGGTGCTGTAGACAGTATAATCGGCGCATGCACAGTTCATCTCTTTCGGGTTTCCCTGCTGCTGATTTGATTACTGTGCATAAGTTGATTATAGACTCTATGGAGCATACACAGGATTACAGGGCCAGGCAAGAAGATAATGATGATGATTGGCTCTCTCAGTGACAAACACAGGAAAGCAGGATAGTTGAGGTGCACCAAGGGGCTAGGACCTGTCCCTCGGTGGACTGAAGCTTTAAAGGGGTTGTCTCACTTCAGTAAGTTGCATTTATCATGTAGATAAAGTTAATACAAGCCACTTACTAATGTATTGTTATTATCCATCTTGCTTCCTTTGCTGGCTGGATTTTTCCATCACATTATACACTGCTCGTTTCCATGGTTACAGACCACCCTGCAATCCATCAGTGGTGGTCCTGCTTGCACAGTATAGGAAAAAGCACTAGCCTAGGTGCGCTCCCATGGTCCCGGCCACCAGAGAGGCTGACTCTTTTTCCTATATTGTGCAAGCATGACCACCACTGATGTAATGCAGGGTGGTCTGTAACCATGGAAACGAGCAGTGTATAATGTGATGGGAAAATGAATCCAGCCAGCAAAGGGGGCAATATGGACAATCACAATACATTAGTAAGTGCCTTGTATTAACTTTCTCTACATGATAAATGCCACTTACTAAAGTGAGACAACCCCTTTAATTTGCATATGGAATTAACTCAATTATCTCTGAATAGGGTGAAAGGTCCTCTTTAAATTATTATGACAGGGATTTATGCTTACGATAGGACATCAATACCTGATTGGCGATGGATCCAACTCCCAACACCCCTGCCGATCAGGTGCCAGTACTACACAGATCCATCCACTCTGTGCGGGAGTAATCCCATTGACTTCAATTTCTCCCTAAGTCCTGGGGTTGTCCTTTTTTCCTCAGCCATGTCAGAGTTATGCCTCCTTTTGGTGACGCTTAATGACACCAGTATGTTTACTGTTACAGCTTTCATAGAAGGTTGTCACCAACGTTCAGAATGTTGTGGGTAATGGTTTCAGGCATCGAACAATACTGGATGATTTATTACTACATGGTTCTACATAGCAAGAAAATGTGACATTCTCGAGTCTCAGAAAGATGAGTGACAACCCAAATAATTACAGCAATGGCATTTCTACTCCACCCTCTGTATCTTTCCTCACGGCCCTTGGGGTTCTTACGTCTATTACTTGTTTCCCTATGTTCTAACTTGCTTTCTACTTTCCCTTCTTGTGACTTCTAGGTATAACTTTAATTTCTTTTTGTAGCTACGGCTTGGTTATTCATCCCTGTAACCTAGCACTGTTCTGTATTATGTTGATTCAGCTGTGACTTAATTCCCAGCCACATGAATCAATATGGATCTGAATAATGAATAGAAGGTGCCCAGTCCGGGCTGAATACTGAATGCTGACTCTGTTGATTTAATCGAGGATGGGTAGTCTTTTATGCATAAATGAAGTCTCTTAAACTCTTAGCCTTTTGTTGCTATTACCTTTACCTTCCTTGTAGCATGTGATCAGTTCATTAAAACGGCAACATAGTGGCCCACCAGACCACCAGAGGATCCTCCAGTGGGCCCAGGCTCTGATACCATAGTGGGCCCCAAAGGTCCCAGAGAAAAAAAAAAAACACTTGGAGCTACTATCTACCTATAAAAAGGCAGCACACTCCAAAATACAAAAAACACCAGAAATCAAAAGGTCTTCTATCCACCCATGTGATCGTGACGCTTCAGCTCAACAATAGAGTCTTTCTCAAGTGGGGAGAGAAAAGCTGCTTGAGAAAGGCTCTATTGTTGAGCTGAAACGTCGTGATCACATGGGTGGATAAAAGACCTTTTGGTAAAAATAAAAAAAAAATTGCATTCTGGAGTGTGCTGCCTTTTTGCTTTTTTATCTATTGAGATATAGTCAAGCCCCCTTTGGCTTGCACTTTCTTTTCTCCGTTTCCTCTTTTGCTTCCCAGTGCTACCATTTCTATCTATCTATCTATCTATCTATCTATCTATCTATCTCATATTAACCTACTTATATCTAAAACAGAAGAAAGCAGCAGCACAGTCAGAGAGAGGAAATGTGGTTGCAATTCCTCCAAGACTGTAGGCTGTAGGTCTATAGATATCCAAAAAGTAATAAAGAGGCAGCACCCCAAAATAGATGAAGGGGTGGTGAACTTGCTTTATACGCTTTAGGGTACTTTCACACTAGCGTTATTCTTTTCCGTTATTGAGTTCCGTCATAGGGGCTCTATACTGGAAAATAACTGATCAGTTTTATCCCCATGCATTCTGAATGGAGAGCAATCCGTTCAGGATGCATCAGGATGTCTTCAGTTCAGTCATTTTGACTTTTCAGGACGGAGATAATACCGCAGCATGCTACGGTTTTATCTCCGGCCAAAAATCCGGAACACTTGCCAGAATGCCATTTTTTCCATAGGAATGTATTAGTGCCGGATACGGCATTCAAAATTCCGCAATGCCGGATCTGTCCTTCCGGTCTGTGCATGCGCAGACCAAAAATAAATTTGAAAAAAATTAATGCCAGATCAGTTTTTCCGGATAACACCAGAATGACGGATTCGGCATTTCAATGCATCTGTAAGACAGATCAGGATCCTGATCAGTTTTACAAATGCCATCAGTTGGCATACGCTTTGATGGATCCAGCAGGCAGTTCTGGCGACGGAACTGCCCTGCGGATTCCTCTGCCGCAAGTGTGAAAGTAGCCTTAACCGGTTGAGATTTATAAAGTAGGTCCACCACCCTTTTACCTATCTTGGAGTGCTGCTTCTTTCTTACTTTTTGCATATCCATTTATCTACCTATCAAGCTAGCCTTCTGTCCTGAATAATGAATCCTCCAGTGTGTCCTGTGAATATAAAGGAAGCTGGAGAACCTCCGAACATACCTACTGTAATGGAATGAGTAGCTTCAATAGTGTCTGATGTTCTTATACCAGAATGCCGTGATGTCTGGGTATTTGCATTTGCAGCTGCCAATCTGCTGTCTTTTAAACTGCGTAAAGCCACTTTTATTGCCTCCCAGACTGAAAACTTTCCAGTGAATCAATGTGACGAGCCCAAGACCAGTTATTAGCTACTTGATGGGTGTATATAATAAAGGAAAAACGTGGCTAGATCTGGTACTTCAAATAAAAAACAAATTCCTTTATTGACTCAGAACATAGTAGAAAAATATTAAAACCACTGTCGCTTACGCGTTTCGGTCATACAAGCCCTTCCTTATGAGGAATGCTATCAGGAAGGGCCTGTATGCCCGAAACGCGTAAGAGACATTAATATTTTTCTACTATGTTCTGAGTCAATAAAGGAATTTGTTTTTATTTGAGTGCCAGATCGATCCCCGTTTTTCCGGCATTGTTCTGGGTTGCCAGCCCAGATCCCGTGCACCATACCTGTATGGAGGTGAGCAGATCCAAATTTCTTTTTCATTGTTACCATCTACAATGAAGTGGCCTGACAGTGTACCTCATATCTACCTATCTGTCTGTCTATCATCTATCTCACAAGTTACCTTCGGAGATGGAGGATGCTGGAAAATCATTCAGCGACACAGTAATGTGTCATACTATTATGCAGGCTTTCACCATATTTTATTGTAACTTATTTGGAATCTACTTTTTATTTATTTTTATTCACATTTTTGATTTTCCAGGATGTTCAGCCTGACAAAGACATTGTCATCGATGTAATCATGTTTCTGTGGCAAAAATGCAAAGTTGGAGTGCAGCGAATGCAAACTGCAGTAGATGGATCCAAATTTGTACAGAAATGTGAAATGAATAGCAAGGTAGGTTTGATTAATGTGTGGTTTTTGATATTGATCTGTCGTGCTCAGCTCTGCTTAAGACCTTAGGAAGTCTGCAAGCTCGTTTTTAAAGTTTGCATGCTTCTTTAGGGGAGAACAATGATACTTGGTTAAGGCAGGTCTTACACGCTCGATTATCGGGAAGGAAATGTTCCTTCGCCACAACATGCTGTGATCACCTCCACGGTATGAGAATGGATGATCGCTATTGCGACCACTAGTCCTCATAAGCTCCATTGTTTCTAGGCAGCAGAGTGCCGTTTGCACTGCACGATCAGTTGCCCAGAAATGATGATTTAGTTGCTTGCACGAACAACAGTTTCACCCGATAAACAAGCAAAACGCTCATTCATCAAGTGATCGGCTGCACCTTTAGACAGGCCAATTATCAGGAACGAGCGCGTGTAAACTCGCCATTAGTAATACAACTGCGTGCTGTTTTTTTTAAAAATGGATAGCACACTGAATGGTACAAGCCAGTGGGGCTCTGTGTCGGACTGGGGTGCCTAGGGCCCACCAGTAATATTCATTCTAGGGGCTCACCGTACAGCCACATGCAAATATTACCTGACCCCTGTGTTCAAAGTTTTAAAACTGCGCCAACATACATTTATTTTCAGTTGTAGCCTGCTGGTTAGCCTGTGCCACAGACTGTTCTGTCCTGGATAGCCTGTTTCTGTGCCTAGAAGTCATCTGAGCCACCGAATGCATGTATAATAATCAAATGGGTACTTTCTTAAATCATTTACCCAGCTATTTATATGTACGCCATAGTCAAGTTGAGGTGCTGTACACCAGGCACCCTCAAACTGCGGCCCTCCAGCTGTTGCAAAACTACAACTCCCAGCATGCCCGAACAGCCTACAGCAGTGCATTGTGGGAGTTGTAGTTTTACAACAGCTGGAGGGCCGCAGTTTGAGGATGCCTGGTGTACACTGATCTTTAGTGCAGTTAGTGTACTATGTCATGTTCTACTTGTGCGGGCCCTGGAGAGAGTAGGGGCTCACCAAAGGATTCCCCAGTTCCCCTGTCAGCCAGTATGAAGTAAAAGAAGTTTTTTCACAGATCCTTATGCCTGATCCAAGAAGCTCACCGCTTGTCCTCTTCTGGTCTACTTCTGTGTGTCAGAATAGCCATTTCTATTGATGGGAGTGAAACAAATATGGGAATCATGTGAATGCTATCAGTTCCGTTTTTTTGCAGACTGACCATTAGGCAGAGCCATGTGCATGAGCTTTCAGCTTTGATGACAAACAGACCCATTAGTAAAGCTGACTTGGCGAGGACCTTACTAAATTTCTTTCTAAATATTACAAAATGAACTGCCCCAGTGAAAGGAACCTCTTTTTATTATTAGGGATTGGGATGTAAAAAATGCACTGTGCCATTTCATCTGTTTTCTACTACCCAAGATGTAGGCGAAAGATGGAAGATGGCATTACTCCGGTATCAAACCCTATAAACTGTTTTTGTCTGTTACCATGGAGACACATAATTCTACATATAAGCTGTAGAAACAAAGTGATTGGAAATTTTTATTCAAGACCTATTGCAAAGCTGCTTCTTTCAATTTTAGGCACAACGGAGCAATACAAAACGGTGTTGATCATTACTGTAAGGGTCCATTCACATGTCCGTATGTGTTTTGCGGATCCGCGAAACACGGACACTGGCAATGTGCGTTCCGCATTTTGCGGACCGCACATCACCGGAACTCTCATAGAAAATGCCTTTTCTTGTCCGCAATTGCAGACAAGAATAGGACATGTTTTATTTTTTTTGCGGAACGGAAGTGCGGATCTGGAAGTGCAGATCTGCAAATGCGGATGCGGACAGCACATTCCGGTCCCATTGAAAACGAGTGGGTCCGCACCTGTTCCCCAAAATTGCGGAACGGATGCGGACCCATTTTGCAGACGTGTGAATGGACCCTTAAGAATAGAATTGTAGATAGACCAACACATTGTCTCATCCAGTTCCTACAGACTACATGTGCTCACTGTCCTTATTTATTAACTTCAGAACCATCATACATGTCACTCATTTGGATAATATATCAGACATAATCAGGAGGTTAATGAAGTACATTTTTTGTAATATACGGCTTTCTTTTTACTTCCAGTGGATCTATATTCTATGTCTCATCTATGAAGTGATGCAGCACTCAAGTATCATGCATACAGATGCACTTATATTAGGAGAAGCGGCATTGAGATTAGCAGGGATCGCTGAAAATATGGCTGATGCCATTATGAAAAGTGGAAGAAAGTCAGGTAATACGTCAACTTAATAGGTTGTCTAAAAATAAGCTTTTTTCGTAATATAGGTATAATAGAGGTATTTCCCTATAGGACATTTATGGCATATCTCTAGGATATACCATCAATGTCAGATAGTTGTGGGTCCCATCTCTGGGTCCTGCTCCTATCTCCAGAATGAGAGTTCCCCCAAGTGCTGGCTTAGAGAGTTCCCCCAATAACCAAGTGCTGGCTTAGATATTTCTGGCAGTGCCATAGCGGTAAATGGAGAGGTGTCTGCGCTAGAGTGATGCACTCTTCATCCACCACTATGGGACTTCCGAAAATAACCAAGTGCTGGCTTAAATATTTCTGGCAGTGCCATAGCGGTAAATGGAGAGGTGTCTGCGCTAGAGTGATGCACTCTTCATCCACCACTATGGGACTTCCGAAAATAACCAAGTGCTGGCTTAGATATTTCTGGCAGTGCCATAGCGGTGAACGGAGAGGTGGCTGCGCTAGAGTGATGCACTCTTCATCCACCAGTATGGGACTTCCGAAAATAACCAAGTGCTGGCTTAGATATTTCTGGCAGTGCCATAGCGGTGAACGGAGAGGTGGCTGCGCTTGAGTGATGCACTCTTCATCCACCACTATGGGACTTCCGAAAATTGCCAAGTGCATACGAATAAGGGCCCTGCTCACAAGAACTTACAATCTATTGGCAACACCAAAGGTAAAAATGTATTTATTTTTTCTACAAAGAATATTGGGGGAAATTTATTAAACTGGTGTAAAGTAGAACTGGCTCAGTTGCCCCTAGCAACCAATCAGATTCCACCTTTCATTTTTCACAGCTCCTTTGGAAAATGAAAAGTGGAATAGGATTGGTTGCTAGGGGCAACTGAGCCAGTTCTACTTTACACCAGTTTGATAAATCTCTCCTATTATTTCTACATGTCTCCTCTGCAGTTGGTTTAGATCACGTTGGCTTGTCGGAGAAGCAGCTTGTGAAAGTGTGTTGGGGAATTACAGATATTGCATTAAAACATAACAAAAAACATAAACCTTGCCTGCTAAAGGTTAATTATTCTTAAAGGAAATAGCTAGAAATATACAGTGCATTTTGAGGAGAATAGTCATGAAAGTTTTTACCAAAATGTATTGTGTCCATGCAGATAGGCACATACATAAAAGCTGGAGCTAATGGAAAGGACCACAGCTGTGTCACCACACACACAGCTAGGCACCGACATTTCAGTATTCTTCAGCCAGAAGAGTGATTTGCATTTAAATATTGCTTTTGTGCCATGTTCTTATTTGCTGAGATACAGGTGGAGGTATTGATTCATTCGGAGCCTTTGAAACACACATAAAAACAATTCAAGAAGTTCCTTAGAAAAGGCTCGTAGAACTTTCCTTGTTTCTGTTTTTCAGAGAAATGACAATGTCACTCTGAATTTTCCTTTTCTGCTGAGAATAATGACTTTCTCAGCTCTAAAATACTGAAATCTCGACGAGGAACAAGCTGACTTGATGCCAAAGTGAACGTGCTACATATTGCCTTCAACCATTAATGTGAGGTTGAAGAAGAGCATGTGCTAACCTTTAGCCTTTTAACTGCTAAAGCTCCTAAAAGTATTCAAAATGTCAAAGAGGCTAATTCTGGGTATTTCAGTATATCTTCATGCCGTTTCTAATGTGTTACTTTTTCATCTTCGGTTCACTCAGCCCATATAGACATCTCCTGAGGCCCCCTTAATGGCAGATTTATAGTGCTTGATGAGCACTATATTGAAATTCCTCATGTTATTATAGGGCTGGAAAAGGCACTATGTTATTCCTCATCTTCTACCTTCACTTGTGTGGTAGAAGTGTTCTGGCCGCCTGTTCCGGCAGGTAAACGGAGGATGCAGCGGTTTGTGTCCGGCAGGTTCTCTGCTTGTCAGCAAACAGAACGTCTGCCAGACCCCATTATACTTTAACGAGGCGGGCGGACATTCTGTTCGCACCCGGCAGCACCGAATCCAGTTCATTCCAGGAGGCCGTTCTCTGGTAGATGTGACTCTAGCCTTCATTCTTCTCGAGTTTTCTGCAGTGAATACAGCCCAAATCGCTTAACGTCAAACTCCATTCAAACTGCATTTCAAAGCCCTCGACACCGAGCGGTATGCTACAGTATGTATTTTTGGAATAGATCGGATTTATTGTTTTTAATAAATTTACGTTAAATTATATATTTTAAAAAATCCGCTATAGAAATGGATGGCAGAATTCTGCAATTAATACAACCCAAAATGCTTAGCGTACAGACTCCGTTCAAACTGTGTTTTGAAGCTCTCTGTGCTGAGGGGTGTGCTATGTGTCTCAGATTTCTATTATTTTATTCTTCACCAGTATTCTGCGATTAATACAGCCTGAACCGCTTAACGTACAGACTCTGTTAAACTATGTTTCAAAGCTCTCATGACAGGTGTGCCATGTGTTTTTGGAGTCAATTGGAATTGTCCTTCTTAATGAATTTATGTTTAAAAATAAAAAAAATCCCCCATAGAAATGAATGGTGGAATGTTTGGAGATTCATGGATGATGTCACAGTCTAACTACCACCCAGTCTTAAAGACACAGCACACACGCACGGCCCCACTTCTCTCTCACAAACAGAGATTCACAACCACAGGCGCACACACACAAACTTTCAGCTCTATTCAAGCACTTTGGGGCACGTTTATTAAGGCTGATCGCTGGCCACTCCATAACTTTGCGCGATCCAGCGCCAGTTCTTAATGTAAGACAGCTTCCAAGCTGTCTTATGTTTAGACCATTTTCTACATCTAAAATAGGAGTAAAAAATGGTGAATGAGTCAGGCCTGCCAAACCGTCCCCTTCCCCGTCCATGTCATGCCCACAATTTTAGACCGGGTGTGAGCAGGGCGAAGTCGCAGATAGCGGCACAACTAAGGGTACTTTCACACTAGCGTTTCTCTTTTCCGGAAATGAGTTCCATCATAGGGGCTCAATACCGGAAAATAACTGATCAGTTTTATCCCCATGCATTCTGAGTGGAGAGCAATCCGTTCAGGATGCATCAGGACATCTTCAGTTCAGTCACTGAATGGCGTTTTGGATGGAGGAAATACCGCAGCATGCTGCAGTATTATCTCCGTCCAAAATTCCGGATCAGTTGCCGGAATGCTGGATCCGGCATTAATTTACATTGAAATGTATTAGTGCCGGATCCGGCATTAAAAATACCACAATGCCGGTGTTCTGCCACCTTTCTATACCCGGACAAAAGTCTATACCCGGAAGTGATGTAGCTGCACCGGAAGTCACGTGGACGCGTTGGAATCAGCTGGAGGAGGGGGTGTACGCGCTGTGCAAGCGCATTCGGCTACAGTATGTTAATCTGGCAGAACGCCCCTTCATTTTCCCAGCCCTCCATTTTTTTACTATCCATCTCTTTCTTTACTATCAATGGCGGCATAGAGTTAGTTTTAGCAAATGCAGAGCGCAGTGAGGCCGAGCCCGATGCGTGGCGAGCGAAGCCAGATTTACATACTTTAGCCGAATGCGCTTGCGCAGCTCGCACACCCCCTCCTCCAGCTGATTCCAACGCGTCCACGTGACTTACGGTGCAGCTACATCACTACCGGGTATAGACTTTTGTCCGGGTATAGAAAAGTGGCAGAACACCGGATCCGTCCTTCAGGTCTGCGGATGCGCAGACCGGTAAAAATGTGAAAAAAATAGATAACTGATCAGTTTCTCCGGATGACATCCGGAGAGAAGGATCCGTTCATGTAATGCATTTGTAAGACGGATCCGGATCTGTCTACAAATGCTGTCCGTTTGCATGCGACGGAACTGCTTGCCGGATCACTCTGCCGCAAGTGTGAAAGTAGCCTAACCGTTGTGAAATACGCCAAATTTAGGTGTATTTCAGTATAGTAAATGATCTCCTATGTATTTCCTTCAGGAAATGCCAATTTAGTTAATATTCTTATTATATATATATATATATATATATATATATATATATGTATATATGTATATATACCAAAGAAATACATTTTGCACTGTTCCCCTGATTTTAATATAATTAAATTGACATTTGTATCAGTAAAACTTTTATGTTACAATAAAGAAAATGAAACAGTGGAGATTGGAATGAGTTGGAATGTTACTGGAACCAGAGGTCTCTTATGTTGGTGGCCTATCCTGAGAATAGACCATCAATATAAAAATCCTGGAGAACCCCTCTAAAGGGGGTGGCCCACAAACAACATTTAGCACTTATCTACAGGATAGGTGATAAATGTATGATCAATGGGACCCCATTAATCATGAGAACAGGGGTCCCCAGGTCCCCTATGTGAATGGAGCAGTTATATGCACACATCTGACCACCGTTCCATTCATTGTCTGTGGGGCTGCACTCATCTATCTGTATTGGCACTGTCAAGTACAACGATATGAGACTGCTAAGTACTGCACTTGGCTATTTCCTTTGTGCTCATAGACAGTGAATGGCGCTGGTTGCGCATGTGCACCACCACTGCATTCACAAAGGAAACTCAGGGATTCCCATTATTGTGATCGATGGGGTCCCAGCAGTTGAATACACTGTGACCCAATATCTGTTATCTATCCTGTGGATAGGTCATAAATGTTTCAACAATGGTTGTAGGTACATTCAATCCCTTGTTTCCCTGAGTTTTGATAGCTTATTATCCGTCCCTCTATTATAAGTTATTATTTTGAGTGTATTTAAAGAGGACCTGTCACCACAAAATGCAGTGCAATCTACACTGATTGATATTTATATATATATATATATACTGTATATATATCCATATCACTCCCATCCACACTGTTCACATCACTTACAGTTTGAAAACAGAAAATAGTATGTGTTCATTGAATAAGAATAAGATGAGGTTTATCAATCTGTCAATCATATTGTAACATGAAATAGGATTAAAGAAACAACAAGATAGCAATAGTTTTCACTATGTGCTCTAGTGAAGTTGTTTTATACAATAATATATAAGACGCAAATGCGTTTATGGTGCGTTTTGCTACATTTAGGTTGTATCAATATGCAAGAAATTTGCAATGACTCTAATGAGGATGGATGTACTCCATCCTCATCTATCTCCCTCCCTTTTGTCTAACCTGGGATGCTGATATGATCTATGCATTAATACCAGGATAAGATATTATATACCGTAGATTGATTTTATCATGATATTATCATGTTGTATGTTTTAATTTAGAGAGATTTAGATTTTATTAGGGTAGCGAGGCCCGCAGAGACCGCTGTAACACATCCAAGTGCCTGATACATGAGACGCCGATACAGCGAGACCTGCAGGGACCGCTGTAACACATCCAAGTGCCTGATACATACCAGTGCCAGCTACATGGACTCTGAAACATCAAAAGGATAATGTTACTATTAATGCCCATAGCTGTTACATT
Source organism: Bufo gargarizans (assembly GCF_014858855.1). Classification (NCBI taxonomy): domain Eukaryota; kingdom Metazoa; phylum Chordata; class Amphibia; order Anura; family Bufonidae; genus Bufo; species Bufo gargarizans. The sequence goes on along the minus strand of NC_058081.1, from coordinate 336,238,075 downwards.
ATCCGATTTTATCTAGATAAGTAATGTGGATATAAGCGCAGTCAAGACTTAATGTAAAAAAAGGACATCCAAGTCTTTGAGCTACCGTTTTATTTCAAAGCCAGAACTAATGGAGGAAGCATCACTTTAGTAGACATCACGCAGACACGATTTATAGGTAACATATGGAACTAGACACTCACGCAACTTGGTGTCTTATCACATCTTCATTTGTTGAGTGACTTTTACCCCCTGATGGGCTTCTGATGTGTACAGTAATCAATACCCTGAAAACGGAGGCTCATCTGAACGGGGCTGTATATTATCCAATCGTTTAACTATGCGCCTGTAGACGCTTGTTGCATCTATCCAAATTGCCTGTTTTTGTGCCTTTAACATAACCTTCCACCCGAAATTGACATACCATATGCCATATATATTGTGAGTGTCTATAAAGTATTGGTACCGATTGAATATATACCAACAGGTTGACTATTAATTAGTATATATTCACTCACTATGTGGCATAATCCCATTATTATTGATACATCAGTTTTATGATTTTAGTCTTTATGTGATTTTATCCTTTACGTTTAAATATAAATAAATATGATTATTTTTAATAAATGTATAATAACTTCTTGTAAAATCATTGGTGTATTGGTCATCCCTGTGACAACCCAGATATTAGAGTGCCCTCCAATCTCTCTTTCTCTCCAAATGGCTGATTGATATATAGTTTTATGGGAAAGATTAAGTAAAACTTGTTATTTATTCATTTCAATCTCTGCTTATTCTGGGCTTTGAAGACAAGGACGCGGTCCTATCAGTGATTGACAGCCTTCCCTCTATGACTGTGTATACAGAGAATGCTGTCAATCAGTCATAGGACCGCCTCCATGACTTCAAAGCCCAGAATAAGTGGGAATTTAAATAATTACCGTAAATTACAGGTTTTACTATATATTTTCCCATAAAACTATATATCTATCTGCTCAGCTCCTCCTGTTCTCTACCTTGGTGTCTGTAACTTAACTTGCATTATCATAGTGACATGTTCTCTTTAAAGGGGTTCCTTGGAATGATTAAAATGGCCACAAGCAACTTGTCCTAGAATGTGAGTAGGACTGGTAGCCACCACTAGGCTGGTGAGGGTGCGGGGCCTTGCTACACAATGCACTGCTTTACAAGGTAATAATGTGATGCTGACTATGATATGCCATCATGGCTGAGCAGCCTCACAGGAAAACTCAACAATGTGTAGTATATGCAAGTGCCAGAGCATAGTGTGTAGTGAAGCCTTGTCCGCTCACCCACCTAGGCTGCTCTGCAAGTGGAGAAAATCAGGCCTGCTCACGTTCTAGGAGGGGTTGTTGGCAGACATTTTAAATCATTCCCTGAAAGAGCTTACAGTCTTCATGGGTAAAAGACAGTATGTGAGGATAGAAGCTGGTTATATACAGTAGTTGTGCAGTACAGACAGGGTTATTGTAGGTTAGATGGTTGGGCAGGAGAAATATTGGAAATCCTGATATGAGGAGGTCAGAGAAGAAGGTCTTGTGAGAACTGGAGATTATGAGTAGGGAGGTATTGACACTGTGGAAGGGATAAGTTGTGGTCTCGATTTCGATAACATACTTGTTGAGCAGAGATCTTTGTGGTAAGCTGTAGTGGTATACATGTTGTTCAAAAGTAGTATGTTGGAAATTTTGGGAATAAAGTGATTTTCATTATTATACTTGGAAAAAGCAACACTGCAAAGAAACAAATGGGAAGATTTATCAAAGATCTGCATTTTAGGTGCACCCTCCGGTAGTCCATGTGACAGAATGAAATCTACATGTCTTCTTCATTTGCTCCAGAACACTGCTGCTGCAAAAAAGATAAAAGTGTTGGGTCCACTAGTCCAATATTAGTGGCATTTAAAAGGTCCCAAACATAGAAACATAGAATGTGTCAGCAGATAAGAACCATTTGGCCCATCTAGTCTGCCCATGGTGTTTGCAACTTTTTTTTTTATGCCACAAAAGTTGTGTGGGAGGAATGATAAATTCCCCCCAATGTTTTCGATGGTTAAATGATTTAGATTAGGCTTAAGCTGGACATAGTGTACATTTCAGATAGCTGTCAGCTGTACACTTGTTCGGCCAACAGCTTTCTCTTCCGATCCCCATGCATATTCACGTATGGCCCATGTTCTGAATGGAGGGAGGGGACACATCTGGCAGCAGCTTATCTCCTGGTAACAAAAGGGTTGGGTATGTTGAAATCCAACTTCCCGAGCCTTCTCTAACCTGACATCTGCCACTGGGGGCCTCCCATACACATTAGATGGCCATCCAGTGCTGCCAAAATCAGGAAGGTTGGCCACCATTAATCTAATGTGTATTGCCAGCTTTATTTGCACTTGTATTTCATGTAGGACCATGCAAATCTGTTAAAGCTTTGTCTTTATATTGTCGGAAATCAACAAAGCCAAATATCTCTTAGAAAGAATGAAAATGTGTCTTTGTTTAACCTAACCTTCTCAGCATTGACAACAAATTAATTGCGTTCTTACATAACTGCTAGTTACCTGATGGGTAAGAATTTTCTATCAAGTAGTCAGGTGAAGTCAGCTGAACCGTATGTGCTTATGGTTTCCAAGAAACATAGGTTGACAAATGGAGCAAAATGAGTGCACTGTGGCAAGTGAAAGGAAGGATGGATTTAATTAACAGATACAGCACATTCCTAGCAGTGAAGAGCAATGTATTTGTGAGCTCTGCTAAACACACTGCTGAAAGGAATCTGAACTAGGACCCTTCTGACCATGGTGGAAATTAGTTTTCTGCCGTAAGGATATTCTGCTGACAACAGGGCAATTAACCCACAGAGACACTGTGAACTTCGAGTCTGGAGAATCCCATTCTGAAGACCTTGTAAAATAAACCATTTAGCAATGTAGCCACCAACTGAAATGTAAAAGTGACCCATGGAAAAAGTCACAGTACTACAATTCTATAATCTGCATATTAACCTTCTGATCAAAGGACAGGTATGTATTATTTGACCCTGGGCAAATCTGTTCGGAGTTGTATTCATATCTCATAATGCAGAGAAATAACAAGGCCTATAATGTCGTTTTTTTGTGTGTGCTCAATCACTAGTCAGGATAAATAGAAATCAATTCATGGCTAAACAAAAAAAAAAAACACACAAATAAATTAACATTTTTCCATTGAAACACAACCTCTGAGTGTAAGGGTTCAATCGCACTTGTGAATTACAGTTCCATATTTTTGGTGCCAATATAGTCAAATGCACAATTCCTTTATTTATTTTTTTCATACGCATATTTTTATAACGTGCATGATGTTTTCTTTTTCAGTATGCTGCTTGTTCTACTGGATCCTTGTTAATATTGCCCTTAGCCTATAGAAGTCAATAAATTGAAGTTACAAGCGTGTGTTTGCATGGATCAAATGTGCATATTAAGTCCATATATCATCTGAATTTCAGAAACATTACAAAAATAGCAGTAGTTAATCCTTTCACAAAAAGCTGAAGAAATATGGATGAAAAATTGATTAAAAACAATTTATAGAACAAAATGGATACAATATAGTGACTGAATACATTCTGTATTGAACATCCATATTTGATCTGTATTTTATACATAAGAATAAATCCTTAAATAGGATATTTTATTTTCTCAGTAAGAACCATAGAACCACCAGTGAAACCTGTGGATTGAGATGAAACTTTAAGGCCCCTTTCACACGGGCGAGTTTTCCACGCGGGTGCAATGCGTGAGGTGAACGCATTGCACCCGCACTGAATCCGGACCCATTCATTTCTATGGGGCTGTGCACTTGAGCGTTGGTTTTCATGCATCACTTGTGCGTTGCGTAAAGATCGCAGCATGCTCTATATTGTGCGTTTTTCATGCAACGCAGGCCCCATAGAAGTGAATGCTGCTTGCGTGCAAGCAAGTGCGGATGTGGTGCGATTTTCATGCATGGTTGCTAGGAGATGATCGGGATGGGGACCCGATCATTATTATTTTCCCTTATAACATGGTTATAAGGGAAAATAATAGCATTCTTACTACAGAATGCTAAATAAATTAGGGATGGAGGGGTTAAAAAATAAATAATTAAACTTACCTTATCCACTTGTTTGCGCTGCTCAGCTCGTCTTCTTTGATGACCTGGGAGGAAAAGGAACTTTGGTGACGTCACTGTGCTCATCACATGGTCCATCACGAGGTGATGGATCATGTCATGGACCATGTGATGAGCGCAGTGACGTTACCAAAGGTACTTTTCCTCCCAGGTCATCAAAGCAGAAAAAAGAAAAGTTTAATTATTATTATTTTTTTTAACCCCCCCCCATCCCTATTGTACTAGGCATTCTGTATTAAGAATGCTGTTATTTTCCCTTTTAACCATGTTATAAGGTAAAATAATAAAATCTGCACAACACCTAACCCAAACCCGAACTTCTGCGAAGAAGTCTGGGTTCGGGTCTGGGTAACAAACATGACGATTTTTCTCACGCGCGTGCAAAACGCATTAAAACGCTTTGCACTCGCGCGGAAAAATCTTGTTTTTTCCGCGACGCACCAGCATCTTATCCGGCCCTTACACGCGACGCCCGTGTGAAAGAGGCCTAAGAGTCCAATGAATATCCACTGAATGAGTGTATGCAGGCCTCCTTGTTTATCAGAAAGCTACAGTATACTGTGCAGGAGCCATTCTTCAGTGCATTCTTCATTCTTCAGTGCTTGCACTGTACATAAGTGTATTCTTCTGCTTCTTTCCTTAAAGGGGTTTTCTGGGATTTTAATATTGATGATCTATCCTTAGGATAGGTCATCAGTATCCGATCGGTGGGGGTCCAATACCCGACACCCCCGCTGATCAGCTGTTTGAAGAGAAGACTGCATGCCGTGCCAGAGCTGCCTTCCCTTCATTGTTTATCTGTTCGCCGTTGGCACGGGGAAAGGAAGCCTATTTGCTCCAGTCCATCTGATATTGATCACCTATCCTGAGGATAGGTCATCAATATTAAAATCCCGTAAAACCCCTTTAACTTCCTCTGTATCGACACAAGGGATGTCAAAAAGATCACCGGGAGATGTATCCAATCCCCACTTCCATCAACTATGCCAGAGAGTTGGTAATCTTGAGTACTTGACAGTTTGGATTCAGCACTTTATTGCCCCTTTACATCTTGAGCTTGCTTTGTTGATTGATTATCTATTGAGATCTCAGATGCGGAGAACCGTTTTGGACGTGGGACTTGGTATGATAACAAGGTTCATTCTTTAGGACGCTCTGTACTTCGTTGAATGTATTGTGTAGGCAACTGGGATCATTTATCTATGCCAGGGTCCACAACAATTGTGTCTGGATGAGACATTATTTCCTCTTTTGTGGTGATACTATTTATCCTATATTAAGACTTTTCATAGGCTATGTCACTCCTCTTATTGTAGGGTCTTCCATGGTCTGTTAGAGCACAGTCTGCAGTGCAGAGCAGCTCTTATCAGAGAGATGAACCTGTTTGTTGTCTAGAATCTAGAGCGTTTGTACCAGGGCCAAGTTAGGGATACTACATATTTGATTTTTTGTTTGTAGTCCCGTCTATATGCTTTATTGTCTAAATTGACAGTTATCCTTCCCATGTACCTACAATATCTGGTGTAACCTATTAGTTATAAGAATAGTAAATGTCCGTGACAGCCAGATCCATGGTCTTGGATTTGGTTTCCATATGTGTGTTTTTTAGTGTATTTTTATATTGAATCTTTTAACTATGATTATTAAATGCTAAGTTTCATGGTTTGACAAATTCAGTGATGGTGTTAAGATGAAACCTGCTGTTGACCATCTTCTCACCGACTACAATGTAGAAAATTAAGATAATAATTTTTATAATTAGGCAGAATGCTGTACTGCTTGACTTATTAAAGGGAACCTATCAGGAGATGCTACCCGATCCACAGGCAGTGTGAAATCTCAACAGGCTCCTTGGTTACAAAGAACTATGTTTTACAATGAAATGCTGCATTTCAGAGAAAATTTATTTTAAAAACAAGCAGAGAATAGGTAAAATAGTCACTCAGACAACTACCCACTGGCATCTTACCATCCAGCCTGGCTAGATTGACAGACCTGTCCCTATGTGTGCAATGGGAGAGACTCTCTAGCTGAATTTGGTGGGGAGAAGCCATCAGGAAGCTGCCTTCATGACTCCTCCCCCAATTCTTGACAGATTTTTAAAAATCTACTTTCTTTAAAACACAAGAGCATTTTAAAGTAAAACATAGCTGCAGGGAACCTGTTAGTATTTATTGATGCCCATGGTTCAGGCAGCATGAATCCTCTGACATATTCCTTCTATAGAATAGAGATGTTTTAAACAGATCAGATACAAAAATTACATGTAAGTATTTAAGATCATATCCCTATCAATGGGACTGTTCTTGTACTTAGAAAAAAAATACATACTGACCAATGGGAAGTGACCAATGGAAAACCATGGAGACATTGCGCTACATAGACCTCTTGTGTTATAATCTAATTTGCCACAGAATACTAAAGGGCATAGATCGTAATTTCCCATAAACATTCATAGTCAGTTGAGTTCAGTGTGCGTGTCTACGTAGGAGTTAGTGAAAGTTGGCAAAGTGTCTAATGTGTAGACCCCTTTGAAGAGAGTCTGCAAGCATTTTGGCCACGCTAAACTACTGACAGCACTAAGTAGGGGCTGGGGAGAGCAGTACATACATACCTTGTGAGAACTTTTCTCATTGTGAGTAGTGAGAATATGAAGTTTTATTCTGCCAAATGCTGCTCTCTCAAATGTGCCCAGGAGGTTGAGATTCATTTTGAATTGTTCTCTGCATTGAGCTGCTTCACAGCCCTTCCCTCTGTAGAGGTCTTCTGGTTGGACTCTACAGCCACCACTCAAAGCAGAGGGGAGAGGCTGTGAAGCAGCTCAATGCGAAGGGCACTATACAGTGAAGCCCTGCCCTGGGCACAAAATCTAGCAGAACAGAACGTTATATTCACACTACTCCTAATGAGAAAAGTATATTTGTGCTGCTCTCCCTATCTACTACCTAATGCTTTAAGCGGTTCAACATGCATGACATTCAGAAACATAAAGCGACGGTCAGTTAACAGCAGCACATTTAGTACTTTGGATGAGTGGTTAACTGAAAACAGATCTCCATAGGTCTTCCTTTGAAGGTTTGCCAAAATGCGCGTCGGGGCTGGCGCCATCCCTGAGGAAGCACACATGGCTGATTCTGTGTTTATAGGTTTGATTATTTGGCACTATGCACTTGCACTTTATTATTATCTAATGTGGATGTCATGTTGAATCGCTTCCCTTGTGTGTTTTTCCTCTTGTGGATGCCGCCTTTCCCTGCACCCATTCTTTATGTACGGATTGTCCTCTATGTATGTTATCAATACATTTATTTATAATTTATGCGGTCAGGTAATTTTTGATAGGTAGTTTGTAGATAATAATAGTAGCTATAATAATTGTATTGTGCTTGGAGGTTTTCATTTTGTATTCTTCTGTGTTTTTGAGGATGATATTCAAAATGTTGAAACACATAGTTTTGTGTATACAGATAGTATAGTTGGCATTTATTACATATGCAAAGTGGGATGTATGAATAAAAGAGTGTTGTAATATCATCATTTTTATCCTGAGGAATTATTCTACTGTAATCATTTTAATTAGTTAGTAAAGCTTGCTTTAGCCATACGTCTATCGTTGTATTTTGCTTAAGTGGTTCCCTCAATTGTCTGCAGCTTATAAGGAGAAGTAACACGTTTCCTCTTTTCAGAAAGATCACAAGAAACAATAAATACAGACGTGCGCTATGGGAGCAATAAACCTTTAAGTATGAAGGTGAGCAGATAAGTGATGTGTTTCCATAGAAGACATAACCTAATGAACATGCAAAATAAACCATTTTTGTGCCATACTAGGTTCATATAATTTTTTTTGCTATCTAGTTGAGGTATAAGCTTTTCACTGCATACTCCAAAACAAATGTATCCTGCTAAACCAGGATTCAACTTGGTTGTATGTATATAGCTGGATCCTGCTGCTGTTGACTAGTAACTCATAGAAGATTTGCATTGGCTTCATATTGACCTTTCACGTTCAGAACTAATGTCTGTAGGATAGAGCACTCACTGTGTGGAGAGCAGAATATGGGAATTTTTTTCTGCCCAGTCTTTATTGCTAAGGAAATTTTAAATTGTCATCTTGTTTACAACAGTAATGTCTTATTATTGTGTTAATTTAAAGGCTGTGGGCACATTTGCGGCATTTTCTAATAATTGAATTCTACTCATTTTGAGCTAAAATAATTTTTTCAATTGGTTTTGATTAAACCTTTTTAACAGTTTTTTCCTTTTATGGCTTTCACTTTCAGTGGATTTGCAGACTGTTGCTTTCTGCATCACATTGAATCCAACAGATAGGTGCTCAGTAGCTCTTATCTGTACTTTCCTGATAGCTCATAAACACTTGTTTAAGCTGAATAATGATCAAGGTGATGAGAATTTAGCTGTAATGATTGCTGCAGATGGACTGAAAGTGAAAGCTGTAGAGGAAAAACTGTTGAAAATGTAAATTAATCCAACTAAAAAACAAAAGTGTTTCATCTCCAAATAAGTAAAATGCTATGATTTAAAAAAAAAATCCCAGTTTACAGTACTGCAAACTATTCTATACACTTTCCGTAACAGTCGCATACACACACACACACACACACAGGGGGGAGGAAAGTGACCACTGCACTCCACCCTCACCCCTGGCCCTTCCTACTTGCCTTGCAAGTCCTAATGACAGGGGACAACTGGACGGCAATCCCTAGCTTGGAATAAGTGCAGGGAGGACAGAGCAGACAAACAGAATGTGAACGGACCGAGTCAATACCAGGAGAGCTATGAAGTACAAATGGAGCAAGCAGGGAATAGTCAGAAGAAGCCAGGGTCATAAATACCAGGAGAGTCGTGAAGTACCAAAGGAGTCAGCAGAGGATCGTCAGGAGGAAGTTGGGGTCAGAATTCCGGGAGAGCAGCAAAGTACACAAGGAGCAGGCAGAGGATCGTCAGGAAATCAGCAGAAGGTAAGTACGCCAGGTCAGACAAAAATCACAGGTGGAACCTAAATAATAGGCAACCTGTGGCCAGCAGGCTGCCTGTTTAAATACTGACTAGCAGGGGTCGTGTGATGTGGCCAGCATCACATGACTCACCCTGCTGCAAATGGCTGAGCACTGAGTGCCCAGCTCGGTGCTCAGGCTTAATCTGGTTGCTGGGGAACCGAGGACGCCGGCCGTGCACATCTCCTCCCCCCATCACCCAGGAGACGAGGACGCGTCCTCGCTCCTGCACAGAGGCGGGGCGCCGTCGTTGCTGCGGAGAGTGAGCGCATCGCTGGCGCCCTGTGACACTTTGTTTTTGTTTTATTTTGAGTGCTTTTTGCAGTTGGGACAGATAGCCCCATTAATCTTATTGAATTGGGAGCAGAAAGCTGGGGGCCTAGGTAATCTAATTTATAACATGGGTCACGCAGAAATTCATTTTGAAATTCTAGATAGCGATTGTCTTTCATTCTTATGTGGAATTGTATTTTTTTTATCGTAGAAAGCCCCTCTGACGCAGCTGATTTTTGCGTATGACACCTTAGACAAAGCAAATAAAGGCTTAGCCGTGTCTCGATCAGAAGGCAGTGGACATCATGAATTATCAGTTGTTGACCACTACATCAGAATGGTAAGAACACGTATGATAACCTTGTAGACAACTATAATAATGGGTTTTAGTTTAAAGTATAACTGTTGTTTCCGTTTATTTTTAATATGGTGTAGGGATGGGGGATATTAAACATTTTTGTAATATACTTTATTAGGGAAAGGTGTTTATTTTTGCTAGTAATCAGGGTGTAAGAGTCTCTAACTGAGCGTTGCTAAGGAGAGTCTGTCTTCAGTTCTACTGCGCGTGGAAGATGACTATATCCCGTACACATAGAGGTTTCCCGCCTGCCTCTTGTCATTACCCCAGCCCCTGCCTCCCTATAGCTTTACATCAATAAACAGCTTTCCATAATAAATTATAATGCAAAAATGCTTAACGCCATTGTCAAAACATTATATTAAAAATAAACCAAAATGAGTTACTACTTTAAAGTAGTATATGTAATTATTGTAAGATGTAGAGACCCAACATTTGGCTAAATCAGGTCCTACTTCAGTTTAGCAGAAAGCTTTATATTATTCACACTCCTTGGCCCTGAATTATCATGCCTGCACTCCAAAATTCGGGATTCAAAAAGTCGCAAAATTGGGCTTTTGCAACTTTGTGGGCTTGCTTATGGAAAAATTTTGCGACTTTTTGCATTTTTACACCACTCACTCCAGTTTTGAAATATAGGTTGGAAAATGGGCGTGGTTAGATATGTTAATGAGTTTCACTCCCAAAAAAAGATGTAAAAAAGTCACAATCTCACTCCAGTGGGAGGGTGGAATAGGAAAACTGGAGTAGCTTTTCTAAAAGTGTTAGGTTTAAGGACAAGACAAATTTATCAAGTAACGTAAGACATTTGATATATGTGGCAAAAAGATTAAAAAAAGATAAAACACAGACTCCAGAAAAACTGACTTTAAATATTCCCCTCAGGATAAATTCCCCCCTTGTTTACTGAATATTTAATGATTTATAAATTCTTGGTTAAGTCCTGAAGTAATATTTGTTAGGATTATAAACTAATTAAAACACAGCAATACAAATGAATACTAATCCATCCTCTATATGTTTGTTTTTTCCTGTTAGCTGGATGCAAAGATTCAACATGTAGAAAACACACTTAACGTGCAAAACAGTTCTTCCGAGTCACTTGTAAATAATGTGACGATGATGGATTTGCAGCTTGAGTTAATTGTAGCCCAGCATCGGGTGTCAATCAAAATCCTCCGTCAAGTAAAAGGTAGGAGATCTGCTTGTGCCATATCTGACTAAAAAGTGGAAGTGCTATGACAGCACATCTCACCATGTAATAAAGCCCATTAGCAAGATAATGGAGACTATACATTCGTAAAGAAGAAAATCATATCAACTTCGGACATCGTCTTCAGCAAAAGCTGACTAAGGCTACTTTCACACCTGCGTTCAGTGCGGATCTGTCTGGTATCTGCACAGACGGATCCGCACCGATAATGCAAACGCTTGTATCCATTCAGAACGGATCCGTTTGAATTATTCTTTCAAAAATAACGGATCCGTCCTGACTTACATTGAAAGTCAATGGGGGACGGATCCGTTTTTAATTGCATCATATTGTGTCAGTGAAAACAGATTCGTCCCCATTGACTTACATTGTAAGTCGGGACGGATCCGTTTGGCGCCGCATCATCAGGCAGACAGCAAAATGCTGCAGGCAGTGTTTTGGTGTCGGCCTCCAGAGCGGAATGGAGGCGGAACGGAGCCAAACTGATGCATTCTGAGCGGATCCTTATCCCTTTAGAATGCATTGGGGATGAACGGATCTGTTTTGGGCCGATTGTGAGAGCCCTGAACGGATCTCACAAGCGGACCCAGAAACGCCAGTGTGAAAGTAGCCTAAAGCTGCTAAATTTTGTTACATAAATTGTTTACTATTTGTGTTGTGTCGGTGAATTTATCTTACAGAGTTATTGCGGGTAATTGTCTTATATATAGTGAAACCATTGTGGCTATGCATTGCTTTTGGATTACTGGGTCACTCTCTGACATCAGTGTAAAACTTTTTACAGAACACTGATTTCCTGGAGCAATGGGGGGAATATATTATGAGTTTTGCTCAGAATTTGTGACTTTTATTGATTTTACCCTACACTCACTAAATTATAAAAAAATGGGGGCTATGGTTTCCTTCAGCACCAGAGATTTACTGCAATTGACATGTGACAGGCAAATGAGACATATTTATTAGGAGGCCTGCCTGTAATAAAATTTATTGCATCTTACTCTAGCACCGTTTGGACCTAAATTGGTATATTGAACTCTAGTCTTAGTAAATTCCCACTGCAGTCTCTTAAAAATATTAAAGGGGTTGTTTGACCGCCAAAGCAGTTTTACTTAAGGCCCTGAAAAAGCTTAGCATAAAATAAAAAAGCCACTTATTAAATATTTCTGCTGCTTCTGGTAGCCTGTGAACCTGAAGTGTGACCCATCCATCATCATGTGCAGTCCATTTACTGGCCCCGTCTGGGGGCCCATGACTGCTAAAGCCAATGAATGGCTGCAGCGGTGCACGTGATGATGGGCAGAATGTCACACTTCATCACTGACTTTTTTCTTTATGCTAGGCATGTTTGGGACCATAAGTACAATTGCTTTGGGGGGTTGGACAAGCCGTTTAACCCCTTAATGCAAAAAAAATATGAAATCCTTAATTGTACATCATTTACTGTATATGTAAGGGGTGTATGAAGTAGGCTCACAAGCTGTGCTTGCTTCATACATGTCGGGTGCTGGCTGTGTAATACATCTGGCTGCAATGATCAGGATTGGAGATGATTCAGATTTTGGTAATTTAAGCCCTCAAAAATATAAAAAAAAACTATTAGAAATTTAAATCAACCCTTTCCCATTTTTGTATATATAAAATAAACGTAATTGGTATCGCCAAGTCCGAAAATGTCAGAACTATTAAACTATAGGTTAAAAAAAAAATATGAACTGTCATTTGTGCCTACTGTGACACAGTGAGAGTTTTGGTCTGGGAAAACAGGTATTTTCCTCCCAGCCAGTGATGCTGGGCTGATTTACAGCCAGGTGAGGTCAAATACCGGACCGGATTTTAAGTGCCAGTCCGGGGGTTGGCAGCAGCTTGCTGTCCTTAAATAGGCAGCTGGGCTCAGAAGCCATGTCTGTGTGCTGGGATCTGAGTCCTGTGCTGGGCTGGAGAGCTGAGACCCGGTGTGTCAGGGGAACAGGCTGCCTAAAGCCTGTATTTGAACTTTCTGAGGCAGAACTGCCACCAAGGTTACTTTTTGTTATATTATTTTTGTTTTTGGCACCATGTGTGAATAAAAACTGAAGTTTGAATTACGAACTTGTATTTTGCCTCTGTACTGCACCCGCTTATCCTAACTACCAGAACAAATCCCCACACTACCATGGGTTCAACTTGTTTGAAAGGGTAAAGGATCTTTAGCTTTTTGGGAGAAAGTTAAAATGGAATAAATGTTTTGCGTCCAATGACTGCCGTCAATGCGAGGAATTGGGGATTGATCCAGGGGTTCTACAGGATGTAAGGTCTCTAGCGGAGCTGCTTGAGGAGGGTGAAAGAGATAGAGGCCAGGGGCCATTTACTATGCTTAGGCCGGTCTCTTCTAAAAGGGCCCCATTAGTGACAACACCCCCATTGACATGTTTTTGAAAGTGGTACTGACCAGTTAACTAAAATTAAGGGACTGAGGGGTGGTGTTAGAAACTTGACCCCAGTGGAATTAGAAGCGCTTATAACTTTGGAAATTGACCCCTCTATTATTATCAAGCCCTCCGACAAAGGGGGTAATATTGTAATCATGGATGAAAAAGATTATGTTGGTATGTGTCAGACCATCCTCAAAAACAGGCAATGTTACAGGGTTATTTATTCCAATCCATTGCAAGAACATCGCAAATCATTACAGGATATACTGAGCAATGCCCTAAATGAACGTCTTATTAGCCAGTCCGAGTACACATTTCTATTGCCATCACATCCCAAAATAGCTTGTTTTTATAGCTTACCAAAGGTGCACAAATGGACAAGTCCCTTAAATGGGAGACCAATTGTGGCAGGCACTGATAGTCTGACACATAAGGTGGGCACCTACTGTATGTTGATGTTATTTTACACCCCTTTGTCCACTCGCTACCATCATACGTGCAGGATTTACATGGATTCGGGCACGTATTTTGCTAGTTTGGATGTGGAGGCTCTATACAGTAGCATCCCTCACCACACTGGATGTGAAAAGATCAGTGATTTCCTCAAAGTGGAAGACAACTCCAGCCACATAATCAATTTTTCCTATCCCTACTCAAATTCATATTGGAGCACAATGTGTTCATGTTTGACCATTGCCTCTTCCACCAGCTCAGGGCTGTAGCTATGGGGAGCCCATGTGCCCCCACTTTTGCTTATTTATACCTGGGCTGGTGGGAGAAAGAGATTGTGTTTGGGGAGGACATGGTGGTCGGACCTAATTGATCTTTGGGTTCATTATAACAACGACGTATAGATTTTTTGGAAAGGATCTAAGGAGAAGTTTGTGAACTTTGTAGGGGCTTTGAATAAGAATGACCTTATTGAGGTGGGATAGCTGGCATCCATTACCACTTAAATGCTGAATTCCATAGGGTCAATTCTTGCAGATTCAACACAGTTGTTCTACCATAACCGATTTTCAAAGGGTGGCCAAAGATCTGACTAACAAGTTGCAACGGCGGGGATACCCGCGACAGACACTTAAGTCCGCTTACCAACACGTGTTGTGCAGCAATAGGGAATCACTTTTACATCCAAGACCTAGGGAAGAGGATGGAGGACCTATTTGCATCATCGGCATGTTTGACACTGCTCATGCGACATGTACTAGAACAGTATTGGAGCATCTTGCAGGCAGATCCCGACATTGGACATCTATTACATTCAGAAGGAGTCGCAATCTCCGCGACCGTCTGGTGCATAGCCTCTATGAATCTTCCACCCCGCGCACCTGGCTAGCGAATGGTCTCACAGGCACCTTTAAGTGTGGGCACTGCATAGCGTGCGATTTCATTGGCACGGGGAAGTCATTTACGTGCATGTCAAGTGACAAAGTGTTTGTGATACGTTCTTTCTTTAACTGCAGAACCACAGGGGTTGTGTATATGGCCTCCTGTAGCTGTGTAATGAAGTATGTTGGCAAGACAGCCCGTGAAATTAGATGGAGGATAGGCGAATATGTGGGGGATATCAGAAACAAAAGAGAGACCCCTAATGAACGATATGTCAAGGCCTGCCACAACAACGATGCAAGGGTGCTGTCCTTCCAGGGAATTGAAAAAGTTCGACCTTCCCCTTCGGGAGGGGGGGGGGGGGGGGGCGACTTCAATAAATTCCTGCTTCAGAAAGAAGCACAATGGACTTTTCAGCTTCATAATGTACAGCCGGTGGGATTAAATGAACAGCTAGGCTATGTTTGCTTTATCTGAGAATTATGCATCAACAATTCCCTCATTAGGATGTTATACGCGGTAACAATACCTTTTGTCATAGTTTATCCCCATTACTGGTTTAACAGTAATTGGCCTTATACTTCAGGTGGCCTCTAGGGTCTATTGTTCCCCTGCTCGTTGATACCACCTGTCAGAGTTACCTGTGCATACAATTGTTGTTCTCTTTCTTACATCCTGGTTCCACACCCCATGTCCCCTCTGCTGGGGTATTTCATATCTCTGTGAGATACTGTAGCGTCATGTTTTAAGTCCCATTTCGTTAAACGGCTTCCCAACATGTTCTGCATCATCTTTTATCCCCTTACTATATTCCGCTCTTATCCCCTTAGTTTGTAAGCCGCTTCAATGTCCCAACACACTGCGGTATACTTACCTCAGCGAGATCGCATACTCGCTGTGCGCTGCCTGGAGGGCATAGTTTGACGGGGTTTTTCCCGCTCCTGCCCTCCGATTGGCTTTCCTCGCTCTACCTAGGGGCGGGTGTTCTCCCTTATCAACTGGCCCAGTGGTGCGTGTGCTCACGGCCATACCAGTGCCAGACCCTGCACCACAGGTGTGTTCACGTCTCTCTGCCTTTGTTATTTTGTTACTGTATCGGCTCCTGATGATACTTAACCGTTGAAACGCGCTGAGCCGCTACTAATTATAACCTCTGCCTCATTGTGTGTGCGCTGTAGCATTTTGCAGGCGTACTGTTTGGGGTGGAGATTACACAGTAATTCCTCAGCACTGCCTGCAGTTTATCTGCTGAATTGCAGACGGTAGCTGAGGATTGGTGCTTTATTAGGCACTGGGGGTCATTTGGATCTCAATGCTGCTAAAGGCTTAGGGTGTTAAAGTGGTGGACGCTAACTGTTACACCAACACACTAATCGGCAACCCGGCAGCAGGTGTGGTCACATGACCCCCATTTCGTACCATAAGTGTAGCACCACTAAGCACATAATATGAATTACCCTTGGATGTGACGCTTGGTCCCATCGGTCATAAATTTATTTATTTGATACAGTTTTGGGTGTTGGGAGTATTGCTATAGAGGCCTGTAACCGGGTGCCACCCCCCTTTTACCCAACAAATTAATAAAGATTTATTGTGTTCAATTTTAGCGTCTTATACAGGCAGTGATTAGTCAAACCCCCCCCCCCCCCTCAAATTTGATAAAAAGTTATCAAAAAGGCTTATGTAAACAATAGTAATAAAAAGTACAGCTCATTCCACAAAAAACAAGCCCTTCTACAACTCTTTAGACAGAAATATAAAACTATATAAAAAATTGTTTAATTGTTTTTTGTTAGTTTTTTCACAGTAAAACATAAAAAAGCTATATACATTTGGTATCACCAAAATCGTTGTGACCTGCAGAATAAAGTTGTCAGATTTTATTTAGCCATCAATGAATGCTGTAAAAACAAAGCCCCAAAAAACCATGGTGGAATTGCATTTTTTTTCAGGCCACAATTTTTTTTCCCATTTTCAAATACAAGATATCGTAAATAAAATGGTAACATTAAAAATAAAACTTGCTCTGCCAAAAATAAACCCTCATATGGCTATGTGAATGGAAAATTTTAAAAGTTCTGACTCTTTGAAGGCCAGAAGGGAAAAATGTACATGCAAAAACTAAAATTAGCCTGGTCCTTCAAGGGGTTGTCTCAGTTCAACAAGTGGCATTTATTATGTATGGAAAGTTAATACAAACGACTTACTAATGTATTGTTATTATCCATATTGCCTCCTTTGCTGGCTGGTTTAATTAATTGATCACATTATACACTGCTCATTTCCCTGGTTATGACCACCCTGCAATCCATCAGTGGTGGTCGTGCTTGCACACTATAGGAAAAATGCACTAGCTTATGTGCGCTCCCACGTTCCTGGCCACCAAATTAGCCAGCATTTTTTCCTATAGTGTGCAAGTTACATTGATGTTTATTGAAAGTAATTAATTTCCTCCATGAATTATGGCAACCTCAAACATGTTAAAAAGCAAAAAATAATAATATTGGCTATTTATTATTGTTGAGAGTTCTCCGTGCTCTCTGGCATAGCTATAACTGCTAAATCATTTGGTCACTGATACCAGATTGTGTGTCAATGAGCATAGACTAACTCAATAGTGCCACTGTTCCCGTCATTATGGGCTCCTATAAGGAGGTTTCGGAAATAGCTTTCCTTCCTTTTTGCCACTGAGGAAGGAAAGCTATTTCCAAAACACGTCTGGCGTTGGGCGGCAGTATTGAAACAACTATAACAAGAATATTGAAGATATCGAATAGGATTACAATATTACTACATTGAAATAAGTCTGGTGAGGGAAATAACCAAGTGCGCATGTGCGAAAACGCGAGAGCCGACATCGGAGCAGGAGGAGACGAAAGGACTGGTGAGACATCGATATTCATAACTATAACGATCTGACATTACTATAAGCCGACGGGCTATTACATTCATGTTACTGTCTACAAGATCTCACTGCAGTTAACCCATTTAGGGTTGTAATCAGCTATCATCTGCAAATCTCCATCGCAAATAAACCTGGAAGCGCACACTAGACAATTACAAGCAGGAGGCTTGAAAGTACAGACAAACATCAATATACATACTGCAGAACTGATACTAGGAGAAGTATTATTGGTAATCCTATGAGAGAGTGATCTAATAAATTAGCCGCCACAAATACTGATTAGGGTCTATTCACACGTCCGCAATTTCGTTCCGCATTTTGCGGAACGGAATTGCGGACCCATTCATTTCTATGGGGCAGCACGATGTGCTCCCCGGAGATGGAATTGCGGAGACCGCACTTCCGGGTCCGCAATTCCGTTCCCGAAAAAAATAATTGCAGACAAGAATAATTGCGGACAAGAATAGGCATATTTTATTAGTGCCTGCAATGTGCGGTCCGCAAAATGCGGAACGCACATTGCCGCTGTCCGTGTTTTGCGAATCTGTGGATCCGCAAAACACGTTACGGACGTCTGATTGGAGCCTTACATGTGTGAGCTCTACATGTAAAATAACAGGACTGCAATAATTCTTTTAGGTGTATGAACATTGATTTTGTTATCTATATGTATATGGGTATTTGTTAACTTTTTTTTATGGATGTAGAATAAATACTGTTGATTGAACTGTGAGCTAGCCATATTTTTTGGAATACATATGAACATGGGACAGGTGCCTTAGGTCAGCCAGTTTCATATGTACAAATCTGCTGACAGATGCCCTTTAACATATAGTTCCTGTATTTACAGCTGATGGCGAATATCTCAGATCCTCCAAAAGTTCCAGACAAAGCCAAGGAAGAGACGAGTCTTTACGCTTCCACACAGGTGAAATATTCCCCTACATGCTTTCAGTATAAGGGTATGTCCACATGGGGCATATTTTGCTGCAGGTGATTTTGTTGAAGATCTGCGTCAGAATCCACACGAATTACGTGCACGTTATAATGTGGATTTTGCTGGCCATTTACAGCCTATTTCACCCCGTGCAATGCAAAGGGTGAAATCCACGGTATAAACAAATTTTAAATCCGCAATGCATGCCTTTTTGTGTTTTCACAGTGTGTGGGGTGACATTTGTTTAAATCTCATTCACTTTGCGGCTTCTGTGAATCGCTGCATATTTCCATCCACAATTTGGAGGTGAAGAATTTGTAGCCAGTACACCCCCATGTGGACGTATCCTAAAAATATAACATATATAATTGCATGCCCTAACCACATTTTGGGTTGTAGAACTGGAAATACTTGATAAAATCGGCAAGAATAAGCTCTCGAAAGCCATCTTCTTAATGCAGAAAGCCATGCTGTTGAATAAAGGACTAGACTGTTCTCCTACTATGCTCCTCGAGGTAATGTTGAGCATTATCATTCTGATCAATGTCATTAAACCTTCTTGGCGTGCTGTCATTATGATTCCAGTGTATATGTTGTGCTAGTGTCTGTTACAGTAATATTGATCTTTGGCTTAAACTATAGCATAATAAAAATCTGCAATGTTACAAAGACTTTTCTATGCTTTTCTCCCAGCTTAACAATGTCTAGGACATATTTATTCTTCTTGCTTTAGACACGAGCAGTCAGAAGAACAATTTATTGCTTATTTATTTCCACGTTATTCTACTGGCAGGATTCGGAGAAATTGATTCAGCAAGCTGAAACGGAAGAAAATGCAGTCTACTTATCGTGCATTAAACAAACAGAGACAAAAGGTGGAAAAATGAATGTACCCCCCCCACCCATTTTACTTTCCAGAACAGACAATTCAATGGTGTTTAAACCAGCTCCATTTACATCTCATACTAAGGTAAATTAGTTTACAGACATAATCGACAACTGCCTATAGCTGGCTGTAGCCTTTTTTTTTTTTTTTTTATAATCAGTCATTAGTTGAATGCATACATAAAGATCTATTATTTAGTTATTAAAAATGATTTTCCTTTTGTTCTATATTCAATTCAACGCAAACACTTGATTTGTATGCACGGGAAATAACCAGCATCAATTAAAGAATAATTATTGTTTCAACTTTTTTCATAAATTTAGCTTTATAATTGAATATAAGAAACTTTGTAATAGATGTTTTCACAGAAAATGTCTCCTCTCCTCTCCCGACTGGCTAGACTAATTTCACTGCTTAAATGCATTTTCATTGAACATCAGTTAGCAACTCACTGAAGGATCATATTACATCTGCAGCCCATAAAAGTCTACTGGAGGGGGAGGAGCTTCTGGAGAGAGACAGAGGCAGAGAGATGCACAGAGGTGCTGCTGGCTTTCTTTCTATAACTGCTTTGTACGGCTGTATAATCTTGTCTGTTACTGATGTTACTACTCAAGGCTACTTTCACACTAGCGTTTTGGCTTTCCGTTTGTGAGATCTGTTCAGGGCTCTCACAAGCGGTCCAAAACGGATCAGTTTGGCCCTAATTAGGGATGAGCGAACTCGAACTGTATAGTTCGGGTTCGTACCGAATTTTGGGGTGTCCGTGACACGGACCCGAACCCGGACATTTTCGTAAAAGTCCGGGTTCGGGTTCGGTGTTCGTCGCTTTCTTCGCGCTTTTGTGACGCTTTCTTGGCGCTTTTTGAAAGGCTGCAAAGCAGCCAATCAACAAGCGTCATACTACTTGCCCCAAGAGGCCATCACAGCCATGCCTACTATTGGCATGGCTGTGATTGGCCAGAGCACCATGTGACCCAGCCTCTATTTAAGCTGGAGTCACATAGCGCCGCCCGTCACTCTGCTCTGATTAGCGTAGGGAGAGGTTGCGGCTGCGACAGTAGGGCGAGATTAGGCAGATTAACTCCTCCAAAGGACTTGATTAACTGATCGATCTGCAGCTGTGGATCATTGAGCTGCTGATCCTCAATTGCTCACTGTTTTTAGGCTGCACAGACCGTTTGTCAGTCTCATTTTTCTGGGGTGATCGGCGGCCATTTTGTGTCTTGTGGTGCGCCAGCACAAGCTGCGACCAAGTGCATTTAACCCTCAATGGTGTGGTTGTTTTTTGGCTAAAGCCTACATCAGGGTGAAGCTGTCACACCAAGTGCATTTAACCAGCAATAGTCTGTTCATTTTTTGGCCATATACAAAATCAGGGGCAAGCTGCGCCTGTCACCAAGTGCATTTAACCCTCAATGGTGTGGTTGTTTTTTGGCTAAAGCCTACATCAGGGTGAAGCTGTCACACCAAGTGCATTTAACCAGCAATAGTCTGTTCATTTTTTGGCCATATACAAAATCAGGGGCAAGCTGCGCCTGTCACCAAGTGCATTTAACCCTCAATGGTGTGGTTGTTTTTTGGCTAAAGCCTACATCAGGGTGAAGCTGTCACACCAAGTGCATTTAACCAGCAATAGTCTGTTCATTTTTTGGCCATATACAAAATCAGGGGCAAGCTGCGCCTGTCACCAAGTGCATTTAACCCTCAATGGTGTGGTTGTTTTTTGGCTAAAGCCTACATCAGGGTGAAGCTGTCACACCAAGTGCATTTAACCAGCAATAGTCTGTTCATTTTTTGGCCATATCCCAGTCTAATTCTGTCACTAAATCCATACCGGTCACCCAGCGCCTAAATACTAGGCCTCAAATTTATATCCAGCTAAATCTGTCCCTAGTGCTGTAGCTGGGCGAGTTATTTAGTGTCCGTTCAAGCACATTTCTTGTTCTGGGTTGAAATACAATTCCCAATTTAGCAATTTCATAATTTAGTGGTTCCTGCTATATCAGAGCTCTTTGAAATCTATCCCAAAAAGGGTATATAATATTGAAGGTGCACATAGGGTCATTCAGAGTAACTTCACACACACCCGCTACTGTGTATTTCCAAGTCTAATTCTGTCACTAAATCCATACCGGTGACCCAGCGCCTAAATACTAGGCCTCAAATTTAATTCCCTCTAAATCTCTCGTTACCCACCGCTGTACTGTTGTTGCTGGGCAAGATATTTAGTGTCCGTCAAAGCACATTTTTTGTTCTGGGTTGAAGTACAATTCCCAATTTAGCAATTTCATAATTTAGTGGTTTCTGCTATATCAGAGCTATTTGAAATCTATCCCAAAAAGGGTATATAATATTGAAGGTGCACATAGGGTCATTCAGAATAACTTCACACACACCCGCTACTGTGTATTTCCAAGTCTAATTCTGTCACTAAACCCATACCTGTCACCCAGCGCCTAAATACTAGGCCTCAAATTTAAATCCCTCTAAATCTCTCGTTACCGTTGTCCTGTTGTAGCTGGGAAAGTTATTTAGTGCCCGTCAAAGCACATTTTTTGTTCTGGGTTGAAGTACAATTCCCAATTTAGCAATTTCATAATTTAGTGGTTCCTGCTATATCAGAGCTATTTGAAATCTATCCCAAAAAGGGTATATAATATTGAAGGTGCACATAGGGTCATTCAGAATAACTTCACACACACCCGCTACTGTGTATTTCCAAGTCTAATTCTGTCACTAAATCCATACCGGTGACCCAGCGCCTAAATACTAGGCCTCAAATTTAATTCCCTCTAAATCTCTCGTTACCCACCGCTGTACTGTTGTTGCTGGGCAAGATATTTAGTGTCCGTCAAAGCACATTTTTTGTTCTGGGTTGAAGTACAATTCCCAATTTAGCAATTTCATAATT